>NW_012104253.1:6846463-6846974 GCF_000951045.1 Mandrillus leucophaeus
TGAGGTATCATCTTGTGCTTATCATCAGTGCTTGGCTCATCTATCACCAAGAAGCTAAATCTGGCCACTGTCTCTGTTTGTATCATCTGTGAGTTGAGTGGTTTTTATATGTTTTAATGATTGGGAAAAACGAGTAATATTTTCCAACATGTAAAAATCCAAATCTCAATGTCCACAAAGAAAAATGTATTGGAATGCAGTCATGTCCATTCATTTACATATTGTCCATGATGGCTTTCACACTACAGTAGCAGACTTGAGTAGTTGCCACAGGCACCGTATGGTCTGCAAAGCCTCAACTATTTACTATCTAGTCCTTCACAGAGAAAGTTTACTGACCTTTGTCTTGGTCATTAATAGCAAAGCTAGCCATAGAACCTATACCTCCTCCCTTCACTCTGGAACATACTCTTTATATTAGTTCATTTTCATACTGCTATAAAGAAATACCTGAAACTGGGTAATTTATAAAGAAAAGAGGCTTAATTGACTCGCAGTTCCACAAGGCTTG
>NW_012104253.1:6847476-7003831 GCF_000951045.1 Mandrillus leucophaeus
GAGACTCCGTCTCAAAAAAAAAAAAAGAAAGAAAATTGTGTGATGAATATTAAAACACTTCGTAGAGCTGGAAGGGTCATTGAGAAATCGTCTATCCACTTCCTAGCACTGCCTATTGTTGTACAGCCTCCTCCCCTGCAAAATGGGAGGCCTTTAAAGCCCCTTTAACTCAGAGACATTTAGAGAGAGTGATTTGTGATGTCTCAGACACTGTTAAATGTGTTTGATATATCATTATATTTATTCTACTAATATGATGATGGTACTAATGGGACATGCCTCACATAGGAACAGGGAGACAACCTCGATTTTACAAATGGCAGGGCAATCTCTCTCATGGAGGGATAGGAAAAAATTGGCCTTGAATCCAAAAGTTTGTATAGATGTTTAAAAAAAAATACATGACTTTGCTTTCTTGAAAATTTATCCAATTGAATTTCCTTTCAAATGAGAACTGAATGATTCCTTCTCTTTAGCTAGACCTGGGCTTCATAAATACCATCTCTGCACAGTATATTACGCACATCATTTATTCAGCAGATATCGTAATATATTCAGGGCTGCTCTTAGGAAGAGAAATTTCAATATTAGATAAAAATAGTGAGATGGCGACGGTAACAGTGTTTGTCTGGTACACAGGGTAAATAGGATTGTTAGCGATTGCTAAAGGCTTCAGGAAAAGATAGGGAAACAAAGATAGCTCGTGCCAGATTCTGAGCCAAGCAGTTACAGAGGTTCAAGGAAGCTTGATTACCTTCTGCCACCGCGTACTTCTAAGCAGGCCCAGAGATGAGTTCCCCCTTTCTTATATTTTCTTGTAAGAATGGCTGAATGTTATCCTAATTAGAAATCTGCTCAGATTTGGAAACAGGCTGGCGTTGTCTTCTCTCCCTAAGCCTCCATCCTCCCACTTCTCTGTATGTCTCTCTCTCTCTCTCTTTCTCTCTCTCTCTCTCTCTCTCACACACACACACACACACGGATAATGATTTTCTAGAGCTGTGACCATAGGACCTTCTCTCTCTCTCTCTCACACACACACACACACACACACACACAGGCACTCATGATAATGTCCACTGTCCACAGAGTCAGAGACTTGTCTGAGCCTGTCACCCAACTGGCTTGACACAGGCTCTGGGCCTCTCTGTATGTGAGTTCCTGGATCTGCATGGGCAGCGATTGGACTGACAAATCTCTCCAAGCCTCCCTGCCCATGTCCTCTACATCCAAAGTGCTGGCCTGTATGGAACACTAACAATGCCCGAGTCTGGTTCTGGGTTTTATACGTATCAACTCCTTTAATCCTCACAACACCCAGGGAGATATGCAGCATTAATCTCTTCCTTTGGTGAGGAATCTCTCCACCTGACGGAGGAGGAAACAGGTGAGGTATCAAGAATTTAAGGAATTCACCCAAGATCACATCCAGGAAGTGGCCAAGCCAGAATTCCAACCTAAGCCACGTGGTTTCAAAAGCACAGAGCAGAAAGCCTAGCACAGAGCCCAGCCTCAAAGGCACTGCAGTGAATGCCCCTCTGGTAGACACTCCAGAGCAGTGGCTCCTGTATGTCCACTCACATGTGCATGAACACTCATGAATGTACCCGACACTCTGCTTGGCACACACAGAGCTGAGACTTGCGGAAGTGTGCTAGTGTCATCAGAACCAACCCAGGGTTGGTTCAGGGGAGAGTGGCCCAGGGAAGAAAGAACTGCAATTTAGAAGAAGAAGAAGTCAGTGCAGCAGAGGAGGCCCTGCGGATCCCAGACAGCAGGGAGGCAGCCTAGGGCTAAAGGAGTCGAGCGGCTCCCAGTGAAAGACACATTCGCAATGTGAAGGATGGGTCAGATATGGAAATGGGAAAGGCAAGCCAGGTGAATACGCAGGACAAAGAAGCACAAAGTGAGAGGTGGGCAGGCTCTCACAACAATGGGGCTGGGCTCAGGGCTGCTTTGTGTGAGGGAAGGGAGGCAAGAAGGCTGTAATAGCAAATTTGAACTATTTTTTGTATTGTTTTGTTTTAAACAAAGCTGAATGCCAATGAAGCGTCTGCAGGGGCTTTGGAAAGTCTGGTTGAGTTTTTGCACAAGGGTTCTCGGGCAACCTTGTAGATGCCTGGCAAGGTTGCAGCAGAGCCTGTAATTCTCACCCTTCTCAAATCCTCCCAAAAGCCTATACAACGGTAGACCATGCATTTCTTTATTATCTTCTACACAGGGACCACCTGGATCCTTATCTAAGAACATAGACTTCAAGTTACTACAGTCAACCGACCTCCTATTCATTCTTCTCATTTTTTTTCTGAGGCTAGGGATAAGATGCTTACATAGATACACTATGCATTTCATGGTTCTATTTATTTCCTTTTTGCTTTTACATGTGAGGCCCAGGGGGCCCACTGCACAGGAGGAGCCCGGGAATGCGTGGGAACCATTAGTGCTCTGTGGGACCGGAGCTTGCTCTAGCAGCCATTGTTTTTGCCTCATTAAGAACTTTCTTGTTTCTTCACCCACCAGTAATAGTTGTTTGTTGTTGTTTTCTCAAGCATTCTGACAGTTTCAAAACCACGAAGCATGACTCAATCCTAGTGGGGGCTCAGTTTAATTCTCTGAATGAACAGAATGCAATTACATATGTAGGAAGATTTTTTAATCTTTCTTTATCTACTCTGTTCACCCACCTTAAGAACCAAGCTCCAAACTGAAGTACAGCAGGTGATGTGTGTGTTTCTCTCACTTTCACCTCCTGGAGAGCCAGCTCCTCTAGCGAGGGCCTCCATGTACATGTTCCCACTTAGCCCCCATTATTTCTTCAGGGTCAACTTCCTCATTTCCTTTGACAGTTGAGAAAATTGAAGTTTAGAGTCATTACATAATGCTGAGAAACATAGAAAGTGGTTTAAAAAAAATAAACAAAAATGCACCTGATTCTAAAGTTTGTGTTCTTTCCACTACAGTCAATTTGCTTCCCCTAAATGAAAAAAAAAAGGTATACACGTAGGAAGCTTCAAGTTCAGTCTCACTCTCTGTAAAATGAGATAGTGAAGATTACTCAAAAGCTGACTGGAAGTATTGAATTATTCCTGGCTTATACATTGTAGGGGATAAGGTAGGTAAATTCAGTGCTAATTGAATTTTGTGTTAGGCTATTCTCATACTGCTATAAAGAAATACCTGAGACTGGGTAATTTATAAAGAAAGAGGTTTAATTGGCTCATGGTTCCCCAGGCTGTACAGGAAGCGTGGCTGGGGAAGCCTCAGGAAACTTACAATCATGGTGGGAGGTGAAGGAGAAGCAGGCACATTTTACATGGCTGAAGCAGGAGAAAGAGAGAGAGTGGGGAAGGGGCTACACAGTTTTAAACAACATGATCTCCTGAGAACTTATTCACTGTCACAGCAACAGCAAGGGGGAAGTCCACCCCCATGATCCAAGTACCTCCCACCAGGCCCCTCCTCCAACACTGGGGATTACAATTCAACATGAGATTTGGTGGGGGCACAAATCCAACCGATATCAAATTTCAATCTGGATCTTTTAAAGGAAGAATCAAAGGAATGCTCTAATGCGTTGCTGAGTGGATAAGGGAACCGGAAGTAGGAGAATTCAAATGACTTGTTCAATTTCACGTGGCTCATTACTTGGTCCTTTGATTCTAAATCCAGCATGTGGGGTTTAGCCAATGGATTGTTTGGAAAGAACAATTGGACTAGATCCTCTGATTTCTCTTCTTCCGTCTCATCTCCTGATTTAATTTCTTCCTCTTTCCCTTTCCATTTCTATCAGTATAGAATAGAGAAAACAAACAAACAAACATCAAGAAACATAGGTTTGGATTTTTCTCCTCTTTTTTTGCTCTGTGAGTCTGCAAAAGTCTCTTGAACTCTCTGAGATTGATTTCTTCCTACATAAAAGGAAGGAATTGGCCTAAACTATTTTAAGATTTTAAATCTTAATGTCTCCCTTCCTCTCCCTTGCCACATTCACCTCCTCCTCTTGTGATCTAGTCTCCGGAAACTGGAAGATTACAAGCAGAAAACTAGCCTGATACACTTAGCATATGCAAATGCTGTGCCAGAGAGACCACCAAAGCTTGGATTCCTCCTTCTGACTCTCCAGAGAGATGTAGGGTCAAGCCTTTCAGCCAGGGCAGAAGGATTCTAAGTGTCTAAGCATCTCAAGTACATAAAACTTAACTAGCCTTCTGCTCTGGATTCTGCTCCAAGCCAGTTCCACCTCATCAAAACACCCCTGGGGTGAGCTGTGATTCCTGGGAGCCTGTCCTCCCTCAAGACAACGGAAAGTGCTTCCTCCTGTGCCTCTCAGGAGTGCCATGCCTATTGCTCCACCTTACCAAGAGCAAGCAAAGCCTGAGAGCAGGATTTGCAAATAAGGGATGGGGAATGGAGGCCTGGGGAAAGTGGAAAAGGAGTTAAGAAAGGAAGACGGAAGATGCAGGGGGTGGAAAATAGGAACTCAGGACTGAGCAGCAAGCAGGAAGAAAGAGAAGGGAGGCAGGGAACCCAGCAGGGGCACAGGCAGAAAATAAGACAGAGGCAGGAGCAAAAGGGAAAAGCCCGTGGTGCTAGTTTGAGGCACTGCACCTTGCATAAATTCCAAAATTTATCACTTCTACTAAATGTAACTGGAACTTACTGTACATTTACCAGACAAGCTACTGCACTTTGCAGTATCCTTGAGAGATGGAGGTGGATAGAGGGACTGTTACTTTTTGCCATCATGAGGAGGACACGGACTCTCAGACAAGATAATCCTTCTGAAGCTACTTGAGAGTGAAGTGCAGAACGAGGCCCCTGGATTCTAGAGCCCAGAACCCCCAGTCGGCCTGGACTTCCAGCCTCCAAATTCAGGCCTGTTCTGACCCAGCTCAGACACATAGCCAAACTCAAAGGCATGAAAATCAATGAGAAAACATGAGAGAAGATGATTCTTAACCTGAACCAGACACACCAAAAGACTTGGAGGCTAGGTCCCAAATGCACCACCCCCAACCTCGATATTTCTTTTGTATATTACAGGCCAGCAAAATTAACGTCTGCTTGAAAATCACACAGAGGAGGCTGGTGTGACTGCAAGTCTAGCAATGAATGCACTTAGTAATTCTGTAATTTACCATTTGACCACAAATATATGGCTAGCAGGAGGGAACAAGTGCTGGGGACTAGACACAGTTAAATCAGAACAAGCATCCATCCTTCAGAAGTTTACCACGTGGTCAAAGACTAAATGTATGTGTTCAAGTATCTTTTTTTTTCTTTGTCTGAGACATGGCCTCACTCTCTCACTCTCTCACCCAGACTGGGCTGCAGTGGTGTGATCTCGGCTCACCGCAACCTCAGCTTCCCAGGCTCAAGCGACTCTCCTGCCTCAGCCTCCCAAGTAGCTGGGATTACAGGCACGTGCCACCACACCTGGCAAATTTTTATATTTTTAGCAGAGATGGAATTTCACCATGTTTGCCAGGCTGGTCTCGAACTCCTGATCTCAAATGATCCACCTACCTTGGCCTCCCAAAATGCTGGGATTACAGGCATGAGCCACTGCTCCCAGCTAGTTCAAATATCTCTTTACAAAGATTTTTAAAAAGGAATGAGAAAGGAAAGTCTGTGTGGTTTGGCTAATGAAGCATAAGCTTCAGTGCTGGCCTGGCATCTTTAACAGATTAGCTCTGAAGTCAGATCAACCTTGTAGATCCTCAGTTTTCTCATCTATAAAATGGAGCAAGCAAAAGTCATGATATCCAGAGGCTGTGCAGACTCCAGGTGATCCTACGGTATACTCGGTATACTCGATATGCCTGGCATATCATCAGGGGCCCCACACATGCACATGTTTCCCTTTCATTCCAAATAGGGAATGTTTTTTCCAGTTTTAAGTTGATGCTATTTCCTCATCTGCATTTTTTTTTCCATTCTTAATAAGTTGAGTAAGAGGGACAGTGAACTGAAAAGGGAAAACATGTGAAAATGCCGAGAATTCTGAAAATACATCTTTCCAAATTGTGCAGCTTGGTGTTGGCAAGATGACAAGGGCCCCAGAAACCGGGTGCAAACACAGCACAGCAAAATCACGCAGCTTGCGTGTGCAGTATATGTATGTTACATGCCAACTGCTGAACAAGTGCTTTTAAACAAATGACAAATATGATACGATGCTCTGAGGATCAGGCCAAGTGAATGCAAGGATTTTCGAGATTCAGATGTGGACACGAGGTTCCTCTCGTTCCCCACCCACCAGCCCTTGCCAAGCCCGAGACCCCATCACAACACTCCTTTTGCCTCAACCTCTCTATCCGCGGCACCACACGCATGCACACACCATCAAGAGACCACAACTCCATCCCTCGTGTTAAGCATGTAGGCTGTAGAATATCGGACGGCACATTATTTTCCCAATCAATTTACAAACTTAACTAATAATTTAATTCACCGCATGACAAATCCACTAGCTCATGCCGAAAACAACTTAAATGGAACGGTCATAAAATTCCCTTCTACGCCTTTGCTTGATGCCATCGTTAAAAAAGAGAAGCGATGACGAAGTGAAAGGGAAAGTGCAGTGATTCTTTTATGTGAAGATTACATTTAAAAATAACCGACTAACCGTCTGCACTTTTCGGGGGCCTGACGTCTCGAAACGCATTTAGATTGATGCAGGCTGGGGCTGAAGTTCTCGTGCTGAGTAAACAGTCAAGTGTTCTTAATAGGAATTGCAGTTTCTCGACATCTGTTAGGGAAAAGGGAATGGCGAAACAACAATTTAGAGTGAGATTGGTTTTGTTAAATGCATTTAAATTCCAAGATTAGTGGTGTTCTTTCTTTTTCAATTAGCATTTACTTGTAGAAAGGTTACAGATGAAAGGGCTGGGGAAGAGATCGGGTGGATTTTTTTTCCTTACTGAGAGGACACTCCAAAGCATAGTAAAGCTAAAATAGGAAGAGAACATAAGACTTAAAAGAACTTAAAACGGATGCCAAATTGAGACTGCAAATCTTGAAGGGAAAGCATTTAAAATAAAATAAAATAAAAATAAAGTGAAGTTGAGTCTGGATTTGATGATCCTGTCCTCTGGGCAGAAAAATCATAAATTGCTTTGAGAAAATACAGGGATTTCTATTTTCCAAGCCAGTTACTAAGCAAAATTTGTGTTATTTCTCAAATATATGCCATGGTTCTGTGTGAGTGTGTAAAGAGCTGTAACTAGCTCACTTTTTTTTTTTTTTCTGATAGAAACATAAACAGAGACGAAAAATGTAGGGAATGTTTCACCTGTTTTACTGCCATTAAATAAACCTCATCTGCTACCAAGCTGTTTTGGGTGACATTTGCTAAATAAATACATTTTGTGGGAGACTTGAACACTGAAGTATAGAGACATGCAACCGATGTTCTCAGATGAATCCTGTTTGCTTCTTAGTGCCTATACCCCTACCCCAGGGGGATAGTGAAGTGGTAAATTCAGGTTTATGTTTCCACATTGGTATTTTATTTCCAAACTTACACAGCTACAACCAAAAGTACATGCTTTTGTTACTAGCATTTCTTGTAATTCTCTCTCTCTTTCTGCTCCCTAACCCAATTTTCCCCTCTTCCTAACTACCTTCCTCCCTCCCTCCACAAATATCTTTATTGTATTTTTTTTTTAAATTAGGGAGTATTCACCATTTCTTTACACTTCTATATGGATTTCACTTTAAAAAATTCTATCAGCATGTATATTTTGTGCATGTCTGAAACCTTTAAAATATTGTTCAATTTTCATGATTATTTAAAAATATGTTTATTGAGTACTTGCATAAGGTGAAGGCATTGCTGCTATTTCCACTTAAAAAACCAATAAATATATTTTAAAAGAATGTCTGCCAAGACTGTTCTCTGACAAAATATCTCTGTGGATATTTAAATGGCACCAAGATGGATTACTGTTTCTGATTATTTCTCATGTAGGGTATCAGCGATTTTGCAGAAATCATAATTGACAAAAATGATGGAAAGGAAGCTTTGAATATGGGGTGTTGTCATTGCACTGGCTGGACAACCAGATGGAGCTATTCTCAGTCCCCAGCACACAGGCAGAGATTCTATTCAACAATAACCAAAGAGGTATACAGTTCTAGAACATTCTGCCACCAGACTTCAGGCACCAGGAGGCCTCCGTAGGCAGGGTTCCTCGGGCTTCTCAGCTGGCTTCCTTGGAGAAATTTCATATGCTGATTCCTTTCAATTATCTGTCAATTTTCAAAATGCAAATAGAAACATGCAGTCATCACTTTGGTACTCACCAACTGATTTCTTCCAAGCACCCAGACCATAAGTGAATGCAGTTCAATATGTTCTCTTCCTTTTTTTAAGTGGAGTTAATATTACTGAGCAGATTTTGGTCAGCTTCCAGGAACCCAGTGTGTGGAGAGGCAGAATTTTATTTTAGAAGCACAAGTTGGTTTGAAAAATGTGAACTTACCCCAACTCTTTCTTTGTCTCATCTTTCTTACTAGACATATTTTATTTTCCTAAAGAAAACATAAATAAAAACAAAACAAAAAAGTCTTCATTGATACACACACACACATACACACACACAAAATTTAGGTCAAATTATTTTTATTACTTACGATGTCTTTAATTATTTTACATATTTATAACACAGAAAAAAGTAAGAAGAAAAGGAAAAATTGTGTATAACTTTAAGAACAGGAGACAAGAAAGAATAAATATTTTGCTATGATTTCTTTTTCATATTCTATGCATATACATTTTATGGAATTGAGTTCACACTGTTCACACAATTTTGATTTCTCTATTTTGACTTTACCTTTATCAATAAGCATTTTCTTTATATCACTAAAATTTCTTTATTAACATAACCTTATACATATACACAAAATGTTAGCTAGTCATTCATCTGTTTAAGGGCATTTTGTAATTTCCAATATTTTTTCCTTTATAATTTCGGGTAATGTTTAAATAAGCCAATTTATGGAAAAGAGCTACCTATGTTGGATTACTTGCTTGGAATGAATTCCTGGAAATAGAATTACTGGGTCAAAGGATACCAACATATTTAATGTCTCCAAAGGCATATTGGCAAATTGTCTTCCATACAAATTATATCAATTTACCCCCTGTAACTAGTATATAAAAGTGCCTGTTTCACAGTACCTACCTTGCTCCAAGATCTTTTAAAATCTCTGCAAATTTGAAAAATGAAAAAATGATAACTATTGCCTGGAACAATGTGTTAAAAGATGTACTGAGCAATACATTTATTTTAAAAAATTTTTAATTCACACAAAAAATGTAAAAGCTTGTGCACGGGATGTTTTCTGACCAATAAATGCTAAAAAGCCATAATGTTTCATCCTACATAGTAGATTATTTTGTTCGAAAACCTATTACATTTTGCATGTTGCTATAGCAGTCTTTCTAGTCCAGAAAACGCTTCACTAAAACAGCAACAATATCAATTTACTGCATACGGCTGCAGGCAGCTCACACTAGATTCTAAACATGATTCAGTGGGCATCTTTAAGAGTGGAATATCCATGACTTATCTTGCCAGGCTTCGTACTATGCCAGTGGGGAAGGTGGATGGTGCCATTGTTATTTGGGCAGCCATGCCGAGCTCAAGGAAGAAAGCTGAAATTGTTTGAAAGCCTGGTTTAAGACAGTCTTTTTGAGATTTAGCCCTAGAGAACACTCAACTAAACGACCAAGAGAGGTGGAGAGAAGACTGTTAAAAGGTGCAGAAAAACCCAACAACAGAATGAAAAGACACAGGAAGAACCTTCTCATGCACATGAACTTACCATAGAGAACCCAGAGGTCACTGAAAAGCACCTTTGTGCTCTAACAGTACAAGGTTCAAAAAGGAAACATTCAGTCAATAATTGCTGTGTTTGTCTAAATCTGTATTCCCCCAGGCTATTGTGTTTTCCAAGTTAATAAAGTCAATCCTATTCCTTGAAGTTTTCTACTAGACATTGGAGTTTCCCTCTAAGGCTCAACCTACAGCAAACCCTAAAAGATCTCAAAATAGCCCTAATAACTGAGGGTGGATTTTGAGGGTAAAGGAAAGATCAATTACTCTTTGAATATACTCAATATATAAATTAGCACCAAAAGTATCTCTATTTATATGACTGTAATCATGTATTCTTCTTCATCAGAAGTTGCCAGCAATAGTGAGTAGACACTTTAACACCACTGATTATTCAAAACCAAATTAAAAAAAACAAGAAAGAAAAGGAAAGAAATTAAAAATCCACCAACTTAAAGAAGCACATTCTACCTCCCCAAATCCTCAATTCCCTTAACTGTCAGATTTTTTTTTAACTGAGCCAGTCTTCGGAGATGATGGCATTTTTTATTGTAAGAATATTCCTTCTAGTGATCAATTCCCGCTTAATGAAGTGTTCCCTAAATTAAATCTACCCTTTCTGAAAGGTTACTCCCCAAACAAAATGAACAGGAAAATGCCTCCAGTCCATATAAATGTCATCCTGCCCTCCAGTAAATCTGTTTTAATCACTATTTTTAAGGAAGCAGCCCGATTGAATAGGAGAGAAGCTCAATTACCTTGTATACTAAGACAACTGTCACAGGGGGTCACAAACAGTGCCTTTCAGAGGCGCCTTCCTCCGGAGAGATGCAAGACACACTTTGTTCTGCAAATGATTTGTCCTTTTCCTTTTTTAAAAAAAAAAAAAAAACAGAGAACCATGTCCCACTGGTGAAAAGAAGAGAAGGAAACTGGTAACAATTGAGGACGTACTATGCTAAGGCTCTTTCACTAATTCCTTACCACAAGATTATTAAAGGACTATTTTTCTTTCTTTCTATGGAAATAAAAATGAAGTCCCAGAGGCGTAAGCTCACCCTAAGGGTTGCGGCCACAGGACTGGAGAAAGGAGAGGTGACACTTACGCTCCATTCCGTGCAATTACAAGAGTACCTCTGCTAATAAACCAGTTGCTGACCCCAAATCAGAATTGAAAAGTCAACCAAGTAAGGACACCCCAAAGAACACTGGTTGGAAAATGACAAGCAGCAGGTACCTCCTGACACCTATTCCAAACAGCCGTGTGCCTTGGATTGGGTTTCTGTAAAGGCATTCATATGCTTTGCAAAGCTAATGTACGGAGGCAGCCTTCAGTGCTTATGTTTTTTGGAATTAAGTTGCATGACTGTGCCTTGCTCTCTAAAATGTGTAAATGTGTAAATTATGCTGAAACAGATTGCCAATGCAAGTTGAAGAAATGAAAAATATGGTGCACTCTCACGGCAAGGGTGCAAGGGCACAGGGGTGTGGCTTGCCACCTGATGTTAAAGGCAGCCTCCAAACTCTCCACGCTTGGGGCTTCTAGAGAGGATGATGGTGAAAAAAGGGATAGCGAAATATAAAGAAGCTAGATGTCTTTTCCAAGAGCCCAGTTACCCCTAAACACCATCTCTTACTGGCACAAAAGAGGCTATGTAAATTATCATGTTACCTAAGTCCTATTTTCAATTCATATTTCATTTCCCCAATTCACCATGTCCTAATAGAAATGCCACAGTAACTTGCCAAATTTTGATCCCAAAGATACTCAAGAAGAAAAAGATAGAAAAAATGCCCCCACCAAACACCCCACCACATCTCCCTAACTCCGTAACTGCCAAATTTCCAGTGGAGGAGTGTGTGCGTGTCCGTGTGTGTGCGTACTCACATCCATGTGTTTGTGGCTTCCTGTTAGTTATTTTAATGTTGCTTCAGTTTACTGTGATGAGGAGACTAATTCCATCTATAAAAATGTCATAAAGAAAAAAGACAGCTCTTCTCTTTCAGGAAATGAAAAGAAAAATACTTACAGACATCAGTATTTGATAAGTTGAAAAGGAAGAGTGAATGCCAATCATTTCTGTAGCCTTAAATGCTCTCATAAAATGAAGAAATGATACAAAAATTATATTGGGTCAATAATGACTTACTTTATGAGACATCGGGGTCAAAATGTTGTCTGTGATTGCTGAATAAATTGCTGAAAGATATCTAGGGTTCAATCCACTCATTCTACGGACAAGGAAACTAAAAATGTCTGATGACTTCCTCAGATCACACAGCAAGAGTCATTTAGGATACAACCTACATCCCTGCTAATTCTTTGCCCTGTGTTCTTCTCAGTACAGGTCATCAACTGAAAATTCATTTTGAAAATCATTTTGAAAATTTAGCCAGACTATATTTCTCCAGTGCTCAAAAATGTTTCAAGAATGAGATAAGACTGGTTTGAAAATAAATGGATAATGAACATTGTGAATTTTCCTAAAGGTCACAGTTGGACAATGAAAAGGAAGAAATTTAGATACTACATATCAAGGTAGGACTTGCAAGGCGGCAGAACCATGTTTCTGTAGAAACTCATTGGCACATGCAGACCAATTCAATTGGGAGGGAGACTGGGCTAGGAATGCTAAAAATAGTGATAGCTAATTGTAGACAAAGGTTTTAGTAGGTGTGAGGGAGCCTTTCAGATTTGCAATGGTTATTCTCTTGTTCCTCTTTCCTTTGCTTTTCTATTGTTCCCTCTCATTTCTTTTCATTGGCTACCATGAGAAAGAGATAAGATGCTGGAGGTGACAGCTCTGAACTGGCAGTGCCCTGAAGATTTTTTTTTTCCTCTAGTCTTAGTACAGAGCACTGTCTATGTTGCAAAGTATAATAATGAAATTTAAAAATTGGCCAGGTGCAGTGGCTAGCGCCTGTAATCCTAACACTTTGGGAAGCCGAGGCAGGTACATCACCTGAGGTCAGGAGTTCAAGACTAGCCTGGCCAACACGGCGAAACCTCGCCTCTACTAAAAATACAAAAAAATTAGCCGGGAATGGTGGCATATTCCTGTAGTCCCAGCTACATGGGAGGCTGAGGGAGGAGAATCACTTGGATCCAGGAGGCGGAGGTTGCAGTGAGCTGAGATCACGTCATTGCACTCCAGGCTGGGCGACAGAGTGAGACTCCATCTAAAAAAAAGAAAAAAAAATTAATAAATGTTTCTGTTTGAGTTAATAAAAGTTGGGTCTTATAAAAGAAGGGGAACAAGTTTGTTTGCATCTGCTACTCTGGCCTCGCATGGTATTGATGACTTGATGCCAGATGTCCCATTTGTTTCTCAGAGACATCATGCAAAATGAGACCTGGAATCAAAATGTTTATATATTAGAAAGCAGCATTGCCCTTTTATTAATTAGTTTTTTTATTTTTTTATTTTTTTGAGACGGAGTCTCGCTCTGTCGCCCAGGCTGAAGTGCAGTGGCATGATCTCAGCATTGCCCTTTTATATACAAGAATCCTGCTAGCCAACATAAAGGGGCCCCAGATGGAAGCAAGAAGGAAGACCTATGACATCTGAGTATACCAGATCCACCATCCAGTACCATCTTTCCCTTTTTCAGCAAATGATTCATAACCGAAGATTCCTGATGCTTCCAAACACTAGAGATTATTGAGAAACCATAAAGGAGTCTCTGAGTGAATTTGATCTTAAGTTCCCATCACTACTAAATAAATACAATTATTATATGAAAATAACTTGTCTCCACATCTAATGAGCAGCTATTCTGTGACTCTCTTGAGATAAAAAAAAAATACACTTTTTATCTTTATTTCTCCTTTGAAGTTTTACATTTTCATCACCTAGGACATTGCCTGTCATTTAATAGGCATTTAACAAATATTAGGTAAATAAATAAATATAGCCAACAATCAACCAAATAGAAAAATACTAGTTTTTAGGGCACTCAAGGGCCTTGGGCTTCTGATAATCTGAAACAGTTCTCTGCTATGTTCCTATTTCTGTGATTTTTGTATCTGCAATTCTAAATGTGGTTGAGTTCATTCAACATTTCAATTTAAATCCCCAAATTAATTATCAAGAGACTATCATGAAAATTAATATATTTATTAAGAAGTATGTCCTCTAAATTCCTTTAGTATTTTATTTTGATTGAAGGTAGGTAACTATAAATAACTTCTGGAAATGATTTTTTAAAGCTTCAGAGCACATACTTTGTGTCAGATGTCATCCTGAGCATTTTCATATATATCATTTAATCATCCACAGCTATGCCTATGATGTCAGTCTTATTCCACCTTCTGACGACTCACTCCAGAATGAAGGACCACATTCAAGGTCATTCAAACAGTGGTGGAACTGAAATTTGAATCCATGTGTGTCATTCATGGCAACCGAATATAAATATAAAAATGAAACATTCTTTTAAAAATAACTCAAGATTCTTGAGGATCAATCATGAGTGCACCATATTTACCCAGACGCTCTGTCAAAGAATGCCATTTGTCAGGAAACTACTTCACAAGAACTTTAACAATTTAGTTTCTCGAGTGATTGATTTCAGAGTTGACTCTCATTAGATTCTTGCAGGCTATGTTTAGCAAAATGGATTATGTAATCCATTTTTTTGAACTGAATTTTTATTATTAAATATATTTTCTAGTCAACTAGTCATGATTGAACTTTTTGATGGCTTCAACTTCAAAACTACTTCTTACATAATTTTAAAATCCAGCACTAAAAATGTGTCAAGAAACATAAATTAGCATTTCTAGAGGGGAAGAATGAATGTGCATTATTCAAATTTTCTCTGGAAAAGAGGTGAAGTGGAAGGACTAATGCAGTGTAATCACTCTAACCCTCACCAGTATATTACTGTAAGCAAGTCAGTTCATCTCTTTAAGCCTTGGTTTTCTCATCTGCAAATTGGGAATCATAAAAACACACATCTTTTCAAATTACTTTTCAAATTGCCATGAGAGCACAGAGGAAATGTCTGTAAACAGAGTTCGTAAAACTCTAAAACAAATGCAATTTCTCGAAAGAGTTTGCGGTGCTACAGGCCAGACTTGCTTTCTATGTTGACAAGAGCAGGCTCAATTTTCACCAGCGGAGCAGTCACCAGCACTTACTCAAGAATGAATCCGTACCAGCCACTTATGTTGAAGCAGTAAATCAAGGTGTTGCTGTGACTGATAGACCATTTGTTTATTATTGAGACTATTGTTTTCAATTGTTGAGTCCACCACTTTTCACTCTTAATCCTGGAAAGTTAAAGAAGCTTCTTTGAAAAATATCATAGTTATTAACATCATCATAATTACCTTATAGTGATTAAGTGGATCATAATTATATGTTCATTCTGTCTTCTGTTTAAAACACAGTCTATGTGGGAGAGAGCCCTGATGCCTTTGCAACAGTCGGGTGTGTACCATCATAACCTGGCATATTTCCAGCTGGGGTAATTGCATTCTGTTCACCAAAAATTCCCTGTAGTTTTCCCTAGAGAAGGTCTCCCTCATTTCCTGCTCAAAACCAGCTGTGCTGTGGGGCTGGAAACAGCTGCCACATCGCTACCCTAAGGTAGCTGTGTTTCAACACGGGTTCAAACGAGGCTTAGGTAATCCTATGACCAAGGCTTCAGGGAATACCAGTGAGCATCCAGACATTTCTTTAGCTGTGAAAAACAGCAAAGCCTTCCCAATCACACATATCAGTAGATACTGTAATTGGGGAGGGGGATATAGCTTTATTTTTGCATTTATTTTAAAATAGAAAAAACTCATCCGTTATATCAGATCATGTACCTCCAGCTGCCACAACTCTAATCGGTGAACTAACAGTCTATATTATTTTAACTGTTCATAGTGAAAGATGGCCTAGTGCACCTCCTAATTAATTACTGAGTTTCTTGCAAGACTCTCCAGTTGGAGCTAAAATTGATATAAAACCTAGACCTCTTTCTGAACTACGATCTTGCAGATGTATTTTTGAATGAGAACATGATTCTGTTTACATGATGTTTAGTGAAAGGGACAATGTAGATGTTTGTGGCTTCGTGCGGGCCTCCCATAAAACCCCATGCAGAAGATGAAACATGACACCCGCTTTGTAAGCCATCCAAGACTCCTACCCCCAGTCCATACGTTTCATATGTATGTAATCAACTTTTATTGGTTCTTGAATTACATTCTGCGAGCACAGAACTCCCCTTTGCCAATTTGAGCACAATAACAGAGCTTGGAAGTGTCATTAATAAAGGGCCTTGTGGTTTGAGCACAGTGAAATGTTTATAAGAACTCTCGCTTCTACCAATACTGATTTTGGTGGCAGAAAAGATTTAGAGAAGATAGTTCACAAAAAGAAAAATAGATGGCATCAAAATAGCACCTTTATAAGCTAAAGGTGAACAAACTTTCATTCATTTGTTCTCTACTGAGTGCCTCCTGTGTAAAAGACATAAAGTAAGTATACATGACCTAGATGGGTCCATCCAGGAACTCACACAGAGGTGACCTATTCCTAATCAATCAAGTGTTCACAGAGTGTTATCATCTGAAAGGGAAGCATATAATCACAGAAGAATATTTCTAGAAACAGCAAATCATATACACACCGTGGTCCAAACCAGAACTTTCTGTTCATCTTTGCACATTCTGGAACTCAGTCAGGTTGGCAGAATGGTCTCATGTCTAGACTGATAGTAGCCAAGCTCATAAAGTCAGATGTATAGCTTCCAAAATGTTGTTTGACTCAGTTTGACAAAATGCTCAAAATACTAATGTGGAACAAAATATTTACTCTTTGTAGGTAGATACACTGAGAAAGCCAGGCTTAAAGTTGCTTAGTGAGCAGAGCATCAGGGCCCAGAAAGTGGAGACGTGGTTCTGACACCTGGCTAGGGTAACTCCACACCTGCATCACCACCAGAAAGACTCTGTGTGAGGGACTAATTTTACTTGGACACTTTTTGAGCACTGTCAGGTCTAGATGGCTGGATATCCCGTTTTTGTGTCCTTGGCTGCTCACAAAGGGTTTTCTCCTGGTAAGCATAACAAAGGTATCCACTTCTTAAATGATATCCTCATTCCGATTCTAACTCTCAGACATTATTGTTGAGCCCCCGGATTGGGATTTAAGCTGTACCCACACTTCAATGCACAGTTAGAAATTGTTTCTAACCCACCCATTATGTGTGGATTTGATTATTTTAAATCTCAGAGAACAATACTGATTCCAGGGTTAGCAACTACCTATTGTCACCTCCAGGAGGAATCAAATCACGTGCAATGCAAACTTCATCCACCGTGCACAACCCACAAGAATGTACCTTTGTACACAGGTCTCATTTTGGTCTGGGTCCCATTTGGGACCTATGTCCTTCCTGTGTCCCATTTGATCTGGCTCTTCATCTTCTACATGTAATTCCAAGCCATTCACACCTCCCAGGCTTCCCTTTTGCCTTTGATAACTTCTTTGCATGTACCTTCCTTCAAATATGTCTTACATCTGCCTCTTTCTGACTATTCGCATTGCTGTTATTGTGAATCAGATCCTGGCTACTTCCAAACTGACCTACCGTGAACATTTTATTGCCTCTGAACCAAGCTTTCACATTCATCAAATCACTTCCCAACACAAAACTCTTCATTGGACTCTCTACCCTATAGCCAAGATTCCATACTCCTTAGTCTGGATTCTGAGACTCTCCACAATGTAACTACCAGCTGCATACAGTCAACAAAGTACATCTTTCAGCATCTGAAGACCTGGACACTAGGTCCACTTCTACTGGTTCTAAGCTTAATAAAAGCATTTCAATACTCTGAATCTTAAGGGTATTTTTTACCCAGGAAAACACAATACCTGTCTACTGCAGTGGTGGAAAGGATCTCAAGAGTAATCTTCTGTAGAATATCCATGCCTCTGAACACCTTTACTCATACTTCCAACATTCGCCTTCCAACTTGCTTTCTGTTTCTGTGTCACCCTAGGATCAATTGCCTACCTCCCTAGCTCTAGGAAAATTTTAGAGTCCACTCCTATCATTAATTCTTCTCACCATCTCCTCTGCATTTAGGCAAATTGGGGTAGGTTCCAGATCTTTTTAAATAGTTTTAGAGAGAGCAAAATCATGTTAGGCAGATTAACAACAAATAACGAAAGCCCTAAAATTCTAGAGAAATGTGTTCTTTATTCTATTGACAGTGGAGACTCCATAAAACTCAAATGATGGCCAGTATCAATATAATATGCTACTTTCTGAGGAATATTTAATCCCTTAACACTGAAGACAAAAAAAAGGAGAAGGAATAAACTCAAAGAACATGTGCAGCTCTGGAAATTGTATTGGACTTACTAAAGAGAATTTTGGTCTGAGATACTGACAATTGCCATCATATCCTTCTAGTTAGATCTCTGCTCTAAATGGGATTAAAATGAGTAAGACTTAAGTTCTTTCTCCCCTGCTCCTTCTCCTCCTCCTCTTTTTCTTGTCTTTCTCCTCTCTTCTTTCTCCTTCTTCATAATTGTCAATGTGTTGCTATTTACAAAGAAAATGCATTCATATTTGTTTTTCATCCATGAAGTAGGTTGGAAGACTGTGATGTTCCCAGTGTACAGACTATGCAATCAAAGTTGACACAGAACTAGTAACTTGCCTGAGGTCACACAGCTAGTAAATGGAAAGCTATGATCTGAACTTTTATCTTATAAGCCTAAGATTTGTGGTTTGTCTTTAAAAGCGGTAGTGCTTTTATCATCATGCACTCAACTATTAACAAGTGCTTCAAATTTTAAGCATTCTTTCAACTGACAGGTTTAAAATGAAACCCCAAAACATTGAAAGAAAATAAAGCAATCTTTTACATAATAGATATAACAGATAAAATAATGTATTAATGAACAACTCATGAATTTATTTTGTTTTTATTTTCAAAGGAAGGGGTCAAAGTTCTTTTATTCTGGAACAATTATTGAATTTCTGTCTTTCTGCCTATGCCTTCCACGTATTTTTCAGGGCAATAGGGAAATATAGGCATACTCTCCTAAATCATGTGTCTTCTGGCTTAAAAAGTGAGTATCTTCTTTCCAAGATGACACTTCAACTAGATATGGATATGAAGTTGCTGGCAGAGTTATCTACCCCCATTAATTGTCTTCTTCAGAGAATTATTGTCCACTTACTACATTAAGGGTAACTTTATCATTTTTCCCCCACTGTTGATCAAATTTTGGATTTCATTCTGAAGAAAGACTTTACAACTGTGCTAAGAATACTTCACCAAGAATGCATGATGGATTTCATTATTTCTCATGCTTGGATTTTCCGGAACTTCCATTGGGAAGCAATTTCAGGGAAAAGGGACTTGCCCAAAATGTTGAGGCTAGTCGGTGGCAGCTGGGGGTGACCATTTGTGCATGCATTTGCTTGAGCTCAGAGATCCCCAGACAACGCTCCTTCAATGGGTGTCATGCTGTCTTCCAATGGGCCACTGTCATGTCCTTTAAAATGCTGGTACCTTGTCATTCCTTCTTCATAGAATGTCCTTTCTTTAGTTTTTTTACATGCTTTGTTTTCTTTGGTCACTGCTAAAATGTCACCTCTTCAGAGACATCTTCAATGACCATATTTTCTGCAGTAGATCTTCTCCTCACTTTCTCTCTCTGTTTTACATTTCTCTACATCACCTTTCAACTTGTTTGTTACTTGTTGCTTTAAACTTGTTTGTTACTTGTTGCCTCTGTCTCCAACTGGAATGTAAGCTCCACTGCAGGCAGGATCTTTATATAAAGCAGGGATTCGATTAATATTCAACCAATGAAGGTTGGAGGTTTGGATGGGTGGATAGATGGCATCATGTTGTGGAGTCACAAAAATTGCAAGAGCCAATTCGACTTATGAAAGGCCCTTAAAAATACAGTATTTTATTTAGTTTTGTTTTACTTTTGTTTCCTCACAAAAATTCTGCAAACCAGAAACTTAAAAATAATTATCTGTGTCTAGGAGGGTAGCTTGAGGTCTCCAGCCATGTATTTTGCCAAGTCTCTCCAGGATACTGCCCCTTCCAGGCCTTGAGGATTTGCACTGGCCTCTGTGTATGGGCAGGGGAATATGACTTGGATGGTAATAGCAAGGGCTAGTGAATGTGATCTGGAGCCAGGAATAAAATTCGTAGTAAGACTCTGGAACAAGAATAGTGAGCATGAGGTGAGAGGAATGATCCTCAAAAAGCCCGTGGTGTGGCTGGTTTTGCGGAAAGAGAGAATGAAAGACAACTGGGGATGGCCAGCCAATGAGATGGTACAGGCTTCACCTCTTCTCTGTTTTGGCTAAAATCCTCTTCTCTACATACTGACATGTAAATCACCATAAGATGTTGGGGAGTCTCCTTTGGTGGGAAAATAATTGCAGCAGATATCAGAAGACCTATATTCTGATACCACGTCTGCCTTGAGAAGTCATGCCTAGTTTCTGTGCCTCAGTTTTCTTCTCTGTAAAAAGGCCTTATTTCTAAAATCCCTGTCCCACCGAAGTCAGAAAGTTGAGGAGCTGATGAGCTAATTTTCTAATTACTTAGCTTAGTTGTGAAGTCCTACACAAATGTGCAGTCTCAATTATCCATCATAAAATCTATTAAATGGTGTCTTGCTTTGTTTGGTTCAGAAAGAAATGTTTATCCTGATCTTGCCTTCTGAGAGTTCACAGGAATTTTAAATCTAATTTGATTTCTCTGATTTTGACTTTCCCTCGACTTCCTATTTCAAAAGTGAAACTAAAGGAGGATCTGTTTCTCTTTGGTTTCAGGTTCTAACAGTGGGGCTTTTTTTGCATTCTGATTGCAAGCACAGCCTAACAAAGCCATATTTAAATGCAGGGAAATGTCACTTACATGTTACAAAGCTCACAGAAGCAAGTCTGTCTCTGTTGAATCTTTGAAGATGCTGCTTAATAAAACCGAGAGATCTTTCTGACGCTGTCCAACAAAACCTCTGTGCATATTTTTGACGAAAGGGGTAAAAAGGGAAAAAAGAGCAAGGTGATCACAACAATGGTTTTTCATTACAGTCAGATACCTCCAAGCTTTAGTGTCACAGAGCCGATCAGAAAAGATTGGGTATTAATTATGAAGGTGCACTTCAATTTATCAGCAAAGGATATCAAACAGGCCAAACACCACAGTCTCTCATATAATTTATCTCTTCCTTGTAGGGAGGCAGATAGCAACGATTTGCAAATTGCCTCCTCTGCAAAAAGAAGGGAGAAAAACATACACACACAACACACAATTAAAAGCAGATAAGCATCAGGCAATGTGTCACATTTTCAGCAGAAAGCCAAAAGTGGAGGTCTTAATCTCCGGGGTTGGTTTGCTGCAAATGCACTCCCTGATACTTCCCTTGATGTGACTATTTAACTCCTATTAAATTTAATAGGGGTCAGGCCTGATCATCAAGGGAGAAAGGGCCTCCTGGTGCGGATAGGCTTCAAGTAATAAGAATTTGGTGATTACTATATTATTTGTCCGTTCATTTTCAGATTATCTTGTAAGTGTGTGCTCCTTGTGATCTTTGGGCCAATTATGAAGAATAACATGTCGCATAGAATCTATTTTTATTAAAGCAAACTTCTTCTCTTAAGAAGCATATAATCTGGGAGGGCATATTGGCAGGATCCTAATGCAGAGAACTCAAACTTTTTTCCCCCAAACAAATACTGTCACTTTTTCTAAACTAGGTGTACGTTTATGAATCAGCTGAGCCCTCTGACCCTAAGATTAGGAGAGCATCAATTCATAGAGAAACCCCACTCAAACTTGACTTGGGTAATGGAAGGAGAGTGTAATTTTTCTGAGAAAAAAAAAGGGATCTGAACTGGGAGTCAAATGATAAAAATCTAAAACATCAGTGCTTAACAAAATTATCTAGACTCAGTTTACTCTTCTGTTAAATGGGGAGAATAAAAACACCAGCCTCAAGATCATTACAAAGACCATGAAGAGTGATGTGAGCTTGTGCAAGGTGCACCAGTCACCTAACACCAGACTCCCATCTCTGCACGGAGGTGATTCGGGAAGAACAAGAGTCAACATCTATTTGCAATTTTTCTAAGTATTGCAGACTCTGAATCTTGTCAATTAAAGAAATTAGAACAACAACAATAATAAACATAGTCACATCAGCAGCATAATTTTATCGGAGAAAGGACATTTTAAAGACACAGGAACAAAAGCATTTCTTTGAAACAAAGAAAGTTATTATCATGAAAATCATGCTGCATCTCTTATTTTTCTCGTTTCACTGCAGAATGGCGAAAACAACCTCTCAAACCACCTCTGATCGACAGGCAGGCATTTAGAAGCCTCTAAATGGACCATCAGGACAGCCACAAATAAGCTCAGTAGCTCCCAGAGAAAGTGATGGTTAAGAAAGAAGCAGGTAGTTGAGCTTTTTCTTACTTTCTCATCTGCAGATCAAAATGCCGTAATATACATACACCTAAACATGGGTACTTCTGTCTCTAAATTTTATGTCAACCCTTACTTTCCTCCTCCACACATGTCATTGGATCAAGCTTGCTACTTTTACTGCTTGAATCATCCTTAATAAATTTTGGTTTGATTAAAGCTTTGGGGTTTCAAAGTCTATTTTGTCGGATATCAATGTTGCTATTCCAGCTTTCCTTTGGATTCTACTTTTACTGTCTTTTTAACAAAATCTTTTTATCCTAAACATTTCTGTATCATTTGTATGTGACCCCCTTATAAATAGAATACAGATGAGAATTGTTTGCTTGCTCATTTAATTAACTCTTTATTTTAAGATAATTCTAGATTCACAGGAAGTTGTAAGAAATTATAGAGTGGCCGGGCGCGGTGGCTCACGCCTGTACTACCAGCACTTTGGGAGGCCGAGACGGGCGGATCACGAGGTCAGGAGATCGAGACCATCCTGGCTAACACGGTGAAACTCCATCTCTACTAAAAATACAAAAAATTAGCCGGGCGCCTGCAGTCCCAGCTACTCGGGAGACTGAGGCAGGAAAATGGCGTGAACCGCGGAGTTTGCAGTGAACCGAGATTGCGCCACTGCACTCCAGCCTGGGTGACAGAGCGAGACTCCGTCCCCCCAAAAAAAAAAAAAAATTATGACGAGTACCGTTTACCTGTTTCTACCCAATGTTAACATCTTTAACTCTAGTTCGATATCACAGCCAGGATATTGACAGTGTTGTGGTCAAGACATGGAACACTCCCATTAACACGAGGTTCCCACTGGTTACCCTTCTGTAGCCACGTCCACCTTCCTCTGCCCTCACCCATCCTAAACCCATGGTAAGCACTGCTCTCTTCTCTCTTTCTACAATTTCCTTATTTCAAGAATGGTATGTAAATGGAATCATGCTATCTGTAACATTTTGAGATTGACTCTTCTCACTCGACATAATTCTTTTGAAATCCATGCAGGTCATTGTATTAACCAAGTTAGTTCCCTTTTATTGCTGAGTAGTATTCCACAGTATGGATGCATCACAGTTTAACAATGTACTCATAAAATGATATTTATGCTATTTCCATTTTTTTTGCTACTATAAATAAAACTGCTATAAGCATTTGTGTACAGATTTTTGTGTAAACTTATGTCTCCATTTCTATGGTATAAATTGCTCATGTCTCTGATATAAATTGCTCACTAAACATTGCAATTGCTGAATCATCTGCTAATTACATATTTAATTTTTAAGAAACTGACAAACTGTTTTCCATGGTGGCTATGCCATCTTCCATTCCCACCAACAATGTATGAATGATCTGATTTCTCTGGATTCTTACCAGCATTTGATATTGTCACTATCTTTTATTTTAGCCATCCTGATAGATAGGTAGCCTTGTCTTGTTGTGGTTTTGATTTGCATTCCCCTCACGGCTAATACATTGAACATCTATCTTTTCATGTGTCTCTTTGCTATATCCTATCCTCTTTAGTAAAATGTTTTGCTATGTTTTTGACCATTTTCGAATTGGATTGTTTGAGCTTTTTATTTGTTTATTATTGAGTTTTGAGAATTCTTTCTATAGTCAGGATAATGGTTCTTTACCAGATATGTGGCTTGTAAATATTTTCTTTTATTATGAAGCTTGTATTTTCATCTTCTTGACAGTGGCTTTAACATCGCAAAAGCTTTTAATTTTGATGAAATCTAACTTATCCATTTTTCTTTTGATGGATTGTGTTGATGTCAAGTCTTTGCCTATTTCTAGACACTAAAAAAGTTCTCTTATGTTTTTCTGTAAAACATTTATGGTTTTACATTTAAGTCCCTCATCTCTTTTGGACTCAGTTTTTGTATAACATGTGAGATGGAGATCATTTGTTTTTGTTTTTGTTTTCCCCCTGGATGTCCAGTTGCTCCAGCACCATTTGTTGAAAAGGTTATCCTCCTCCATTGAAGTGTTTTTGCATTTTTGTCAAAAATCACTTGGCATATGTGTGTGGTTCTGTTTCTGGGTTCTCAATTCTTTTCCATTGATCAATGTGTCTATTTCTATTCCAACACCACACGGTTTTGATTACTGTTGTTATATAAAAACATCTTAAAACTGGGTAGACAGGGTCTTCCCACTTTATTCTTCCTTTTAAACATTGTTTTAGTTTTTCTATTCCTGCTTTTTCATATAAATTTTATAATAATCTGGTCTGTATGTACAAAAAAATCTTGCTGGGATTTTTACAAAGATCACATTAAGCCTATCTACCAATATGTGGATTGCTGACATCTCTACTATGTTAACGCATCCAATTTATAAACATATGTTTTTCAATTTTTTAAGAATTCTTTTTATTTATTTATACACATTGTGCACATCTTTTATCCATTTTATACTTAAGTATTTTTATTCTTTGAAATCCCTATAAGTGGTATTGTATGTTTAAATATTAGTGCCCATATATTCATTGTTAGTATATAGTTTTTATATTTGTTAGTTTTTATATTTGTCTTATACCCTATGATTTTGTTGAACTCAATTATTATTTCCAGGATTATTTTGTAAATTTCTTGGGATTTTCTATTTAAACTGTTTACTTTTTCTGTTCTTTTATAAAACATCTTTAGGCCAGGCACAGTGGCTCACACCTGTAATCCCAACCCTTTGGGAGGCCAAGTGGGGGTGAATTGCTTGAGCCTGGGAGTTCAAGAACAGCCTGTGAAACATGGCAAAACCCTATCTTTACAAAAACAATACAAAAAAATTTGCTAAGCATGGTGGTACACTCCTATAGTCCAGGCTACTTGGAGGCTAAGGTGGGAGTCCTCGCATGAGTCCAGGAAGTCAAGATTGCAGTAAGCCAAGATTACACCACTACACTCCAGCCTGGGTGACAGAACAAGAACCTGTCTCAATATAAAATAATAAAATAAATAGAACTCTTTAGTCTCAACGTTTCTGTTTCATGGTTTTATGTATACCTCTTGCGAATAGAATATAGTTGGAAACCATTTTGCTTTTACTTCAGTGTAAATATCTGTCTTATAACTAGCAAGTTTCACTTATTTACATTAATTGTGACTAACGATAAATTTATTTCAATAATTTTATTTTTCTATTTTTCATGTTTCCTTTGATATTTTTAACTTAGAATCTCCCTTCTTTTGAGTTAATTGAATTGTCTTTATTATTTTTTTATCTCCGCTTTTATCTCTGTTTTCCTTTATATTATATTTAAAGGAACCCCATATTTGACATTGCTGGCACTTGTATATACCACCCAGGGCCCCACAAAATAGGGGCCTATTAACTAGCCCACCCAGAGCCCACCATCATCACCACTGGTACCAGTGTACACCATTTAGGAGCTTGAAAATTGGCTTACCCGGAACCCGCTGCTGCTACTGCCAGAAAACTTGTCTCCTCCAGTGGTGGGATTACTACATGGCCATGTGTGCTCCTCAGGGGTCTGAGGACCTGCCCCACCCCGAGTAAAACCTCCCCACAACCTTTACAAACAACCACAGTCTAAGCCACTGAGGAATTTGGAGACAGTGCTGCTTTTCTTACATCCAAAGAAAGCATATAGAGACTACACTACTCTCCCCATCAAGAACCACAGTTAAAGCATGCTACCCAACCAACACTATCAATACATCTACAGGAAAAATTCTTTCCCTATAAAAATTACTCTATAAAATTGAAAGAATTTTATAGAGATATGAAATATACCAGATATACAGATATCCGGTATATTACATCATATACCAGATATGAAGATACTAATGTGGGGACACAAGAAACATGGAAAAAAAAAAGGAAACATGATAACTCCAAAAGAAAGCAATAATTCTCTTGTAACAGCTCCTAAAGAAAAAAATATATAAAATGCCTGAAAAAACTAAAAATGATGATTTTTAAGGAAACTCAGCAACATACAAGATAACAGAGATAGAAAATGTGAAGAAATAAAAAAAAGAACAACTCATGAGCTGAATGAGAAATTAAGTAGAGATAGATACAATTTAAAAAAAAAAGAAATCTGGCCTGGCGCGGTGGCTCAAGCCTGTAATCCTAGCACTTTGGGAGACTGAGATGGGCGGATCACGAGGTCAGGAGATCGAGACCACCCTGGCTAACCCGGTGAAACCCCGTCTCTACTAAAAAATACAAAAAACTAGCCGGGCAAGGTGGCAAGCGCCTATAGTTCCAGCTACTCGGGAGGCTGAGGCAGGAGAATGGTGTAAACCTGGGAGGCGGAGCTTGCAGTGAGCTGAGATCCGGCCACTGCACTCCAGCCTGGGCGACAGAGCCAGACTCCGTCTCAAAAAAAAAAAAAAAAAAAAACAGAAATCTTAGAACTGAATAATTCAATGAATAAAAAATACAATAAAATATTTAACAACTGATTAGATCAAGCAGAGGAAAGATCTGAACTAGAAGACAGGTCTTTTGAAATAATTTAGTCAGACAAAAAAAAAAGTAAAGGAACTTTTTTTAAAGCTCATGTGATACATGTGACACCAGTAAGTGAACAAATACTTACATGTTGAGAGTTCCAGAAGGAGAAAAGAGGGGGAAAGTCACAGAAAAGAAATTTAATAAAATAATAACTGAAAACTTCCCAAATTGTGAGAGAGATATAGACATTCAAATACAAGAAGCTTAAAAATTCTCAAATAGATTTGACTCAAAATGGTCCTCTCTAAGGCACATTTTAATTAAACTGTTGAAAGTCAAACACAAAGAAAGAATTCTAAAACCACCAAAAGTGTCAAATCACATGTAAGAGAATCCTCAGTAGACTAACAGCAGATTTTCCAGCAGAAACCATACAGGCCAGGAAAGAATGGGATAATATATTCAAAGTACTGAAAGAAAAAAAAAGAGAGAGAAGAAAAAAAGCTATCAGCCGAGAATATTATACCCAGCAAAACTAACCTTAAAAAATAAAGAAGATTGGGAGGCTGAGGCAGGCAGATCATGAGGTCAGGAAATCGAGACCATCCTGGCTAACCTGGTGAAACTCCATCTCTATTTTTTGGTAAAAAATACAAAAAATTAGCCGAGTGTGGTGTCAGGTACCTGTAGTCCCAGCTACTTGGGAGGCTGAGGCAGGAGAATGGTGTGAACCCAGGAGTTGGAGCTTGCAGTGAGCCAAAATCATGCCACTGCACTCCAGTCTGGGTGACAGAGCGAGATTCCATCAAAAAATAAATAAATAAATAAATAAATAAAAAAGAAGAAGAAATAAAGTATTTCCCAGACAATTAAAAACTAAGGTAATTTATGACCTCTAGACCTACTCTACAAGAAATGCGTTAATGAAGTCTTCAATCAAGAAATGAAAGAACAATATCTGCCATCATGAAAACACACAAAAGTATAAAACTCACTGGTAGAGCAGAAACACAAATGAGAAAGGAATAAAACATTATCAGTACAGAAAGCCACCAAGAACTCAAAGGTAAACAATAAGACAGGAAGAATGGAGCAAAGTGTATACAACACAACCAGAAAACAATAAAAATAAAATCACAGAAGTATGTGCTCATCTATCAATAACAGCCTTCAATGTAAGATGTTTAAATTCTCTGATTAAAAGATACAGGTTGGGGGAATGGATTAAAAAGCAAAAACAAACAACAACAACAGCAACAACAAACAAGAAGAACCAACAGTATGCTACCTACAAGAAACTCACCTCACCTTCATCTGTAAAGACACTATAGACTGAAAGTGAGGGGATCAAAAAAGATAGTCCAGCCAAACAAAAACCAAAAGCATGCAGAAGTAGCTAAACTTATATCAGACAAAATGAACTTTAAATCAGAAAAACATAAAAAGAGACAAAGAAGGTCATTATGAAATAATAAAGAGATCAATTCTGCAAGAGAATATAATAATTGTAAATAGATATGCACCCAACACCAGAGTATCAAGATATATAAACCAAATATTATTAGAGCTAAAGAGATATATCTCAGCATAATAATAGTTTTGGACTTCAAAAACCTACTTTCAGCATTGAAAATATCATCTAAATAGAAAATCAACAAATAAATGTCAGACTTAAACTGCACTATGGACTCAATGTACCTATCAGATATTTACAGAAAATTTTATCCAACAGCTACAAAATACATATTTTTTCTCCTGAGCACATGGAACATTCTCAGGGATAAGCCATATGTTGGGCCACAAAACAAGTCTCAACACATTTTCAAAAAATTGAAATCTTAAGTATCTTTTCAGACCACAAAGGAACAAAATTAGAAATCAATATCAAGAGAAACTTTGAAAACCGTACAAATATACATAAATTAAATGACGTGCTCTTGAATGACCAATGACTCTTTGAAAAATTAAGAAGGAAATTAAAATTTATCTTGAAACAAATGAAAATAGACGCACAACAAATCAAAATCTATGGGTACAACAAAAGTAGTACTAAAGAGGTTTATAGCAAAAAACGCCTACATCTAAAAAGTACAAAGATTCCAAATAAACAACCTAACAATGCATTTCGAAGAACTATAAAATCAAGAACAAACCAAACCAAAATTATAGAGGGATAGAAATAGTAAAGATGATAACAGAACTAAATGAAATGGAGAAAAAAATACAAAAAAATCAACAAAACAAAAGGCTGTTTTCTGAAAAAAATGAAATTAACTCTTAGCTTGACTAAGAAAAAAAGAGAGAAGACCCAAATGAACAAAATCAGAAAGGAAAAAGGGGACATTTAACTGACAACACATAAATATAAAGAATCATTAGAGACAATTATGAACAACCATATGACAACTAATTGGAAATTCTAGAGAAAATGAATAAATTGCTGGACACACATAACATACTAAGATTGAACCAAGAATAAACAGAAAATCTAAAAAGACTAAAAATGAATAACAAGATTAAATCGGTAATAAAAAGTATTCCAATGAAGAAAAGTCCAGGAGCAGATGGCTTTACTGCTGAATTCTACTAAACTTTTAAAGAATTAACATCAATTATCTGTAAACTATTCAAAAAAGTTAAAGAGGAGGTCATTCTTCCTTATTCATTCCAAGAAGCCACCTTTACCCTAATCCCAAAACCAGACAAGAATACTACAAATTCTAGGCAAATACCCCTTATGCTCAGAGATGCAAAAATCCTTAACAAAATACTAGCAAACTTAATTTAACAGCACATCAAAAATATAATACACCATGATCAAATAAAATTTATCTAAGAGATGCAAAGAGGGTTCAGCGTACTCAAATCAATAAATGTGATACCTCACATCAACAGGATGAAGAAAAAAAATATGATCATCTCAACAGATACAGAAAAAGTATTTGATAAAATTCGACATCCTTTCATGGTAACACTCTCAATACCTTAGATATAGAAGGAATATATCCCAACACAATAAAAGTGAGATATGAAAAAATCACAGCTAATATCATACTAAATGGAGAAAAGCTAAAATCTTTTCCTCCAAAAACTAAAACAAAAAGGGATGCCCACTTTTACTGTTCTTGTTCAACATAGTACTGGAAGTCCTAGCTAAAGTAATCAGCAATAGAACATTAAAAAAAAAAAAAAATCCAAGTTGGAAAAGAAGGTGTCAAACTGTCCCTCTTTTTATATCAAAGAAATATTATATAGAGAAAACCTAAAGACTTCACAAGAAAACTGTTAGACCTGATAAACAAATTCAGTAAAGAGGCAGAATACAAAATCAACATAAAAAAATCAGTGATATCTTTATACACCATCAACAAACAAGCTGAAAAAGAAATAAAGAAAGAAATTCCACTTTCAATAGCAACAAAAAAATAATAAAATATTTTAAAATAAATTGAACCAAGGAGATGAAATATTTCTGCAAGTAAAATTACTAATCATCAATGAAAGGAATTGAAGAGGACACAAAAAATGTTCATGGATTGGAAGAATTAATGTTGGTAAAATGACCATATTGCCCAAACCAATCTACAGCTTCAAAGCAATTTCTATAAAATACTCATGGCCTTCTTCAAAGAAACATAAAAAAAAATTCTGAAATTCATGTAGAATCATGAAAGACTTCAAATAGCCAAGGCAATACTGGATAAAAATAACAAAGCTAAAGACAGCATACTACTGACTTCAAAATATAGTACAAAACTATAATAACCAAAACAGTATGGTATTGATATGATAATGGGCACATGCACCAATGGGATGTAATAGAGAAACCAGAAATAAATTTACATATTCATGGCCAATTGATTTTGTTTTTTGAGACACAGTCTCACTCTGTCACCCAGGCTAGAGTGAGGTGGTGTGAGCATGGCTCACTGCAGCCTCAACCTCCTCAGCTCAAGCAATTCTTCCACCTCAGTTTCCTGAGTGGCTAGGCCTTTGGTCATGTACCAACACACCAGACTAGTTTTTTTTTTTTCTTTTTTTCTTTTTGCTTTTTTGGAGACACAAGGTCTCACCATCTTTCTGAAGTCAGTCTTGAACTCTGAAGCTTAAGTGCTCCTCCTTTCTTGGACTCCCAAAGTGATAGGATTACAGACATGAGTGGCTGTGCCTGGTCCCAACTAATTTTTGACAAAGACTTCAAGAGCATATATTGGGGAAAGGGAAGGACACAATTTTCAATAAATAGCTCAAGAAACCAAATATCCACATGCAGAAGAATAAAACTAGACCCCTATCTCTCACCATATACAAAAAGTAACTCAAAATGGAGCAAAGATTTAAATGTAAGACTCAAACTGTAAAACTACTAGAAGAAAACATAGAGGAAATGCTTCACAACATTGATCTGAACAAAGATTTTATAGTTAGGACTTCAAAAGCACAGGCAATGAAAACAAAAACAGATAAACGGGACTATATTGAACCAAAATGTTCCTGCACAGCCAAAAAAAATTAACAGAGTGAAGAGCCAACTTGTAGAATGAGAGAAAATTTTGTAAACTATTCACCTGACAAGAAGCTAATATCCAGAATATACAAAGAACTGAAAAAACTCAACAGCAAAATAATAATAATAATAATACATATTTAAAATGGGCAAAGGATCAAATAGACATTTCTCAAAAAGAAAGGCAAACAAATGACCAACATGTACATGAAAAAAAAATGCTCAACATCAATCACTAATTAGGGGAAGGCAAATCAAAACTATAATGAGATAACATCTCACCCTAGTTAGAATTGCTATTATCAAAAAGACAAAAATCAACAAGTGCTGGCAAAGATGCAGAGAAAATGTAACTCATAAACTGTTGATGGGAATGTAAACCAGTATAGCCATTATTGAAAACAGTATAGAGATTTCTCAAAAATAGAACAATAGAACTACCATATGATCCAGCAATCCCACTACTAGGTGTTTAACTAAAGAAAATGAAATCAGGATGTCAAAGAGACACATGCCCTCCCATGTTTATTGCAACACTATTAACAATAGCCATAATATGATAACAACCTAAATGACTATCAACATATAAATGGATAAAGAAAATATGGCATATATACACAGCTGAATACTACTCAGCCGTAAAAATAGAATGACATCCTGCCATTTGCTGCAAGGTGGATGAGCCCGGAGGACATTGTGTTAAGTGAAATAAGTCGGCACAGAAAGGTAAATATGGCATGTTCTCACTCATACGTGAAAGCTAAGTATGTCATGCTCATAGAAGTAGCAAGTGTTAATTTTCGTTACCAGAGGATGGGAAGAGTAGTTGGGAGGAAAGGATAGGGAGACATTTGTTAATGGATACAAAATTATAGCTAGATTTGAGGAATGATTTCTAGTGTTCTACAGCACTATAGGCTAAATATAGTTGGTAATAATTTATTACTTATTTTTTAAAAGCTAGAAGAGAAGATTTTGAATGTTCCCAACACAAAGAAATGATAAATGTTTGAGGTAGTGAATATGCTAATTACCCCGATTTGAACATTACACAGTGTATACATGTATCAGAATATTACTCTGTATCCAGTAAATATGTAAAGTGATTATGTGTCAACTGAAAATAAAAGAGAATATGTATATTTGACTTAGCAAAGCCTAGTCAACATGACTGGTCTCTTGAATATCACAAGGACTGTAGAGAATTCCCTCTTCTCTCTTTCATGATATCGTTGTCTAATATTTTAGAATTCTCTTGTTTTCAGACCTATTCAAATTTATACTTACGATAATTACTCTGTTTGTTATAAATCTCTATGTATGGTCAGACAGTTTATTTGCATAGCATTGTGTTTTTACATTCCTCCACTTCTTGTGCTTGAGTGTCCTTCCACATGAATGTCTTCTGACAGTTCTTTCAGCAGAAGTCCCTGAGTGATAACCTGTCTTAGATGTCCTTTTTGCCTGAAATGCCTTACTTCAGTCTTGAATCAGCATTTAACTGGGTAGGGAACTAGGTTGAGACTTATATTCACTCAGTGCTTTGAGGATATTATTCTACCATCTTTCAGACATTGAGATCGAAGACAAGAAGTCTGTTGTCAGCTTAATTGTTAATCCTTTACAAGTAATCTGAATTTTCTCACTGATTGCTTTTGAAATTGTCTTAGTCCTTACCATTTTTCAGTTCCACCAAGTGTGTCTAGGTGTGAATTTATTTTTATTTTTATTTTCCTCCCCAGACTTAATATGCTGTGGCCCAAGATTGGGAACTACTAGAACTTAATCTTCCTCTCTCCGTACCGTTAGTTTGATGCTTCAGCAAATTAACAGTGTGAAGGACTTTCTTTGAATTTGCCTAAATAAAGCACATTTGTAGCTCAAACCAAGCAACTGGGAACTAAAGATGCTGCAATAACAATAGGGAGGGCTTATAAGTAGAAGTAAAATATATTCTCGGCTTACAGAAGAAGAGAGAGTTCCTAGGCAAAATATACCCTGATATTTCAATAGGAGCGCCTTCTCTTTACTGGAGGACACTTGACTTAGCCTTCTGCCCTGATGCTACCTCTTTGCTACCTCTTTCTTTGATCATAAGTTAGTTCCTTTTCTTAGTTTTACCACCTGCAATAGGAAAGACACACACACACACACACAAACAAAAAACAAAAAAAAAAAGAAGAAGAGATAATCTTCAAGCTCATTTGCACTGCTAACATTCGGTGGCTTATGTGTGACTCCGTTTTATTTTTTCCAGGGCTGGATGGATCATTCTCTCTCTCCCAAGTAGTTAAACAAGAGAGCCATGAGTGCAATTACCCACTTGGTGTGGAGAGCATGTGAGACATCCCTGTGTCTGTCTTATCATCGAATGCTTGGGTTCTGGCACACCAACTGCCATGCCTCCTCCCCCTGACTTCCATCTAAAGTGATGCTAAGGGTCCGCATCTCATTTCCTTGACAAAAATGTCAACGGCATTATCTTATGCATGTGTTGTGCAGATAAGGGAAAGTCACGTTAAACAATCTGCTCCATTCACTTTGGGTTTACTGGCTTACGTCTTTATTTTTAATTCAGCAAAGCTGTGGTCGTTGTAGTGGAGGTGGCAAAGCCAATCTGAGTCACCAGCCCCAGAGGTGAGAGGGTCACCTTCTGCAGTGCCATCTTCTGCTTTGTTATTCTCTCAAGGAATTTTGCCATCAATCAGAAGGAATGGGAAGTTCTTTCTTTTTCCAGAGAAAACACATCCTATAGATTTTTGTATAAAAATCTCCTAGAAAATAATAAGCTTTCAGCACCCAGCCTAGTTGGCCCTTTGTGGGGTGGAGAATGAGATGTATTTTCTTCTGTGGAGTGTTCACGCATTTGAGCATTGAGCCTCAAGAAAGATTTCCCATCTTAAGTGAACAACAGGACATTTTTGTCTAAATATTTCAATAACAGGAATAAGAACAGCTACCACTCACTGACTGCTTACCTGCCAGGCACTATATTTAGCACCTTTTCTTCAGCCTTCATGACACCTTGTAAGATAGGTACTGCTATATTTTCTGCTTACGGACCAGGAAGCTGAAGATTACTAAGGTGCCTAAGATCATCTACTTTAAAAGCTGCCAAGCGGAATTTTGACTCCAGGTCTGTCTAAATGCATAACTAAGCTTTCAAGCTCTCTCTTTTACTTCTCAGCTACAAACATATCAACAATTACAATGTTTGCCGTCCTGCAGGCTCAACATATGTGGCCAATGCACTCCTTAGAAAACAACAGCCTTACAGATGGCAAAACTGAGGCACAAAGACTGAGTGGTTCATCCAGGGTCTGCTAAGGAAGGGAGGCCCAGCCCACTGGACTCCTAAATTCCTGATCATAACTGCTGCACTACACAGCCCAGAGGGCAATTCTTCCATGAAAATGTAGCAGAAACATTGACTTCTGTTCACTTTCACAATTTTTTTGAAGAAGGAAAATCCCTCTAAATGAATAAGAATTAGCATTCCTACCAATTTAACCCAGAACAAAGTGAAATGGAAATTGTCAATTTTTTTCCTTGAAGAAGATGTACATGGCCAGCAGAGGTAATCAGAGTTTAGAAAGAAGGTTTGTTATTAGCAATGGAGGCATACAGGTGAAAATAGGTGAACTTTGTAAATAAATTATATATTGCCATGGGGGGCTCATCTGAGAATATATATATATTTTTTTTTTTGAGACAGTGTCTTGCTCTCTCATCTAGGCTAGAGTGCGGTGGTGCAATCACAGCTCACTGCAGCCTCCACTTCCTGGGCTCAAGTGATCCTCCCTTCTTGGCCTCCTGACTAGCTGGAACTATAGGCATGCACCACCATACCCCGCTAATTTTTGTAGTTTTTGTAGAGATGGGTTTCTCCATGTTGCCCAGACTGGTCTCTAACTCCTGGGTTCAAGCAATCCACCCACCTCGGCCTCCCAAAGCGCTGGAATTACAGGCATGAACCACTACCCCTAGCGTCATGTGAGAATTTTTCACAGCACTGCTGTGGAGTGTCCAGGGACTACCAGACCAAGTAAACTGAATAATTGTAGCAAACTTCCTATTTGTTTGTGTGGCAAAATAAATGAAAATGTGCATTACACAGGTAGGACAAAGTACCTAGGAATTGTATTTTTAGGAATCTATCCTATATATTATGATATGTGTACGAAGACGTTTTGTGGCAAATTTGTGGGTATAGGTGTAACAGTGAACAGGTCAACAATTGCTATCAAGCTAAATAAACTTCATTAAATTTATTACAGTATACATATAATATAGAATACCAGACAGCTTAGAAAACATAGACCTCACATGAAAAGCTTTCCAAAGTCTATTGGTTAAAGTTAGTTGTGATACAAAATGGAGAGTTGAATTCCTATTATGTAAACAAATAAAATACATGTAGAGACAAAAACATGAAAGAAAAAGCCTGAAGACACAAGAGTGGTCACTGGCTACCCCCATAGGGAAGATTCCTATAGCACAGAGAAGCTTTTTTCTCTTTTTGCATATGCGTCATTTGCCTTTTATTTCACAACCAGCCTTTCCAAGTGTTATTGTGTATTTACACATTTACTCATTCGCATTTTTTAAAATTAGAGATCAAATAACTAGTCCTAAAGATTCGCTTTACACTAGCAGTCCATTATAATTAAAAATATGATTTTTGTAAATCAATGAAGCATTAGAAATTTGGAATTCCATGAATCGCCCTTACATTGAACAGGAGGTAAACAATGAATCCTTCTAGCACCAATTGGCCATTAGAGACTTGTCCCCTTCTCTTTACTGTAAGGATTGTTGAAAAACTTCAGCTGAAAACTATTTTACATCTCAATTACTCATGATTAATGTAATCAGATGGAATCAATTAATAAAGTCAAAATATACAGGGAGAATTAAAATAGCACAACCAACACAGTTATGCAGATATAAACAGAAGGTGGGCGGGGGGGTGACTGCACACACCTAGCAATGAACACTCATGAGTGATTTGAAAAGTAACTTTGCAAGGTTAATTACTGATGCATTATGCAGAATACAATCATTTCGTTAGGAGTGCAACATTTTATTTTAACAGGCACGTGGGATAACACCATCAAGTAGATAAGGTGAAACTGTCAGGGATTTGGTAAACCCTAGTCAGGGAGACTGGCAGTCACGGAGAGAAGTGAACATGCATTCGTTCAACAAGTCAGTTGCTGCTGCATTTCTGCAGCCTTTCCGAAAGCCAGGGTTTTCTGTGCAACTGGCAATGTACCCTATTTATTGAGAGTTTTCTATATTTGTTTGGCCCAAGAGTGTAATGGGGAGCACATGTTAGCATGGTGACTGCCTTCATGGGGCAATGCTGGGTTAATGGTAATCAATAGGCACACAGATGTGCGTTCTAATCACAAGCTGCAACAAATATCACAAAGGAATTTGCACTGAATGTGGGCAGTTGGAGATTAGAGATAGCTTTGTTGCAAAAATGATGTTTGAATCTGGGTTCAAGAATAGGTAAAAAAAATAAAATAAAGAATAGAAAGGAATGAATTAGGTGTGGGAGAGGCAGGAAAGTGGAAAGCAAGACTGAGGAACAAATAGTCCAGGCACAGGGTACAGAATGTTCAGATTCGGTGAGATCTTGGAAAACCTCATGTTCTCCACTCAGGTGGTTCTCACTACTCTCTGAAGTAGGAAGATAACTTAGTTTTCTCATTACAGGTGAGGAAAGTGAAGCACAGAGAGATTTTTTTTTTTCCAAGATCCACAGAATGATCCTGACAGTACCTTGGTTGGAACTGAGCTCTGCCTCCTGCTGATCGCATGACCTGAGCGAGTCACCTACCTACCCTCTCAGCACCGCTTCTCACCTCTTGGAAGGGGATAATGAGAGGCAATCAGCACATCCAAAATCATACAGCTGGTGTTAGCTGGACTAGAACTCCAAGTCAAGCCTGAGAAACCCTGCAACCTGCCGTGGTGACCACAACCCCTTACGCAGCATTGGCCAACAGAGGGCCCCCGACCTCAACGCTGGCCTCAACACTGTCTCTACACCAAGTGGTGTTCAAGACGAGCAGAGCCCTGCTACCGCCTGTTTCTCAGTGAAACCACCCTAAGGGCCCAACTCATGGCTGCAGCAAGACCAGCTTTTCCCCAAGACTCACTGTACTAGGGTGAAAAGCAGAAACTCCCCTTGGCCTTACCTTGGCCAACTTTTTCCTTCTGCACGTATGTGAGGTGCTTCTTGAAAACAAGCCAATGACATTCTTTCTCCTCACTTCATCACAAGAGGGTGGCACAACCTAGGAATTTCAAGTTCTGGGGAGACCCTATTGCTACGGTAGGGAAATGAGTACAGGGACTCTGAGCTGTTGAGGGACCTGTGCGCTCAGAGTTCTCACTCCTGATGCAATGTTAGTATCCACTGTGCCAATGTCCCGTGCTTTCTCCAGTGGCAAGCCCTTCCCAGGAGCAAAGGGAGGAGGCCGGTGCAATGATACCAGCTCTCTGACAGAAACTGACACATATTCCAGGTTGGTTATTCTCTGGATGATGAGATAAAAGAGGAGGAATCAGAACTTCTGCACCAAAAGAGGCTCTGGCCGGAATTTAGGGCCCAAATTTTACAATCTTTTTCTCGCTTGCCTTGCCATGTGACCCTGCAAGTCACTTCAGCTCTATAAGCCTCAGTTTCCTAAATCTTAAAAGAGATTCCCAGTGACCACTTTATAGAGTTGCTCTTCCGATTTAACTGTTTAGATGGAGTGGTTACAACACCTCTCATACCCATTTAGTATGTGACCCACCATTGTTAATAGCTCTTGCCGCACCCATTGGCATGTGCTTCTCCTAACCCAACTGAAATGAATGATTGCTGGCCAGAGCTCTGCTATTTCCAATCCAACTGACATTACAAATGCCTTTGGCAGAACATCCTTCTTCCCCTTTCCTGTTGCTAAATCTAGATTATTCCCTTTATGGACCAACATCCATGCCCCCTCTTCCAGGAGGCCTTTTCTGAATATCCCAGCCTGGGCTAAGGGAGTCTACTCTGGAATCCCCTAACAACGCCATTGCAGCACTTATTACATTGTGTCCCAACTAGTAGCTAACTTATCTGCTCGTATTTGACTGTGACCATTTCACAGACAGGGATTACAGTGTATTAAGTGCTGCCTCTTGAGCATTCAGCGCCATGCCTGAATGTAGTAGGCACCCTGTAAATACTTAGTGAATGAGTGACTTAATAAATGAATGAGTGAGATGCTGAGATGATGCCTTCTTGGAGTGAGAGGAAAATGTGCCAGCTGAGCACACTCTCTGAGCTCCATATCTTGGGCAAGTCATTTGGCTACTGCATCTGGATGAGCTTATCTGTAAAGGAGAAAATGATGCTGACCTAATTTACATTGCCACAGTCCTTCCGAACAACTAGTAATTGATCTGAAAGACTGAGGTCCCCTGCGCTGTCCTTTCAGCTCTGTAGCCAGGCAGGTCCCTGTAGGGTGGGACTGTGTGCCACTATCACTACTCTTGGTTGCAGCACAGATGACATCAGCCTTCACTGGTAGAAAGCCAGCACCTTCTGCTCTATCCAAACCCCCTGCATCATTTTTATCTGTACTTTTAAGTCAACCTTTGGGGAGCTGATTGCAAAGTTGGAAGTAGGTTTCAGGGTCACTAGATATTCATGGCAATGGATTCTCATAAAACAAAAAGAAAGAAATAGTTAGAGACCCTTTTAATCTGCCTCTCACTGGCATTTCTTTGCTGAAAAGTTGTGCAGGTATAGGCTAGGGCACTGGAATTTAGGTCAATGACATTCATGCTGCCTCTTAGAACAAAATCTTTCTGCAGCAAGTGCACGATTTCCTGTTATGACTGCAGATCCCGCCGGCAGCACCAGTGTAGTAACTGTAGAGGCGTCCATCCTGTTTGTTTATAATTCTTAACAATGGGCTTTTGGGGAGGGAGGGCCTGAAGCTGCAAGCTCTGACGAGCTGCACAGAGGATGCGATGCCACCTGAATAATGCATGCCCACTTTGTGTGTGTACCCGACATGGGCCCGAATGCAGGGGAACGCCAAAGGCTTTGAAGCACCTGCTCTGAGCAGCTCCGATGACAGCCCAAGAGTCCAGATAAGATCTGAGCTCTGCCTCCTCCCCACCACCCCACTCCCTATGCCGCCCCCATTTCCCTTTTGGCATTTAAAATAAGCTCTGAGACTAAGCCACCACCGAGAGATCCTGTCAGAGAGCGGCTTTTGTGCGGCTCATATTCCTTCCTGGCCCCACCCTAGTGTAGGACCTTCTCATAACTTGTGCAAGGATGGCAGTGACAGCCTTCCACGTGAGTGTCCAATCAGTCCCCTTCTGGCCCCCCCCAAGCCACTCTCCACAAGGAGGCAGCCAGAAGGATCTTTCTAACAATAAAATGGTCACTTGGGCAGATGCAGCCCCAAAGGCACATGCAGCCCCAAAGGCACATGGCTTAGATTTCAGATCATACTCATCCCCCCCAGTGAGAGTGCTACTGTCCTGCCAAATGCCCTTCAGGCATTGCCTTCATCATTTGCAAGTCATGTTCAAGGTTTCTGGCGTGGCACAGAAAGCCTTCTGCAATCTGACTCCTACTCATCCATCTCATCCTCTTCTCATCCCCTGTCCCTTTCAGGGCCACAGTGCTCCAGTCGGCTGATGCTCTGGTTCCCAAAACAAGACGTCCCTCCTGTCGCACTTGGATCCTCACACCTGTGTATCCCGGCATTTCTTGTCCTTTCTATCTGTCATCCCTAGCAGTAATCTCAACCACATCATAAAACAGTGGTCAACGTTCAGTGTCGATCAGTCTATTCCAGGTACATCATATGCATTCCTTTATTTAACCCTCAAAGCAACACTGTAGGGTATGCATAGTTCTTATCTCCATCATGTGGAATAAGACACTGAGGCTCAAGGTAATAAAATGACTCCTCCAACGTCAAATAGCAACAAAGTTGGCAGAGGGCTCAAACTCAAGGTCACTATTAACCACAGTATCACATGGAGACTTACATGACATGGTGTACCATCTAATGCTTACCTGTTCTTAGATTGGCCAAACTCCAATTACTCTAAAATGCCATTTTTAAGGTAGTAATGTGTTCAAAGTCCACCCTCCCTACTTTAAAAGCTGCACTTCTTGCACCCTTGCCAAAGCTGGAATTTCATCCTCACCGTGGATGAAATTCACCTCAACAAAGCTTTGACCTCCTTTAAACCTTCATTTCTCCATGAAGTCTTTCAAAATGCCTGAGATCCAAGTGATCTCTCTCACCCATATTGACAGCATATTCATCAAAAATGGAATAATTTCCATCATCAGCTACACATATGTCTGCTTTTTAACTATATTATAAATATACATATAATTCTTTTTTATAAATGATTGAATTCATACACAAATTCTTCTAAAATATATATATAAGGCACAAAAATTAAACATACAAGAAAACACCTGTGTAACCCAATTTAAGAATTAGAACTTTATGCTCCTCCCTCCTCCAACCTGGCTCCTTCCCTCACTGTATTTCCCACACCCTCATTTTCTTTATAGATGCTCCATTTGTTTGCATTCCTAAAAATTATTGTTTTCAGTGTTGCATTTTTCTAAACTTTATATGAATGGAATGATACTGAACGAATTCTCCTGACAACATGCACTATTTTGCAGTTGTTGTTGCTTTTTTGTTTTGGATTTGGGGCTCCATATTATGTTTCTGAGATTTACCCGTGTTGTTATATGTACCTGTGCTTCATTCGTTTTCACAGCTGAACAGTATTCTATTATTTGACTATGCCATAACGTACTTAGTTATTCTATTCCTGGCGTACATATGGGCTGTTTTCAGTGTTGTACTACAACAAACTTCCCTGGACTCACTCTTCTCCCTGTCTCCAGATGTACATGTAAGGGGGATTCTCTAGGGGTGTACACCTAAGCAAGGAAATACTGAGACAAAAGATCTATGCATTTTCAATGTTATTAGATAATGGCATATTGTTATCCAGAGTGATTGCACCCATTTACACTCTCCTGAGAAATGTCTGTCTCACTCGCTCTCTAGCATTGCCAAAAGTTCTTACTGTTAGACATAATTTTTGGCCATCTTGCCAAAAATTCTTACTGTTAGATATAATTTTTGGCCATCTTGCCAAAAGTTCTTACTGTTAGATATAATTTTTGACCATCTGGTGAGTGTAATATAGTAACTCATCATGGTTTTAATTTGCATTTTCCTATTTATCAATGAGATCACACACCTCTTCCTCTGTCGCTGGTCATTTGAGTTCCCTGTTTTGCAAAGTACCAGTCCAAGTCTTGTGCCCATTTTTCTATTAGGTCACTTGAAATTCTCTGATAGATTTATAGGAGTTCTTTATTTATCTTGTATACTAACCAATGTATATAACTTCAATTATATATATTGTGAATACTTTTTCCATTTTTTAGTCTACATTTTCCTTTATTTTGCTGTCTTTTGAATGTATCAATTGTTTTAAATGGATTTTGTTTTTCGTGCCTTAAGAAACGTTTGTTCACAGAAATTCGTTAATATATTACACTATATTATCTTTTATTACTGTACCATTTTGTTTTTCACATGTAAGTCTTTTTAATCTGAAATTCATTTTTCTATATACTGTGAGGTAGAACTCTATTTTTATATGAATAACAAATTGTTCTGTATCATGTATTTAAAAGTCCATTATTTTGCCACTCATCTATAAAGCCACATCTGCTCATATGTTAAACACACACACGCACACACGCACACATACAATTTGTGACTCAATCAATTTTGTTGGTTGGGTTGCCTAGCCCAGAAACAATATAAAACTGTCTTAATTACTACCATTCAAATGATTATTGATATCTGTCAAAGTCAGACAACTAACCTTATTCTTCTCATTCAGAAGAATCTCTATTTTTCTGTCATTTGCAAGCCCATAAACTGATCAATTTCCACACACATACCCACAAGCTCGCAAAGCCTATCGGGGTAATATTTGAATTACAATGAATCTATAAATCAATTTGGAGAGAATTGCCATATGTATGACACTGAATCTTCCAATCCATACATCCATGATATCTCAATTTCTACAGGTCTTTAAATTCTCAAAGCTGTTTTTCTTTTCTAATCTTCTTTATAAGAGCTTTGAAGATTTTTTTGGATGTATTTCTACGTTTCTTACATTTTTGATGTTACTACCAATTATTTATTTATTTAAATTACATTATCTATCTGTTCATTGTCTGTATATACAATGATGATCCATTTTTGTAGATTGATTTTAGGTCTAGAAGACTTAAACTCTCCTAATCCAAATGATTTATCTCCAGTTTCTCTTAGGATTTCTATACAGGCAATCATTTTATTCACAAAAGAAGCTAGAGGTGTTACTTCCTTTTGAAACCTTGTAACTTTTCTTTCTCAATTGGACTGTCTGGGATGGGACTGCTGATACCATGATGACTGCACTGGTAATAGCATAGGTATTCTTGTCTCTGACCTCCAGAGAATGTGTCAGTGTATCAGCTATAAGGATAATGTGTATTAAAGGCTTTGTGATGTGAGTTTTCATCTCTTCCTAGTTTATTAAGAGATTTTTCTCCTAAGTAGATACAATTGTCATCAAGCGTTTTCAAGTGTTTTTTTCTGCCAACTACTGAGACGATCATATAATTTTCCTATATTGTTTTAATAGGGTATATAACATTTATTATTTTCCCAGTGTTAAGCCAAACATTCATTTCTATAAGTGACCCAATTTGTGCATGATGGATGATCCTTTTTATACAGGGCTGCTTTCTGTATGCTAATAGTTTTTTAAAATTTTTGCATCTATATTTACAGGAAAATTTTCCCATAATCATGAAGTTCTTCTGAGATTTGGATATCAAATTTACTCTGGCCACTAAATTTGTTGAGCTGTGTTCTATTCTGTAATCTGTAAAATCTGTGTAAAATTAAGTTATTTATTACTTGACTCTCAGGTAAAGTCTACTAGTGAGGTCACTGGGCCTGGAATGTTTTGTGGGAAGTTTTTTAAAAAGATTTTTAAAGTTTTCTTACTTGTGGTAGGGCTATTACAGTTTGTTTTATTCTTATTGAGTCAGTTGAGTAAATTATATTTTTCCTAAGAATGTTTTCATTCTACCTAGTATTTAAAACTTATCAATATAAAGTTGTTCATAATATTTTGTTATCATTTTCATATCTTCTGCCTGGTAGTTATATTTCCTTTCTCTTTTATTTCTTCCTTGTGTCTTCTTTTCTTTCTATATTCCATGTTTTTTACTAATTTCATTAATTTTACTTATTTAAAATAATCATTCCCTACTTGTGTAATTTCTTGTGTTTATGCTGTTTTAAACCTCATTAAGTTGGAGAATTAGCTAATCATTTTTTAACCTTTCTTCTTTTATAGAATAATCTTTCAAGGACAAGATTTTTTTCCTCTAAATATTGCTTTAGTTGTATCACATTCATTTTGAATGGTTTATTTTTCTTATTGTTCAGCACTAAATATTTATAATTTTCATTATGATTACTCATTTAATGTATGAATTGTTTAGACTCGTGTCTCTAAGTGTCCAAAAATGCAGATTTTCTTGATATGTGGTCAGTTTTTCTATGTGATCTATTTATGTTCAGAAAATAATAATTATCAACAATATAGCTATGCTTGCTTCCTTCTGACTAGAACTGCCTGTTATATCTTTTTCCCATCCATTTGCTTCCAAGGTGTCTGTACCTCTGTGTTGCAGATGTTTCTCTTTTATATAGTTTGTACTGAGCTTTATTTTTTATTGAGTTTGAAATTTTGTATCTTTTAACTGAAGCATTCGATAACATACATTTATTGTAATCATTTCTATATTTGGATTTATTTTGTACAAATTTATTTTGTAGGTTCTAGTAACCTGTATTTTTAAATTTGCTTTGTCTAATTCTTGTCTACTTTTTAATTAATTGTGCCACTTTTATCCTTTCTGTCTCCTAGTTTAAACATTGTTTTAAACAATGTCTTCTTTTTATTAATATTCAAAAACGCTGAGAGTTATATTTAATTTGTCATAGACTAGAGCTAATTGATATCTTTTCCTCTTTCCTAAATAAAACAAAGAGTTTGAAACAGTAATTCAAGATTTTTTTGTGTATTGTTATTGTGTATTGTTATTGAGTATTTTGATATATGTTTAATCTTTGTAAATCTTTGGTATTTTTTATATATAAAGCCAATGTTTGATTAGATATCTTCACACAATACCACTTCATTTGGCTATTTTACTTACTTTGAATTTCAAGACTTTCTTCTGGACTTATTTGCCTAAATGACAACTTTTACAATTTTTTTAGAGGTTTTTTTGGTGGTTAAGCAATCTGTGTTTGTTTTCTAAACCGTCTTACTTTCACCGTCATTCTTGAAATACATTGTCACTGATGTACACAATTCTTAGTTGGCAGTTATTTTATTTCAGTATTGTGGTATATATTATTTGCTGTTTTCTAGCTTTCATTTTTGCTCCTAATAATGAAACTTGCCTTCGAATGTCAAAGGTAAACTCTCTTTTTTCCCCTCTGACTGCTTTTAAGGTTTTCTCTTTGTCTTTGGTGTTGCACCTTCAACTATGACATGCCTAACTGTGGATTTATTTAACTCAAACTCTTCGGGATTTATTTTCCTTGCTGAATTTGCATATGCATGTCTTTTATCAGTTATGGGTAAATTTCAGCCTTCATCTCTTAAATATCACCTCTGCACATTCTCTCACTGTGTTCTTTTGGAACACTGATGAGACATGTTAGACCTTCTTACTCTGTGCTTAATATTTACTGACCACTCTTACATCCTTTTTTTCTTTCTAAGGTACATTTAGAACCATTTCTTCTAATCTGTTTTCTAGTTCATTAAACTGTTAATTACCTGTGCCTTGTCAACTGTTAAACAACCACTGAATCTTTCATTCTAACTATTATTGTTTTTTAAATGTCTTATTTTTCTACTTGGTTCTTTTCCTAATACAACTGATCACTCATTTTTACTATTCCTTAATTTTATCTCATACTTTCCCATGTTCTTTTTTTTATTGTTGATAGAAATCTTTTAATTTATGTTTGTGATTAAAATTATAGTTAATTTCCTATATGACTAAAGCACTAAAATTACATTATTTTATTTGTATTATTATATTGTAAATAATGTCTGTTTTTTATTTAAAACACATAAAATATTTATTTTAACCAAGTTTATTGAGTTATAACTGATATACAATAAATTACACATATTTAAAGGGTGTGATTTGATGTTTTAATATATGCTAACCCTCATGAAACCATCACAACAATCAACAGAGGATATATCTATCAAACGCTGAAGTTTTCTCGTTTAAGCTTTCCCTCCTGTCCCCTCCCGTATCCCCTTTTCCAGGCAATCATTAATCTGTTTTGTTTTGTTTTGTCACTATAGATTAATTTGCAAAAAAACTACTTATTCTCTGGGTCAGATAATTTCAATATCTATTTTTTACTTTTGATTCTTCTGTTTATTGTTTTTGCCAAGTCTTATTAATTGTGTTTTGTCTGTTTGCATTTTGTAATCTTTTAAAATTTTGAGTTTATCTTTAAAGAAAACGTTATCTATAGGTATTCCTTAAAGTTGCCTTTAAAAATAGTTTCCTCCGAAAAGGATGTGTGTTTTCTATTGCCAGGTGCCTGAGTGTATAACCAGCCTGGAGCCATTTTAAATTATATTCCGTGAGACTTTTTAGTTTTACTCCCAGTTTACATCAGGGTTTAAGACAGGCAATTTTCACGGAAGTCCCTAGGAAAGCACATTTACCTCTAGTTCATTCTTACACTGAGAATGTTTTGGATCCCAGCTTGCTCTATGCACACGTGGACTTACTGAAAGCCTTGACCTTTGTCTATATTCTGCTGGGATCCTATGGGCCTAAGAACTGGGCTCACCTTCTGGTTTGGAAAGAGCCCTCAAGACAAAATAAGGCTCTGGTGTTCTGTTGATCCCTCTGAGTTCCCACGTTCACTTAAGTTTCAGCATCTAGATAGTCTTGACAGTGTAGTCAGTTTGCTGAACAACCTGGCAGCATTTTTGTTTGTACCAGTATATATTTCCTCCCCAGGCAACTAGAAGTGGCAACTGGCTCTGCCCTGCTCATCTTGCCAGTCTTTCTTCATCCACTCACTAAAGTAGATAATGGGGTACCTCTTACATACAGCTCTCCATCATACGTTCCTATCAATGAACTTTCTGAAATTGTAAAATCCAAAAGAGCTTTAACATAGGGGGACACTCATTCTATCTATGTCTAAAAATCTTCGTCTCAGCATTTCTGTTCTTTACTTTCTTTTCACTAATCCATGTGCTAAAATTTCATCCAAGTTTGCTTTGTTTGGATTTTAATCTTACTGTTAAATTTGTATATATATATGAAGTGTTCAAATATTTAACAATAAGAAAATCAGCATTCTGCTTTGAGTAGCACCCTGTGCATCCCCATTCCTGGGACTGAATCTGCTAGTGATGTCTTAGTGTCTTCTATACTCTGTCATTATTATCTATGAGTACAAAAGTATGATCAAAATTTTTATCGGCAGTGGGATTATGCAGCTTAGATATCTATGCTAAAATCAGGCTTGATTTTATTGTGACATCAAAAGGGCTCTTTCTCTCAAATTCTGTTGATCATAAGAACAATAAAGGTGGTTGATGTTTGAAGGTTTACTCTAAGGGCCAAGCACTACTCTAAGAGGTAAAAATGCACAATACATCAAATCACCAGAGCAACCCTATCATTATCTTCAATTACAGATGATAAAACTGAGGCACAGAGAGAATATTTACTTAAACTTATAAAATCTAGTAAACTGCAGACCCAGAATTTACATCTGGGCCATCTAGCCTTAATACCCATGATTTTAATTGCCCTACAATTTTTACCATATTTTTCTATCTGGTTTCTGGAGTCTGATTTTTATTTAAATGTTCAGCTTTATGTGAGTAGATCACTTCTGTGGTTCTGAAAATACCTTAATACTGGCAGTTCTACTTGTATCAACTACAACGCTTCATATTTGCCAAACATTTTTATTTTACATAATCTAATTGAAAACTTGCTACCGTCATCAAGATAAGTATCTACCCTATCCATTTACAAGGAAAAAGACTGAGATTTGAAGAGGTCCAGTAACTTGTTCAAGTTTCAGAACTGTAACTTGGTAACAGCTCTACAAACTTTTGCTGCAGGTCTCCCCTCTGTCAGGCACTGGGAACACTTAGTCGATCAGAATCATGATAAAGAAAAGCTCAAGGTGCTGTAAAAGCACAAAGAAAAAAGCACAGAGATCTGTTGGGGAAGAGAAAGGGCATTCAAGAAGTCTCGTCAGACTCCTGAGCAGAGTCTGGTAGAAAGAGGGGAAGTTACCCAATAGAAGCTGTGGCTGGATGTGCATTGGTGGAAGGTGATGAGGGTTGGGAGGGGATTGCAGAATAAAGGAACAACATAAGCAAAGGTTCAGAGACATTAAATAGCATGATATGTGGTGAAAAGTGCAAAATGTTCTACCTTTTCTGGGATAAAATGTGAGGCAGAGAGTGAAGATGAGCTCGATAAGCCAAGCAAGAACCAGGTCCCACCAAAGGGCTTGGCCTTCCTCTCAGTGGTAACCCAGAAAAGAAAAATTGTAAGCAGCATGTGTGGCTTCACTTTTTGAGAAAAATGATGCAGAATCATGAACATACGGTTGAATAAAAAAAAAATATTTATTTTAAATGAGAAAGACATGCTGGAAAGACCCCACAAGTGAACAGCTATAAACTTGAGCATCCTCAGTTTCATGTTAGTTTCATGGTCAGTGGTCCTAACATGAGAGAAGCAGAGAGGCTTCAGGGGCTCGTTAGAATTTTTCTATCTTTCTGTTATTTTGTCATTTTAGCAGCAACATGTGGAGTGGACTGAAGAGGACAAGATGGGAAAATTGTCTAGAAAAATGTTTTAATAGTCCCTCGGAATGAATGTAAACCTAATTGAGATAATGGTAGCCATCATGGGCTGGAATAGGGGAGGAGTGTGGGCTTGATAAGTATTTCAGAGACTAAACACTACCAGAATTAGTGAATTGGTGTTTCAAGGAGAAGGAATGGCAAGGGCAACTGCCACGTTCTGACCTATGTGGCTGGTCAGAGGGTTGAGGAGTGATGGGTGCAGGTATCACTCTTTGTGGTAGTGAATCGAAGAGTAAGATTGAGTTTGAGCTTTCCCAAGGACATCCAAAACAAGAAATCCAGTTGGTCCTTTGAGTCAGGAGCTCAGGGAAGAGCTCAAGGCACAGACGTGGATCTGAGGCTGATCAGCATTCATGTTGCACTGAATGCCTTGAGTGCATCTGAGAAAAGAGAAGCAGAGCTGGTGGCACATCCTCAGGGACTGCACATATGCCAGAGATCAGCAGAGGAAGCACGTCCCCAAAGATGATGAAGAGTAGTCAGAGAAGTAGCAAGAAAACCAGTGATGAGTGTCATGGAAGAGAAGGGAGAAGGTATTCCAACAGAAGTTTGTTAAACGGCACCAAATGCCCCCAGAGGGCGTTTGCTGACTGCTGAAATGTGTCCAGTGGACTCTGGTGACTTTGATGAAAGCAATTTCACTCCAAGTCTACAACCCTCCTCATAAGATCATTATGATATCCAATGAGGTATACATTCAATGATGTGCTTTTGAAAGATCTTGTATTAGTTATCTATTGCTCCATAACAAATTGCCACAAGTTTACCAGCCTAAAACAATATACATTTATTATCTCAGTTTCTGTAGGTCAGAAGTCCAAGCATAACTTAGCTGCTTCAGGGTCTCGCAAGGGTCTGCAGGGCTGTGGTCTCATCTGGGGCTTGACTGGAGAAAGATCTGCCTGCAAGCTCACATGGTTGTTGATGGCATTCAGTTCCTTGAAGACTGTCAGACTACAGGCCTCAGTTTCTTGTTGGATATTTGCTGGAGGCTGCCCCCAGCTCATTGCCATGTGGCCTCCTCTGCAAGGCAGCTTGCAACATGACAGTTTGCTTCTTCAAAGCCAGGAAGGGCAGGAGTGTCTCTCAGCAAAGCAGATACCATGGTCTTATAATGTAACCACAGAATTGACACCCCATCCCCATTGTTGTTTTCTTTTGCTTAAAAACAGGTCACATTGTATGACTTGCTTCTAACCAAATGACTCCCTTTGGGTGTGGATCTCCTCCCATCCACACTCCAAGGGAGGAAATAGCTGAAGAATGTGAACATCAATCTGTGGAAATGATGGAGCCTACCTTACAATCTGTTTGCCACAAACCTCCTTTTTCTATTTATCCTGCCTTCTTCCTATCTATGTCCCTGTCAGTTGTTGGTCTTTCACAGCCAGTCACTGCCATGGTTAGTTTGTCTGTAACCAGGAGAACTGAATCCTTGTCTAACTTTGCCTCTAATGCAAAATTCAAATTTAATTTGGACTTTAAAATGACTTCCATTATCCACACGTGACCACAATCGGGACAGGTTCTGCTTCTCACCTGAGTACCTCTCGATACTTTTCTTCACTTTTCTGAACTTCAGTTTCCTCCTCTCAAACAGGTAATAATAGTTCCCACATCCCAGAGATGTTGTCAGATTACAGAATTAACTACAGTAATTAATGTAAATTACTTAGCACAGTGCCTAGCCCACAGAACATGCTCCGTGTTATCTTTCATACTAATAAGAGAATAAAAATGAATGAAAGGCAAAATGAGTGTCACATTTATCCCTGTGAAGTACACTGTTTCAGAAAGACAACATCTATGAGAAAGGAAGATTAATGGTGAGTACCCATAGCCATGTGACTTAGGGGGAAAAAAAGTGCCATGCAATCTAAGAATTTAAATATTAATAAATATTGCGGGCTTAACAAAGAAGACTTTCAACTGGATTTTTCCCTTCAACTACATGTATTATTAAATACTTTTCTAAAGTTGTCTTCCTCTGGGCTGACATATGGATGGGAAGTTTTGGCCATTTCTAAATGTAAACTATGTTTTTTATAACAAAATTCATGGTGGAGATGTTGAAAAATGGAGAAGCTTGGGTTGTATCTATCTCTGAATAGAGAAAAAAAAAAGCTGTTTCAATGATAGAAACACACAGGACTGTGATTTTATTCTGATATGGGAATTTATGGATCCAATGTTACTTGTATTCCTGTAAATAAGTAGATAAAGAGTGGGCCTGGAAAGTGTGCCTCCAGATGAGATGAAAACCAGACTTTAAATATGCTTATAATATTGACTGGATAATTGCAGACCTTTAAAATCCAAATCAAAATTGAATTTCACATTAGAGGCAAGGTTCAGTGATCCCGTCTTCACATACCCATAGTCTGACTTCAGAATATAGACAGATCTATCTTTATTTTTTAATTGATGGTATAAGATTAATGTTAACAAAAAATATTATGGCTAGGTTTCTCAATTGGTGATAGATTTAATGCCCAAAAGTGAGAGGAGAAATAAATCTTTACAATGAGGTTCTCAAATTCATATATACAAAACTTCTTGTCATTTTTATTTTTATTTAGTTATAAGAAAATTATGCACAAAAGATCCTTCTTTGGTAACTTCTACAACTAGGCACTGATTCATTACTTCCCATGTCTCAGGCCCTAGGATATGTATTTATATCCATGACCTCATTCAATGTTCACAGTGATCCAGGAAGGTAGCTGATTTTATGATTCCCACTTTATAGATGAGAAAACTAAAACTGTGAAAGCTTAAGCAGCTGGCACATGTCACCCACTAAGAAAGAGACAAAGCTGACACCCAAAGCCAGCTCACTTCAATTCGCAAACACTAAGGATTCCCAGTAAATTCAGACAAATTTAACATGTAATTACTATTATGTGGGGATCCATAAACATTTTTATATGCTATAGAGGTGACAATTATAAAAAACAATTGTAAAACATTAATGGAGGACATTTTTCTACTACTTGTGTACACCCTGAGGTTAAAACATAGCCTGTATTCTTAATAAATCACTCCTCCAAGAGCTCTCCAGTTTCAGCAACAATTTCATATATTTCCATTTTACTATCTATCGCAGATAATCAAGAGCTTCCAAGTGAATATGAGATAATTAAAGATACAAATATTAGGAAACACTTGGCTCTTTCTTTAGAAGCCTTAGAAGGAGAAATGCGGGCTGACTTGGGACAGTCTAATACTGGAAAACTCAAAAACATTGAGTTAGTGAAATTGACAGAAGACTCACATTTCCTATGGATGTGGATGTTATTCTCCTTCCTACGCAAGCCTGGGTAGGAGGGGTGGTGAATAGTAATGTCATCATCTGCTAAACTTTTCCTTCCTCCTTCCCACTCTTCCTAGATCCAACTGGTCAGTAAGTCCTCTCCAATTCCTGCCCATGTATAAGCATTGATGCAGCCTTCTATGATGGCTTTCAACCAGCTCTTCATCATCCCACCTGTGATCACTGCCATCACCCTCAGTCTGTGCTCCATCCCTCCCATCTGTTTCTACCCCCACTCTGTTGTCAGGGCCACCCTTCCAAACTGTCTACAAAGTCAGCCTCACTTAAATTAAAGACATCACCCTCTAGCAATTCCAAGTAGTTTCAAGCAATTAGATCCTCACTTCCGTCTATTGAGAAAATGCAAATGGTGTTAGCAGGTGACCTTAAGGGGAAAGGCTGGTGATATAGTTTGAATATTTTCCCCTCCAAATCATATACTGAAGTGTGATTTCTAATGTTGGAAGACGAGTCTGGTGGGAGGTAATTGGTTCATGGGGGCAAATCCTTCATGAATGGTTTAGCACCATCCCCTCGGTGATAAATGTGTCTGATTCAGTTAGTTCATGTGAGATCTTGATGTTTAGAAGTCGGGAACCTCCCTTACTTCTCTCTCTTGCTCACTTTCTTACCATTTGATATGCAGTCTTCCCCCTTTGCTTCTGCTGTGACTGTAAGCTTCCTAAGACCCTCACTAGAAGCTGAGCAGATGTTGGTGCCATGCTTGTACAGCCTGTAGAAATGTGAGCCAATTAAACCTCTATCCTTTATAATTCACCCAGTCAGGCATTTTTTATAGCAATGCAAGAATGTCCTAACACAGAAAATTGGTACTGAGGACGGGGGTATTGCTATAAAGATACCTGAAGATATAAAAGCAGCTTTGAAACTGAGTAATGGACAGAGTTTGGAAGAGTTTGAGGGGCTCAGAAGAAGATGAGAGGACATTCAGAACTTCTTAGAGACTTGTTAAGTGGCTATGACCAAAATGCTGATAGAGGTATGGACAGTGAAGGCCAGGTTGATGGGCTTTCAAATGAAAATGAGAAAATTATTGGGAATTGGAGTAAAAGTCACCCCTGTTTCACCGTAGCAAAGAGCTTGGCTGAATTGTATCCATGCTCTCAGGGTCTGTGAAAGTTTGAACTTAAGAATGATAACAGGGTATCCGGCAGAAGAAATTTCTAAGCAGCAAAGCATTCAAGATGTAACCTAGCTGCTTCTAAGAGTCTGCAGTTAGATACAGAAACAGAGAAAAGACTTGAAGTTGGAACTTATATTTAAAAAGGAAGCAAAGTGTAAAAGTTTGGAAAGTTTGCAGCCCAGCCTTGTGGTAGAAAAGAAATGCAAGTAGGCGGTGGAACAACCACTTGCTAAAGAGATTCACATAACTAAAAGAGAGCCAATGTTAATATCAAGACAATGAGAAAAGGTCTCAAAGGCATTTCAGAGATCTTCCAGGCAGCCCCTGCTCTCACAGGCCTAGAAGCCTAGGAGGAAATAATGGTTTCAGGGGCCAGACCTGCTGCCCTGCTCAATCTCAGAATACTTCTCCCTGCATGTCACGTGCTTCAGCTATAGCCTCGGCTCAAAGGGCTCCAGGTACAGCTCGGGCCACCACTCTTGAGGGCACAATCCATAAGCAATGGTGGTTTCCATGTTGTGGTAAGCCTGCCAGTGCCCAGACAGAAGTCTGTTGTAGGAGCAGAGCCATGAGAAGCGGACCACTGCCGTCCAGACCCCAGAATGTTAGGTTCACTGGAAGCTTTCATCTTCTGCCTGAGAAAGCTGCAGGCACTCAACTCCAACCCATAAGAGAAGCCAGAGGGGCTGCAACCTGAAAAGCCACAACAACAGAGTTTCCCTTGCACACGTGCTCCTTGGATGCCAGACATAGAAACAAAGGATAATACTTTGTAGCTTCAAGATTCAATGACTGCCTTGCTGGGCTTAGGACTTGTGTGGGGTCTGTTATTTCTTTCTTTTGGCCAATTTCTACCTTTTTCAACAGGAATTTTTACCCAATACTTGTACTACCATTATATCTTGGGAGTAAATAACTTGTTTTGATTTTATAGGCTCATAGTGGAACAAGATGAGTCTCAGATGAGAATCAGGACTTTGGACTAGACACTGGAATGAATTAAAACTTTGTGGGACTATTGGGAGGGTATTTTGCAATGTGAGAAGATTTTGATTGTATTTTGCAGTATGAGAAGGACATGAAATTTGGGGTGGTGCCAGGATTGGAATGATATAGTTTGGATGTTTTCTTCTCTAAATTTCATGTTGAATTATAATCCCCAGTGCTGGAGATGGAACCTGGTGGGAGGTGTTTGGATCATAGGAGCAGATCCTTCATGAATGACTTGGTGCCATCCCCTTGGTGATGAGTGACTTCTTACTCAGTTCATGTGAAGTCTGGTTGTGTAAAAATCTGGAACCTCCCCTTCCCGCCTCTACTGCTTCCTGTCTCTCCATATGGTGTGCAGTCTCCCCCTTCACCTTCTGCCATTACTAAAAGCTTCTTGAGGCCTCACCAGAAGCTGAGCAGATGCTGGTGCCATGCTTATATAGCCTGCAGAACTGTGAGCCAATTAAACCTCATTTCTTTGTAAGTTACTCAGCCTCAGGTATTCCTTTTTAATAATACTCACGGACTAATACAGGTGGCTACATGAAAAATTCCAAATACCTAAAATGATTCCTCCTTCTATGCTGCTGCATTTATAAAACAACATGGCAACCAATATCTTGTACTTGCTCAAAGTCTCCAACAGCTCCCCAGCAGCACCACCAGCCAAACACCAAAAAAAAAAAAAAAAAGAAAATCTAAACTGAATATTGGTTCCATGGTGTCAAAAAAGGTCCCTCCTCTCTTTTTTTATACCCATTGATCTTGTCCTTTCCTCTTCACATTGGGAGGGGATACCAGATTTGGCGAGCTGATTCAGCTTTCCAGAAACAACTTACACAAGAAGCCCCTCTCTGCACAACAAGCTTCTTAAGAGCAGAGACTGTGTTTTTTATGCTCCATTTTTAGGTCCTCAGTGTCTCCTGCAGACTCTAACCTACAGTGGGCATGCATTAAATATCCATTGAATTAATGGATAAATTGGTACATGAAATAATTGATTTGTATACACATTTTAGTCTTTATTATATTACTCTTGAAAATTCAGAGGTGCTAAAGGCAAACCTTTGAGCCCTGTCTGTTTTCTTTCTTTGGACATGAGGTTATTACACCAATATAATTTTAACAAATAATAATTGTACCATTTATTGAACAAGCTGTGTGCCTAGGGGTTAATCACTGTTTATCTTTGTATGTAAACTAAGTGATTACTAAGATTGGAGGAATAAGAGATCTGACCACCCAAGCCCTTGTGCCCTCCCATCCAACTAGGATGTGAAAGTACATGGATCTGATGAAAAGATGCCAGCTCCAGGCCATCTGCAGGGACAGGTCCTGTCTGGAGTGACAAGAAGGAGACCTTGGCCTGTTGGTTTTCTCAGCCTCTTTAGATGGGACAGGATATGTAGTAATTGCCACCCATGGCCTGTCTAGATTGCACCTTAACCTATATTAGGTCAGTGCTTTGTAGGGGATTTTCTCCACATTCTGACTCCACTTACAATTTGTGAAAACGTTTTGGAGTCATCCTGTTATATTCTACTAGGACTTGATAGACCTGAAGGAACCAAAGTCAGGGAAGTCTATTTGGGTCCCCCAAAAATAACGAAATGCATATTTGGAAAAAAAAAAGAGAGAGAGAGAGAGAGAAAGAAAAAATATTTTCTAGAATTGAGAATTTTGGCTTGGAGCCCACATTGCAGTGTGAGGAGTGGAGGGGCAGCAAAGCCAGCCTCCTTCTTAAAAATTTGCAGTTTTGGGTTTTTCCCCACTAGCACTCTCTCCAAATATGCAGGTACCTAGAGTTATTTTTCAACTAATTCCTGATTTCTATGTGGATTATATCCTGGTATTTATAAGTCTTGATGTCCGTCCACGATTCCACTTTCCCAAAAGCTAAGCATCCAGCAGGGTCTCTCATACTTGAAAGTAAGTATTGGCTTCTTTGGTAGGCGCTGGAGATGGGGATGCAGGTGCAGGCAGGATGATTCCAAACTCATTGTAAAATTCTTCCCATTTGATAGACGCTGTCCAAAGCTTCTCACAAAACCAGAAGTGCAGTGCTGGGGTCACCATCACAAAAATCTTTAAGGTAGCACTTAGATCCTAGCTCCCAAGCTGGGAGCTACTTTCCAGATCTTTTTGACTTCTTAGGAGAAAATTGGTGAATCTGGGGTGACTTTTTTGATGAGCTCCTGTGAGAAGCATAATAGAAGGTGAAAAATTAACATCATCCATACCTCCATTTAATAGAAACAATTGTTTACAATACATTTTTATTATTACTCCAAATCACTCACCTTAGTCAGCATGGCATTCTGGTGTTTATATTTGGCTCAGTCATTTGATGAGGGAGGAAGGGACCAGTTGGGCTAGTCACACAAGGATAGCCTGATTTCGTCTCATATTTCATTCTACGTAAAAAGGAATTCTCCAATCTCTCTGGAGTATCCTGGAGGATCTCCCATCCATCTTGAATATATTCACCTGCTCTCACTAACCCTGATTCACATATTCACTTGTTCTGTTGATTGCTGTGCTCAACTTCTCATGTGTTGATTCACTCATTTGTTCCCTGTTTATTTACTTTTTCATCTACTCATTTCATTCATTAGTTGACTGCCTCACCTAGGCATTCATTGATTCATACACTCATTCATTCTTTCCTCTAGTAAACATTTACTGAGGACCTGCAAAGTGGCAGACATGACAGTAGGTTCTGGCTCTTAAGCTGCTCACAAACTGGTGAGTAAGGCAGGCATATATCACACAATAAAGTACTCTCATTGCCATGGCCCAAATATTAAAAGTGAGCGTAAATACTAAGATGAGCTTTTGGAGCATGGTCTAATGGATTGCCAGATGGGGATGGTGAATAAGGGCACATGAAGCTGCAAGAACATCACAAAGTCTCAAGTTCTGCAAGTTCTCAGCATGTTCAAGGAATGATAAATATCTTCATGTGGCTCAAGTGAGAATGAAATAGTGAAGAGAGATAGGAGATGAAGCTCCAAGTCAGGGCTATGTTATGACTTTGAGAATTCATGATGCCATGTGAAAATGTTCAGACTATCATTTGAAGAAAATCTTCTAGAATGCCATCTTATATGCTATTTACTGAGTTCAGATCTCAGACAAGTCAGTGTGTTTCCATCATTAGCAATTGAGTAATGGTCTCTACTTGCTTTTCTAGTCATATTTTCTGTGGTTCTCTTATACCGATGGTCAGTGTAGACATGAGGACTTCAGGACTTAGAAGAAGGATACTTATTTAACCTCTACATTTTAGAAATACTTCATGCATATAGAGGTATGTCCTTAGAATGTCTTATGACTGAAATTCTTATCCCCTACCCCAGCAATCAAAGGCATTAAAAAGGTAGATTAAGCCAGGCAACTAGTTAAAAGGCCCTGGAGAAAGTGAATGTGTAAAGTTAATCCTTCACCCCCCAAGAAGAGAAGACCACATCTAACTATAGAGATGGAAATGAGAAGCAGAGCATGATGAAGATATTCCTATATAAGGTTGGAACACCTAGAAACAAGGAATTGGTAAATGAAGTTGTAGGGTGAGGACATGTCAGTGACCACGAGCAGAACTGTGGAGTAGACTCCACTAAGCTATGTTATATGACACTCAAGTCCTTTGCTGCTTGATGGAGCTTGGCTGGGTTCATCAAACCTACCAAATCCTGTTGAGCATTTAAAAGACCACTCGGGAATGAAATGCAAGTGGATGCTTTTGTGACTTTTCATTCATGCCCAGGGAGTGAACTGATTTAACCACATCAGTCTTCTCAAGATCTCACACCCTAAGCATCTTGTTCCTTTCAGTTCGCATGTTGCTTGTGGGTTCCCACCCTCTGCCATACACCCTGCATTTCTCTCTCTGTCCCTGCATTCTGAAGTTGTTTTTACTTATAGTCCAGCTCTGATGCCATCACTTCTAAGATGTGACTCCAGGGCCACTCCAGAGTCTACTCTAGTGGTTTTTCCTCTCTCTAATCTCCCATCACTTTTTCCAGCAAAGGTGCTCCTGCAGCACTTGGAAGAATCAGCGTAGTTGGAAATGACTTCTTGTCACCATTATCCCCACAGTCAGCTAAAATAGCACCTTCTTGTCAGCTAAAGATGAGTTAACACAGAGATTACTCTCCAGTTGTCTGTAGCCCACACCAAGGTCAATGAGAATCTAAGGTCAGTGAGAGTCTAAGGCAGCCTAGAATCAAGAGAGAGCTACAAGCAAGAGTTCCACTGGAAGTAAGGGGAGAAAGAGATCATTCAGGTGGCAGCCAATCTAGAGAGTGGGTCACATTGAGTGCCTCCCAGGAGTCACCATCCAGGGTTCCCTGTGTATCAGTTCCATGTCCTGCCCTGCCATAGGAGGTCACTGTCAATTCAGAAGTATAGAGTGGTCTGAAAGGTTGCATTGGAATTGCATGGCAATTTATGCCCAGCTCCCTCAATAACATCTCCCTCAAGAACACCCCTAAATACACAGATCACAGGTTCCATTTGCTTTCCTGACAGATAAACAAGAGACTGCAGCTGAATGAGGTCAGATACCATGCTTGAATTCTCTGCTCTGCTATATTAGTAATTTACCCAAGTGTCTATCAGAGGCCAGGAGTTTGTCTCAAATGTTATAATCTCCCTCAAAACTGTACTACCAAGACAGCCCTACTGACACAAATGCAAGACCCCTGCCTCCTTCAGGTTCTGAGTTAAAGTTGATGCAATAAATGTAATTAACCAGATCTTCTTGACCAAGATGTGCTTGATAGTTGATATGGTTTGGCTGTATCCTCACCTGAATCTCGAATTTTAGCTCCCAAAATTCCCAAATGTCATGGGAGAGACCTGGTTGGAGGTAATTGAATCATGGGAGCAGGTTTTTTCCATGCCTTTCTCATGATAGTGAGTAACTCTCATAAGATCTGATGGTTTTATAAGGGGAAGTTCCCCTGAACCTGCCCTCTTGCCTTCGCCATGTAAGACATGACTTTGCTTCTCCTTTGCCTTCCACCATGACTGTGAGTCCTTTCCAGTCATGTAGAACTATGAGTCCATTAAACCTTTTCCTTTATAAATTACCCAGTCTCAGATATGTCTTTATTAGCAGCATGAGAACAGAAGAATACAGTTGTTGACAAAGACTAATTGTAACTGGGACTTAAGGGTCACCTACTGTTTTATGTTCCCTCTCACCTTCTGGCACCCGCCCATTGACCCATCTACTCCTTCATTCACCCATATACCCACTTATGTATAATTGGTTGACTCATTTATTTATTCATCACTTTTTTTTATCCATCATTCATTTATTCACCCATTTTTGAATGAGTGACCTGGTTAAGGCATGTGCTGGGTACAATGTTACAATGGGTTTGCCATCTAAGGATTGAGGGCACAGAATGAGGAGAGGGCAGGAAGTAGACTGCAGCATGTAAGCAAGTCATTTAAGCCAATATACAAGGGGCATGCTAGAAATTAGTACCAAGTGCCCAGGGAACCCATCAGCCTTTTCTGCATTTAATGTAGTACTTTCAGAGCGTTCTAAAAAATTTAATACTTATAAACTCAAGATCCTCAGGGGAGGAAAAGAAAGATCGGAGGAGGGAAATAAATGTTAGCAAATGAAGGGTTCTAGAGGAAATCTCTTCCTTCCCACTGACTGGCTGAAAAGAGAAGGGGGAGCTCCAGCCGCCAGCACACGCTCCTCAGGGCCAGTGTGTGGGGTCAGGCTGTGGAGCCTGTAAGCAGGCACAGCAAAGGAACAATCACTAGCCCTCACCTGAGGGCCCAGGCCCCTGGTCTCCTCACCCTGGACCTGGTACACAGGGATCTCAATGCATAGTTGTCACAGTGATTTATTTTCTTACTCTAGCTCCCGGGACTTAGCGTTGGTCATTGCTCACCTAGGTTTGCTCTCTGAACTCTCAAGACAGTAAATCTGCCTTCCTAAATAGGGCCAACTTGTATATTTAGAATGCATACCCTGCTTTTATTGGGTCTTTAGAATCTATTCTCCAGTGCCCGACAGTTCATAGGTTTCTATAAAAATGAATGGGATTTGGACAATATGATTTCAAATCATGGTTCTTCACTCGACACTGTGTAATCCCAGACAAGTTACCTAACATCTGCCTCAATTGGGTCATCCATCACATAAAGAAAATTCTTACTAATAACAAATTATCTTGCTTCATTGATCCCTCACTGTGTCCTAACCTTTTATTAAGCATGTTATATCATTCTTTAGATACAATTCTCAAAACAACTCTGGGGGAAGGATAGCTTAGTAGACTATATTATTGCTCAGAAATATATATTCTTTCCCCCACTTTGTGTCTAGGAAGGAGAGTCTACTTCTCCACTAAATGACTCTAGGCTTGGTCATGTGACTTGGTTTGACCAATGGGCCACCACCATTGTGATGTCATCAGAGACTTCAAAAATACTGTTGAGATGGAGCCTGCTCTCTTGCATTTCTGCCATTGCCATGAGTAGAATATGCCTTAGCAAGCCCACTTGCCCCCACAAAAACTCAGAATACATGGAGCAGAGCCACTCACCCAACCCAGAGATCTGCAGTGAGAATAAGACCCAGAGCTGCTGTCCCTGAAATCAGAACCCTCGGCTGAGTCCAGCCTAGATCAGACATGCCCCAGCTGAATCACAGATGCATGAATGGTAATAAGTGGCTGTGGTCTAAAGTCTAAACTGCTGGATTTTGTGATGGTTGGTTATGCACCAAAACTAACTAATGCAATAGCATTATTATAATCCATAAATCATAGAGAAGCACAGTGGGGAACAATAAGATTAAGTAAAGTGACCAAGGTCATTCAACTAGTAAGAGGCTGAACCAGGCCTTGATCTATTAATCACTCTGCAGTGTTGCTTTCCTCTAAGTTTTGCCTCCTTGATAATATGATCTAATTTGAGCTTGTTATGAGAATAAGAAATACTAGTGCAAAACACCTTACCCTGTGCCTATTAATTTATTGGGAATGCTGCTACATGCCAGTCACTACCAGCAGACCTTTGTATTAATTATAGTAATAAAATATTGTCCACTCTGGTGACTTACGGGATGATGGGGCAGTTCTGTGCAGCTCTACATAATTGTCCCCAGTGGACATGGGGCAGCAGAAATATGTCCTATGCATCTTGGAATGGCCTGGGCTACTACTGTGCTAGCATAGGGTAAACTCCAGAGACACTTGCTAGAAAAAAATGTTTTAAGAATTAACTGAGTATTTGGATGCCTCTTTACAGACAAACAGCTTCAAGAAGACCTGTGTCAACAGTGAACCTTAACAGCTTTCTAATCTAAATTTCTTGTCTCTCTGTTATTGCTCTCTTCCCTAAAAAGTGCATATTTTTTTTTCTTTTTGCTTGCCTCCCTTATACTCACAGACACAACCACACAGACATACTATTTTGTCAAAACAGTAGCTCAACAATAACATACTGCACCTTGGCACACTTGCGTCCTTGCTAAAATTACACCAAGCAAAGTTTGTTGTTGGTTACATTTTTTAAAAAGACACAATATCCCGTCTCATCATCTTCAAGTTAGAAATCACTCTGAAACTTGGGCTTCAGCATATAGCACCGAATGTGCGTGCACACACACACACACACACACGAAGCCTGTATTTTGCACCTCATGTAGTTCTGTCATATCAGTTGCCAACACAGAAGGGGCACATGTCTGAGTTTCTTTGCTGCTCCTAATTGCACTGCAACAGGAATGCTTGCATCTTCTGCCTGGGAGGGAAACAGTGCCTGTTTTCCCCCTAGGTCCAGAGAGAGTGTCGCTGCCTTTGTGCTTTGGCTTGGCTGAGCATGGTGGTTAGACATGCCCCTTACTTCCTGCTATGTGCCAAACAGGAGCTTGAGAGATCCATGTCCTTGACAGTGCTGCAGCTTTGTCTGTAACACAAAGAGGAGAGGCTGGGGTGATGAGTGAATAATTCCTCCCTTGTGGACCCGCAGCCTAAGAGTATCAGCTAAAGCAGAGGTCACACCCCTGCTGTCCCTGGTGCTGAATTTAGCCTGTGACTGTAACTTGTTCAACCTTATTATTTTTTCATTTGATTTAATATTTAAAATGGGAATTTTATATCTACAGCCTCAGCTTCTCTTGAAAAGTTGGAGAATGAGGCAACAATGGGCTCCATTTCTGCTTGTAGCCACAGCGGCTGGAGCTGTCAGGGGCGGAATTCTTCACACCTCATGGACACTCACTCCCCATCAGGCATGACCCCAAACACCTGTCATCTCCCTTCAGTAGGGCTCAATGTAGGCTTCTGACTATCACTGTGTAGTGCCTAGTTTATTCTTTTGTTTTCTTATAATAGAATACAATTTCCTTTGTCTGTTGTGTCACTATCACTGGTAGAAAACATAAAAGATAAACTAGAAATACTGTTTTATGAAACTGTGAATGAACACATTTCTTGGTGAGAATGGAGATGCTCCTAAGTATTTAAAATGAAAACTAGTGCCACCCATGTGTGTACTTGATCCTCAGAGATCTTTGTGGCCTTCTGATGGTGAATGCCTTTCCTACTCCCATTGGCAGGCAGGTGGCCCTGGTGAAAAGGGGGCAAACGTCAGTCCAGATTATGTGTTTGCAATTTCCCAGTCCTGGGACTTGAGGAAAGTTATTTAACTTTTGTGAGCCTCAATGCTCTTATCTATGAAAGATGAGTGACAGAATCTAACTCAAGAAGTTATTGCGATGAGTCAATGAAATGATATGTATGGCTTACTAAGCAAAATTTAGGAACACAGTAAATCCTCAAATATATATTTTCCTTCCCCTTCCAGGAATAAACAAATAAACAGAGAAAAGACTAAAGCAGCAGCAACCATGAGATCTTGTGAAACTTGAGTAAATTAATTATCATCAAAGTAATTTTTAAACTGTTTGTTCTTTTTGCAATATTGAACCAAATCTATATTGAAAAAAATTTATACCACACACAGACATGCATACGTATGCACATGCACACTGTGGGGGCAGAGACAGGTCTTCCCTGGAAGTCAGCTTCCTTTTCTTCCTCTACACATACTGCACACAGCTCTTCCACGTTTTTAAGTCTTCTTGGCCACAGGGCTCCTTCTTGCCAATGAGATGGACCCAAGTGATGAGCGTCACTTCTCCCAAGTCTTCTAAGAAGCAATGGGTCTACTTCATACTCTTGTTCCCCTTCTGGAAGCTCAATGCAGTTGAGAAAAGCAAGATATTAAGGGAGTTCAGAGCCACAAAATAGAAAGTTCTTGGGTTCCCGCATCATAACATGGAGACAAGCTGCCTGATGGCCAAATATAACTATCTTCGATATTATTATTATAGGTGAGCCTTTAAATATGTTGGGATCTTTTTGTTTCAGTAGTTTAACCAGTCTTAATCAATGCTTATGGGATCTACACAGCACATGGTTTATGAGACTTGAGGTCTCTTATAAAACATTGTGACCACCCATCAAAGAACATTTGCAGTTTGCAAAGGTCTTTGGATCACATGTGAAAATTACCAGTGAGAAGATTTTTCAACTTTCAGTTATAGCTATCATTGAACAAAAGTTTCCCATTAGTCAGTCAGACAGTCAACAAATACTGATTGAACACGTATTTTGGGAGATAGGGAGTCAGGTTAGAGGACTGAATAAGAAAGAGAATCATTGCACTCAGGAGATTTACATTGCAGTGATAATTGCCTGACCCGTTTTGATCATTCCATTCTGGTTCTCACTGACTTTGGCCTCATCTGCCTTTGTATATGATTAACATCACAGGTCCTGTAGTGCAAACCTACATTAAAATACCTCTGTAGGAAAGAGAGTCATAAAAAATAGTGTGCTATAGATTTGCATCCTGGTTCTCAGCTTCATGTTTTTCCTTCTACATTCTCTTCTTTATTAGAGAGGGTTGAACCTATAAACTACATTTCTCGGTCTCTAGTCACTTGACTTTAGCCCTGCTCTGTCAATGAGAAGCACTAGCATAGGGTTAGAAGGCAAGGTGAGAGACTGAGGCTGACAGCAGATCTCAGCAATACTGTCAGTAAGTCCAGCAGGTCTGTGTGACAACAGACACCTGGGATACTACAGCTTTGACGGAAATTCCTGGGCCCTCTTGGGGATCTGGGCAGCAAGAACTCACAGACTGTCTCCAAGCACTTCTGCCAGGATGAATCAGCTCCAGCCATTTTCTTTATAAAGACATCACTCTAGTTAAGATGCAAAATCCGTGGACTAGCCTGATTGGCTTAGCTCTAGCTAAGACCCACACCTTGGCCAGAGAAGGTCTAGCTACTCTCAAGGACAGATCCATCAGGTGAGATCTACTGGAGGAATGGTATTGTCTGCAAATGCAGGACAGGAAGTTAATGACAGAAGAAAAAACAGAACATTGATGGTGACTTAAGACATAAGTCCAGTCATGTTACTACTCTGCTCAAAATCCTGCCATGGCTCCCCATCCTGTTCAGGGTTAAGTCTAACCCTAGCATGGCCTACAATAAGTCATGTCTACCACACTCTCTCCTTGCACTTACAGCTGCTTCCTATGTCCTGCATTTAAGATCCAGCAACACTTGTAGTTTGCTAAACATACTCTGCTGTGTCCCAGCCCTGTGCCTTTGTCTATGCTGTTGTCTCCACCTGAAACACACTCACCCTCCTCTCAGCTTTCCCCACTCCAACTATTGGTTTTTGCTACTCATTGTTTAACCCCTAGTTCAAGTATCTTCTTCTCAAGAAGTCGTTTCTTTATTTCCTCTTTAGGTGATTTCAGTGCTCTATTTTTTTCTCCGTAGATGGCCTTATGATTGTTTATATCATAATACTTATTAAACCATATTATAAAATCACCTTGGGACCCAGGACGGACAACATTTGCAACAATAACAGTGGTCAACATTTATTTATTCATTCACTCAACAAATACTTATTGAACACTTTATTTATGTCAAATACTGTTCCAGGCAGTGAACAAAAGCGTGTTCATTCAGTACCAGCCACTGTGCAAAGCTTGTGTGTATATTATCGTTAGAAGTATCTATTAACATCAAGGGCAATCCTACAAGGGTGATGCCAGTCTTAGGCCCAACATAGAGATGCAGAAACTGAGGCTTGGAGAAGACAAGTAAACAATTCAGCAAATAAATATGAGGATAAATAAATATGGCTGTATCTCCAACTATACTGTAAGCTCTCTGAGAGCAGAACTTGAATCTCTTACTCAGCTGTATTTCTCAAGTGCTTGATATGGTATATGGCTAGGCTGATCCCACATCTTAGTTTGCCTAGTATAGTCATTTAATTTAACCTGTTATTACAACACGATTATGAGTGGTATCACCTTTTATTCTCAAATGTGTCCAGATTTCCCAATGTTTGGCTCCTAGTGATGACCACATTAATGTTTGTTAAACTGAACAGAACTGGCCCAAGGTATAGTAAGAAGTTGAAATTAAGAAGTAGACCTCATCCCAACATCAGAACTCTTTCCAATTAATTTCTGAAGGGAATTAATCAGTTATGAGTAAACTTCATTTTCAAGCCATCAAGGAAAGCAAACCATAGATAATCTGACTCCCTTAGCTGGAAAGAGACCCTTTTCTTACCTACTTCATCACAGTCGTTTTAGAGATAAAGAATCTGCACCCAGAAAGGTCAACTGAGTTGTGATGAACAAGATAAATAAAATGCATTTTATTTCTAAAATGCATATTTCAAAATTAAACTTTTGCTCTCTGTTAACATCATGACTTTTTCCTCGTTACAGATTTAAGGTTCATACTCAATGTATTTGTGATTCATAGACTGTTTAATTTCCATGGTTCTGCTCACAGATATTCACGGAATACCATCTTGGTGTCAGGCAAAGTCCTGGGACCTGCAAGGCCTCCATCATTCCACTGGGAGAGTCAAGCGAGGAAGACACAGCAGTCCTTAAAAGATTCCCTTGTGCTGTGATACTTTTCTGCCACAAAACCTGCAAATATATTACATGTTTTTCATTACTGTAGAAGATAGGCAGTATCCTATGTTGGAGGACTTAAAGAAGGCTTCATTGAGGAAGTGACTTTGAACCTGTTTACTGAAGGATGAGCAAAAGATTTCTGTGAAAGGTTAATCCCTGCAGGAACTATTTAGTCAATCATGCCTTTTAGTTCGTTTTTGAGTGTTGCTCATTTTATTAGTCACTAGGGTCTACAAAGACTGAAATAATTTCCACCAGTCTACATGATTTATTCAGTGACTTTGTACAAAATTGACCAATAATTCAAGTTACCCTCTAGATGATAAAGTGAAGACACTCTTCTGGGATTTTACCCCCATCACCGATGTTTGTAATTTCCTGTCTTTCACATGGTAAAATGAAAGACTCTCCCCAACTCTCCAACCAAGGCCCAGCATCATCTCAGCCAACTGCAGAGTCCCTTACTGGTTGTATGACCCAGGGCAATTCATTGATCTTTCTTGAGAATCAAGGTTTTAATCATTAAAGTAGGGAAAAAAAGGATACCTCCTCATTAAGGTTGAGCATTAAAGGACACAAAACACAGAAAGACCAAGGGTATTGTCCAGCACATCTTCAATGTTGTGCATGTGTTAGTTATCAGGCAAATAACTATGTCCATCTTCACCATCACCATCCTCATCATCATCATCGTTATCACCATCATCATCATCAGTCATTATCATCATCATTGTCATCATCACCACTATCATTGTTACCATCATTATTGTCAACATCCTCATGTCACTATCATCATCATTGTCATCATTCTCATCATCAGCATCAGCATCTTCTTCATTATCCTGGTCGTCATCATCATCATCTCCATCATCACTGCCATCATCATCATTATCATCATTTTCCTCATCATCACCATCATTGCTGTCATCACTATCACCATCGTCATCAATCATTACCATCATCGTTGTCAACAGCAACAACAGCATCATGACAACTGCAACTGAGCACTTATTATACTTCAGGGGTCATGCCAAGCAATGTATACACTTTATTAATGCAGCTCTCTCCAGTATTACCCATTTGACCCATAAGGACACTGAAACTTGAAAGAGTTAAGTCAGGTTCTAAAGTAGTAAATGACACAGAAAAGGCAAGTGTGTCACCTGTGTCTACACAAGTCTAGTCCTTTATGCACAAAGTCTTTGGTCATCCCAGATGCTCCATGAATCCCACTGAAATGGAAATGCCTGAACCACATCACTCACCTCCAGTTTTGCTGAGGTTATTCCCACAGACCCTACGCTGTTAAATTGAGTGAATTTTGCCATTTCCTGGTGACATGGTTAGGCTTTGTGTCCCCACTCAAATTTCATCTTGAATTTATAATCTCCATAATCCCCATATGTCAAGGAAGAGACCAGGTGGAGGTAACCGAATCATGGCAGCAGTTTTCCCATGCTGTTCTCCTGATATGGAGTGAGTTCTCAAGAGATCTGATGGTTTTATAAGTATTTGGTAGTTCATCCTGTGATCACATTCTCCTTCCTCCTGCCTCTGAAGAAGGTACCTTGCTTCCCCTTCGCATTCTACTATGATTGTAAGTTTCCTGAGGCCTCTCCAGCCATGCTGAACTGTGAGTTAATTAAACCTCTTTCCTTTATAAATTACCCAGTATCGGCCAGTTCTTTGTAGCAGTGTGAAATGGATGAATACCTCTGGAGTTGGTGGGTGTCCAACTGAGTTGTCACAGAACCCTCAGTCAGCCTTCTGGCTTCTGGGTTGGGGAAGGAGGAGAGTCAGCATCAGAACTCAGATTACAGAGAAAATTCACCAGTTCCCACAAAACTCTGGAGATAAATCCCTTATAGATTCATGGCTGAGCTCAAAGTTGGACAAAGTTCACATACTCAAATTCACTGGATTACCCATGGCAGTGCAGCCTGCCAGGTGGAAGCACCCACCATGTGCCCACCCCTCAGCAATTGTAATTATCCCTTATAATCTACACGACCCTCCAGCTTAGATGAGGAGCTGTCACGTATCCCTCATTTCATTCAGTCCCCATTCAGTTTGGGCGTCAGCAGAAATGCTGCTACCTCTACAGGAGAGGAAACCAATGCACAGAGGGTTAAGCAACTTGCCCTGGGTCACTCAGCTACTCAGTCCAAGTGCTGAGGCATGCCATGGCTCCCCTCCCTCTACAGTTGTCCTATTAGGGAGAAAGTACTGTCAGAGGCCACCTTCCCCATCTTCCTTATAAGGGCCTTCTCCTTGGTGCCAGGGGCCAGTTGGCCGAAATGAATCTGCATAGCTTCCAGTCCTAAGAATAAGCCTTTCCTTAGGGACACTGCAGGACTGCCTTGGCATCAGGTCCCACTCTTAGATTCTGCTGCCTGAATCCAGAAAAAACAAAGATGGAAGAAATTGCTGCATTGTTCTTATGGACTCAATTGTGTCTCCCCAAAATTAATACTTTGAAGTCCTCAGCCCTAGTCACTCAGAGTGTAACTTTATTTGGAGATACAGCCTGTAAGAAGGCAAGTAAGGTTAAATGTGGTCATGAGGCTGGGACTGTAACCCAACTGGACTGGTGCCTTTATAAGAAGAGAAAGAGGTAAGAAGGGTGTGCATGCACAGAGGAAGGGCCCGTGAGGACAGAGGAAGGGCCCATGAGGACACAGCAAGGAGAAAACCACTTGCAAGTCAAGGAGTGAGGCCTCCGGAGAAACCAACCCTACCAGAACCTTGATCTTGGACTTTCAGCCTCCATAATTGCAAGAATACACACTTCCGTCATTGCAGCCATCCAGTGAGAGGTATTTTGCTTTGGCATCCCAAGCAGACTGATACAGCAGTAAACTGCAATGTGGCTGGGAAGGCATCCACATATGGAAGCACCAAGGGTTTATTTCTAGGAAGGGTGTCGTACACACAGACCCACTTGAGGAAGCCTTACATTCACAAGGCAGAGAGCCCCCATCGAGGCTGAGGGGCTCTGGGATTAGTCTTTCTTTCCCCTTCCCCATCAATCCTAGACACAACAACACACACCCAACCGGAATCTGGGGACCTTGAGCCTATCCAGGCCAGGCCTCCTGACTGCTTGTATGTCTGTCAAACCAGTCTTCTTTCCCTGAAAAGGACATGTCGAAGCCATCTTTCAGGAGTTTTCTTCCCCTGACAGAAATCAGCAGGGTTAGAATAAACTGCATAAGCTATCAGCTCCTCAGGAAAGAACATGAAAAAGGCCCTTCTATCACTTAATGAAAAATAGCTTCTTTTTTGGACAGAACTTCATAGGCCTGCAATCAAGCCATGGCTCCCCTCTCCCTTTCCTGACGTGCCGTGCAGGCAAAGCAAGTCGGCATCTATTAATAATATTTTCTCCAGCTTCTTTCATTTTTCTGCATGTCCTACCACTGTCAGGCCCCGTGATGCAGCGGAGCCTTTATCTCGTCCGAGTCTGGCCTGTCAGGGTGATAAACAATTCTAACAAGAATCAGAATAAAGATCTTCCCAGTAGACTCTGCCGAGAGATAGAGGCTTTTCTCATTTTCTCGACGGAAAAAAAAATTTAATCTAGCGGCTCCGGCTTTTTTCAAGCGTCACATTCAAAGAGATGCAAATTTGTCAGAGCGGAGACCCCAGCTGACTCGGAGCACTGCATGAATGTCAAAGGGGGGGGCAGTGTCTTTGACATGGCTGCCGGTTTTTTGGGGGGTGGGGGGTGAGGAGCTCTCTGCTGAATGTTAAAAAAAATAAGATTTTGCTTTGTAGTGAATGTTTCAACAATTTTTATAAGTTTTCTTCTAAAATTAAAAGAAAAAAACCGCCATTGGGAAGGAAAGGAGAGGAAGAAAGGAACAAATAGGGATTGGGGTGAAAGAGGAAAGAGTCCCAGAAAAACAGCTCCACTGAGATGTCAGGCTGGACTGCGATGCTCAGTAACGGAGCAGGTGTGCGAGAGGGGCTGCGGCTGAAGAGGTGAGTGAGTTGGGATAAATGAATGAATGATTGTGTTGTAGAATGCACAGAGCTCAGTCTTTTCTTAGGCTTAGTTATTTTCCTAAGTTCATGGAAACTATTCAGATCTTCCTCTGGATACTTCTGCCCCCATTTGCCACTAGCATGAAAGTTAATGCTCTGCTCTGTTGATTGCCTGGGTTCAGGGCCCAGGACAACCAATTCAGCTTGAAGGATTAAGTAAATGAGGCAGGAGACCAAGCAGAAGACATTGGAAGGTTGGGGTACTGATGGGCTAGACAGAGACTGGGAGGTAGCCAGCACTGACTTCCTGGGAGCCTTGGAAGCTTGAGAGCGGCCCAGGGTATACAAGCACCTGCCCCCTGCTTGGCTCCCAAGGCCTTTGTGGAGTCTGTAGCCCTGCTGAGCTGGGCTAGGCCTTGTGTCCAGTTTCTTGGAGATGGATTGCACAGCCTCCTCAGCCCCCTCCCTTCAGCCTACATCTCAACCTTGGGCCCCCAGAGCTCTGTGGAGCACTGGAATCTTCTCCAAGACTTTTGTGATTTTCTGAGTCAAAAGCATCGGATGCCCAGGCTGTCATGGCCTCTTCTTCCTCTTTATTTTTGATCTTGCTGGTTTCTCCATCCCCTAGCCTGCCTCAGAACTATGTACCTTAGTCTTTCCTCAGCACCACCGCAGGGATCTACTTCCCCAGAGCACCAGAAGCACACACCATTGCATATAGCTGACCTGAATTCAAGACCAAGGTTAACCAAGGGTTTTGGTGACAGAAGGAGGATGCAGTCACACTAGCAGAGGAAGCAATGATGTAAAGTCAAATCTCAGCCACCCCTTGGGTGTCCATAACTCACTGGTCACAGGTCTGACCTTCTCCATAGTCCACTGATGCCTGTCTGCTGGTGGGTTCTCTGAGAACCTGGGGTGCCAATACTTAGCCTTTTTTAGTAGACAAGGGAAAGAAAGCACCTTATCTTCTGTTAGACAAGGAAATTCAATTCTTCTCAGCCTCTCAAAGGCTTTTATATGGCTGCCCCCTGTTATCTTTCTGGAATTGATCTATTAGATAGTTACATTTATATTAGCAGGCCCTGCATGTCCTTGGCCTCTCCAGTCCTTGCTCTTGCCACCAGGAAGTTTAGTAGGAAGTGGGTCTGTACACATATAAATGAGGTGGTTGGGTGGTTTGGGTGAGGATTAGAATAATACATAGGACAGAATGTGTATATTGAGGAGGGGCGGGCTCTTGGGGTTCTTTTATTAAGACAGTGCTATGAAATAGGGATCTGTCTCATCTTCACAGAAGCACTTGGCATCCACCTTATCGTTATGCTGTCTCGCCTAGTGCCAGCCTCCTCCTAGCGCCAGCACAATATGTTGCAACAAAAAGCATTAGTTCCAGATCCAAGTGATGGCCTCCTTCAATACTAGGTGCTTGCAATAATGAGCAGCCTTAGATGTTATCCTTGCTCCCACCTCTCCTCTCTGAGACCCCGGGCACTGCATTAGATGGCTGTCATCTTGCCAACATTTGGTTACCAGCCAGTTAGGAGAGAGAAGCCTTCAAACAGCCTTAAATGATTCCATTCCAGAGAAAAGGTTCTGGCAGCGTACACAGCGCTCAGGAAGGGAAGGTGAGCAGAAGCCCATGGCTTTGTGAAATAACCAGTTACTGCAGAGATCCCACACTACATTCTGTAATCCAAGTGGCTCCAGCGTGTAGGAGTTGTAGACATTTTCCCTGATTTTGAGAATGTTCAAAAAGTTAAAACTTGGCCCCTTAAAGTTTGGAAATTTGTTGACAGGTGACAGTATTGGTTATTTGGGACCCACACTCTGCTAGGAAATGAATCATCACAGAGTGTTTCTCAGACCAGTGGGAAGGAGTAGAAAAGTGAAGGGGGATCTGGGGCCACCCGTTTAATTCAGCATCTGCATGGGACAAGCTAGCACAGAGCTGGGTTCAGAAGCCTAGATCCACAAGCCGTGGTTGAAGACCTCTCACTGCTAGGAGTCAAGCGTCCTTAGGAAAACTCACTGATCCTCTGATTTTTAATTCCTTTGGTAAAAACAAGTAAACAGACAACGACAAAAATCACAAAACATTAGAAATCCCTGTACTATTGGCTCACAGGATTATGGAGTTGGAAAAGGTATGGAACACGCTTCTCAATCTGTGATGTGGATGCCAGTGTAGCTGGTTTCTTTTGATTTCCCTTCTCCCCTTTTCTCATCCTGATATTATTTCATCCTCATGGCACAACAAAAATGCCACTACTGTCCCTCTTTTCCTAGGGGAAAATTCAATTTCTTTTTTCTGTGTTTTCAAAACATACATATGTCTCCATATCTGTACCAAAGACTGCCACATTCTCATTGTCTCCCTTGAGTTGGGTCTGAAATCATCGTGGTCTCTTTCTGCATGTTGGATGCTCCTTCAAGACTCATATACCCAACTTTTGCCCATGGAATCTTGCACAGAGGAGGGACTGATAAAGGATCAGTGACTAAGATTAAATCACATTTGCATGGGCAAAGGATAAATGTCATTACATGCAATCTCAGAAACCATATAAAATAGCTCCCTAAACATCTCTTCATGTGACACCCTGGTCTGGAAGAAAGACAACGTTAACACTTACTGACTGTATACTTAGATGAAAACTGTTCTGTGATTATTTCATGACTATTAAAAATATCACTGAGCCCAGTTATTATTTGTTTTCCTCAGAAAAAAATCAATAAGTTGCCTTAAAATATTTGATGTAACTTAAGCAAAAGTCTCAGTTGTCAGTCTTTCATGCAGCAAAATAATCATTTATTCAATCAAGGAGTATTTATTGTGGGCCTGCTACATATCAGGCATTGGATTAATCACTAGGCATAAAACCGGGGAACAAGATACCACAAAGTCTACCTGTAATGGGCTTATATTTTAGTAGAAAAAGATATTTTTAAAAATCTAAACCACAAAGATCAGTAAAGTGATCGTGAATTGTGCTAAATTCTATAAAGTACTGGGACAGAAGAAAAGAACAATCAAAGAAGGCCTCTCTGAGGAGATCAATAAGCTCAGCTCAAAGGTTGAGAAAGAACCAAGCAACAAACAGAAGATAAAAGGATATTCCAGGCAGAGGGAATGGTGTATGGGAAGACTCTGAGATGTGAAAGAGCTTTGGTGTATTCAAGGACCAGTATGCAGACTAGTGTGACTGGGGGGTTGGAGATGATGAAGGAACTTTGTGAGATGAGTCTGGAGATGTGCCCAGGTGTCAGATTGCCCAGAAGGCATATGGGCAGGCCATGCTAACCGTTTGAACAGTTTCCCAAATATGAAGAAAAGGCACCAGTGGTTTTCATCAGGGAATGGTGTGGTCCAGTGATATACTTCAAGGTCAGTCTTTCTATGGTCTGCAAAATGGACAGAAGGACCAACACAGGAAGTCAGGAGACTACTGCAGTCATCTGGATAAGAGATGATGGTGATCTTCATGAACTAGTTGTGGTTGCAGCAGACATGGAGAGAAGGGGAAGAACTTGAGAGTAATGTTGAGATTAGGACTGACAGAACTTGTTGATGGACTGGATTTGAGAAGCCAAAGAAATGAAAGAATTGTGGCAACTCCCAGGCCTTCATCTAGGACAGTGGATGAATGGTGCTTCATTAATTAAGTTAAGACAAACCAGAGAACAGGTTTCACAGATGAATGATCAAGTTTCACTTTAATAAGTTATGGATAGATAAGTTACCTTAAGTCTTTTACTTGCTGTATTCTCAATGCCTGGAAGAGTACCAAATATGTAGTAAGAAATGAGTGCATACTTATTGAATGAAATAAGAAGGTCTGTGAGATTCCAAGTACTCATTTGGATATGTCAGCCTAAAGTTCCTACTAGAGATAAAAATTGAGACTCCATGGGCTTATCAATGTAAATAAGCCAAGAGAGTTGGACGAAATGGAATAGGGAAAGGGCATAGAGAGTAAAGAGAGAAGGGGCTGAAAATCAAGACCTGAGCAGAACCCCTTTCAGATAAAAAAGAGAAGGACTCAGCGAAGAAGCCTGAAGTGCAGAAACCACAGTGACAAAGGTGTACGACAGTAGCCTGTGATAAGCAGGAAGTCATGAGGGGAGGGTGTTGTATGATCAGCAATGCCTACTGGCTCTGAAAAAGTCCAACAAAATGAACATCATCACCCACCAAACATAAATTCTTAAATTAAACATTAGAATCAAGTGAACTCATTTTGCCCGAACATTCTTTTGCTTTTAACGTATGCTAATTATCACAAATAGTAAAAAGACTAATAATCCATGAATTGCAACTCAGGAAAAAAGATTAATAATCCATGAAAAATATTCAGTTATAGTAATAATAATATTCCACCCTAATTCCTCGGGTGATATAGGGGAATCTGTGTGGAATCAAAAGCCAGGCAGATCAGAGATCAAGTCCCAGCCTGGCTTCTTTCAGGTCTCTGCACTTAGGCTGGTGAAAGCCCCAGTAAATATCAAACTTCTTGCCTGTTGAATTTGATTATAAAAATAATACGTCACTTTCTTATTCACAGAATATGTACAAGAATAAAACATGCTGGAGTATGTGATAAGATTCTGAAACTTGGAAAATATACTGCAAATATTAACGGTCATTTATGATCATAGGAAGCATTCCATCCTCACTTCTTCATTCACTTGTCTGACACCTTGAAGCTCTGAGTTTAGTCCAGGAATAGGACAAGGAGTGAGGCACAGTAACTGCCTTGAAGTAGCCCTCAGTCTGGCTGTATTATCTTCATTCTGTTAATTTTACAACAAAGGAAGCATTCTAGGTTTCTGGAAAATGCATGTAGTAAGGGTAGTGACAATATGACACAAAGCTAAAATTAAATGCTATCTAAAATGATGTCTCATGCATTTGGGATCACAACTCACTAAGAACCCTCTCTTGATAAAGTAAATGCCTCATCTGTTTTCCCACGATATTTTGCTTATTCTTCTAGGCTAGCTCATTGTTTCAGAGATTTTGCCCATTCCCAGTTAGAACATGATTGTTCTTGTGACAAGATCTGTGTCTTTTTTTTTTTTTTTTTTTGAGATGGAGTCTTGCTCTGTCACCCAGGCTGGAGTGCAGTGGCATGATCTTGGCTCACTGCAAGCTCCCCCTCCTGGGTTCACACCATTCTCCTGCCTTAGCCTCCCGAGTAGCTGGGACTACAGGCACCCGCCACTACGCCTGGCTAATTTTTTTGTATTTTTAGTAGAGACGGGGTTTCACCATGTTAGCCATAATGGTCTCAATCTTCTGACCTTGTATCCACCCGTCTCAGCCTCCCAAAGTGCTGGGATTACAGGTGTGAGCCACCACGCATGGCCAAGATCTGTGTCTTAATAAGAGTCTGGCATGGTGTTCTCTAAACATTTGCTATATTGAAAGGAATTTCAAAAAGCAGAAGATTTGGAGGCTAATCTTGAAGTTTTAAGTTGAAAGGGGAGAAAAAGACATTTCCAAAGGTCCTTATAAGCTTGATAAAGCCCACAAGGTGGAGGTCAGTAAAAGACCTAAGAGTGATTAGGAAATTAAAAGCTGTCGAAGAATCTTGATTGATGGGAAAGATTAATTTTCCCAAAGGGGAAGTTCAGTGGAAAAACCAGACCAAGCTTGCCTTTTTAAATTCACTGTCTACTTGTGGAGGCCAAGGACTCTCAGTCGCCACCATGGATGCAGTGAGCACACCATGCCTCAGGCAGCTGCAGTGAGCCAGGCTGTGACTAGAAGTACCTGCACATCCACCTCTCCCTGCTGGGAAAGAGGTACAGCCGACAAAGACTTCCCTCTGAAGGTGCTGGAGGATGTGCCAGATGTGAGATATGGAGGGACCACTTTCGAAGACAAGAGGCCTGGGAGGGCTTCAGGCCAGATCCTCGGCATTGGTTCTTGCCTACAAAGTTGTTTCCAGACCACATATGACTTAAATAGAGGACAGTCCAGAAGACTGTAGTCATCTGAGCCTCTGCCACCCAGAACTGGGGCATCACCAGATTCCTGGGTTAGGAATCAGGGAAATCTTTTCTCTTGGCAGAGAAGCTCCTACCTGGAGCTCCCAGCCCATCCTCCTGCCCATGATAGGAAGAGCTGTGTTGTTCTCTTCCTTGGCTGCAAAGAAACCTCTCTTCCCCGGCTGCAAGATGTGTCCAGGTCAATGATTCCCCTTACCCTGGGCTATCAAGAGGTAAGGCCATGGCTCCTAATCTTTGGTGAGAATACAATTCACTTGTTCCTCTAACATTAAAAATTTAGATGCTTGGGTCTCAGCTCCAACAGGTCTGCAAAGAGTCCATGGAATATACAGCTCAAGCAATTCTGACCCTGAGCCTTTGGGTGGTACTTGGAGCAGCACAGGGGTGGCATGGGGAGCAGTGGTTAGGAACTCAAATTCTCATGTTAGAATGCCTGAAGCTGAGATCCCGTTCTTTGCGATACTTGATGCATGACCTTGACCTCATTTAAACTCTCCACATTTTGATGTCCATGTCTATAACAATGGAAGTAATTGCAGTGTCTGCTTCCCAAGTTTTTGGTGGGATTGAAGTACAATAACCCATGCAAAGCATATACCCCAGTGTGTAGTATAGAGTAGGTGGTAAATAAATGGTCATTATTAATATTGCATCTTCAAACAAATAAAGCAGAAGCAACTGGAACAGCATCTTGTCTTGAAAGTCTGCCCCTATCACTTGATGCAGAGAGTATTTTTATTTTTATGTTTTTCATAGCTGACTTCATTATAAATAGGCTATAAATAGGCTGTTCTCCAACAGGATCTATTAATTGGGATAGTGCTTGGTGGTGCTACTGTGTGTTTGGTGATACTGTAGTATCTGCTGTTGCAATATCACCAGCATCCTTAGATTAGCTGCAGGGTAAATGCTAAGAGTTCCAATATTCAATCACCAATACAATCCCAACTCACTAGTACAAACGTGAGCAAGAGACTTTCCCTATCACCAACACCATCTCACATTCAGGGCTCAATGAAAAATTCCTGTAGTCACTCATTCAACAAGGACAAATTGGACCTCTCCCATATACCAGATTCTGTGTATCAACAGCAACAAACTAAAGAAAGTGATCCTGAACAGCACAAAGAAAGTGAGAGTAGTTTTCTGTCTTTGTTACTATGGAATTTCCTGGGGAGAAAAGGACAAGGAAGGTCAATGGACAGTTGGATTTTTTTGTGGTTTTTGTGAAATGTCACCTCACTACATTGAAAAGAAAAAAACATTGGTATTGTCTTAATTGTATGTTAGGTGAAGATTTTTGTCCTTTTTAGAAAAATGTGATGTGAGGGAGAAAAGTAGAATGGTGATTCCAAGCTATTCAAATAACTTTTGTTATGAGTTCAAGATGGCAGGCTGAACAGGTGACTATTCTACTGCTCATGAAAAATATTACAAATTACTGGGAATGTATTTCAAACAAAGCAAGAAAACAGAGTGAGTTTGTGAAAACAATCAAGAGTGCCATTAGCAGATGAGAAATGTTGAGGAATCTCTCATTGCGCTTGTTACTCCTGGGATCTGCTTTCAATCACATCAGGAAGCAAAAGGCACACACACACACACACACACACACACACACACACACACATATGCAGACATGCATGTTTATGGAGGCAGAAGCACTTCAGGAGAACTCCAGGCATGGAGTCAGCAGATGATACAGAAATGGGTGGAAATTCATGAGCAGAAATATAAGAATACTGTTCCAGGTAGAGGAGATGTGGAAGACTGAAGCCCTGAAACAGGCAAGGACAGGCATGTTTGGGAAAATAATGGGGGATCTGAATTGATGAGTGTGTAGGACACTTCAAAGTTCAGTCTGTCCCCCTGAACTGAAAAAATCATATTCTGAATTTCTGATGTGACACTCATAGCCCTCCACACTCTGTCCCCAAGATTCCCTTCACATGTGGTTCATCAATGTATTTTCCCAAATACCTTTAAGGTTCCAAATGTACTGTACCACTGGTCATTCTCAGAAAACAGTCCATGCACTCTGAACTCATATTCTGTCTCCTTTGAGAATTCCACTCCTTCTACCTCTGTCTTTTACTGGCTCCTCCTTCAAGTCCTATCCAAACACCACCCCCTTCCAGAAGCTGGCTTCCACATCCTGTGTGTGAAAAAGTCATCCTTTCCTTCTGCCAACCTGACACTTTGCACCACTGTGTAATTACTTCTGAAGGTCTGTCTAGCAGCACAATTTTCTTGCCCTTCCCTTTATTCCTCTAGGACACTGTGAACATCTTGAGAAAGAAGGAATGCATCTCTTTCAGTGTGGTGCACATAGTTGAAGCAAATAAAACAGCATCTGTAATGCACTAGCTACTTGGTATGTACTTGTGGGATAAATGACTAAATGTTTGCTAACAGATAGTGTGTGAGATGCTTTTGTGAAAAGTACAGGCTAGAGTCTTGTCAAGAAAGGCCTTGAGTGCCGTGGTGAGAAGTGTTTGATTAATTTAACAAGCAAGGGGGAACTATGGCAAATCTGATTGACAGTTGAAAAATTCAAGAGCAGTCAGAATAGAAATAGCAGAGCCCCTAAAATAGGTGCTATGCAAAAATCTACCCACGTGGTGAATTTCTGGTGAGAATGAGATTTCAGAAGGTGGATCTGGGTTAAGTATTTGTTCCCACATAAAAGTTGAAAGAGGAAAAAAAAATCCGCAAGTGCAAATACAAAATCTAGCAAAACTGGCAGAGAATGCAACTTGAAACACAGCTGTTTTGATGACTGCATAGAAAGCCAAGTGCAAGAACAAACTCCTTTAACAATATGGCCCTTGTTAGGTATACAGTTTTAATTAAATAGGGAGACAAAGTATAATACCAACATGTTAAATGTAGGCACGCCATGCAAGAGGCATCTGATCAGGATCTGGTCTTGTTTATGGTATTCTCGTCAATATAATTGTCATTTCAGTGCTGTGTTTATTTTTAAACCCAAGCTTTGTTTTGCATTATGGGCAAGTGAAATATTTGCTTTCAGTCAGGTTTCTATGTGAAATGTTCATTCAAAATTCTAAGTGTAATGAGTAAATTTCTCTCCTTGAGAACTGGCACCATTTGGGACTTGGAGGCATAGTTTGTAAGTGAAGGAACAGGCCGAAAGGGATGTTTGGACTGACCCACTTGCACTTAAGATGTCTTATAAATTAAAACCCAGGGTGGGGAGGGATTGGAATTGCCTTCACAGGAATGAGTTTTGCAGAGGCAACATCATATAAATAAAGCAGAAGATGTGAGTCTTGGCCCTGGCTCTGTTCTTCTGAGTGTGTTCTTGGGAAACTCACTTCACCTGTTGAGTCTCAGTGACACACACTGATGACATCTCCACCATGGGTATAATGATCCCTCACCAGCCAAAATCCTAGAGCTGTTCTAAGGAGCAGCATGGAAAGGTGTATGTAAAGGCCCTGGAAACTGTGGAGAGAGGTAATGTTTTTCCTCCTGGCTCTCAGTAATAGTCTCATCCAGGGTTCTGCCCTTCATCAGCAAGGACACTGAGATCTTTTTGTATTGATCTATTTTGCATTGTCATAAAGAAATGCCTGGGACTGGGTAATTTATAAAGAAAAGAGATTTATTTCGCTCACAGTTCTGAAGGCTGTACAAGCATGGCACCAGCATCTGCTTAATTTCTGGTGAGGCCTCAGGAAGCTTACAATCATGGTGGAAGATGAAGGGGAGCTGGCATGTCACATGGTGAGAGAGGGTGTAGGAGGGATGGGAGAGGTACCACACTCTTTTACACAAACGGATCTCTTGCGAACTGATAGAGCAAGACCTCACTCATTACTGTAAGAATGGAACCAAGCCATTCATGAGGGATCCATCCCCATGATCCAAACACCTCCTGCCAGTCCCTGCCTCCAACATTGGGGATCACATTTAGAGATGAGATTTGGAGCAGATAAACATCCAAACGGTATCACCCTCTTATACAGATGATGAGCTTGAACTTCCAAGACGTCCTGTGTCAGGTCTTGCTCAGGGAAGGATGCACGGATGGTAGAGGTCAGAAGAGAGAGTCCAGATGGCTTTCTCATGATGCTCACCTCACTCCACCATGCTGTCTCTGTTGCTGCCTTCTCCCTCTCCAGCAAAATCTTGGGACATGGAATTAAAAATGAGATAAATGACTTTAATGACTGCAGGTACATGCTACCCTACCCTTTTTCTGATGGAATTTTGTGTCACTTGTCACAAACAACAAAAAAAGCTCCTATAACTTTTCTAGGAAATCATATTTATAGTCAATGATGGGCTTCATGTCTCTGAAAAGTTCTACTCTCACCTGAGTATAAATGTGAGGCACAAGAATACCACCTTTCACTTTATTTCCTTCTTCCATCCTTTCCTCCCTTTGTTCTTTCTTCCCTCTTTCCCTTCCTCCTTCCTTCCTCCCTCTTTCCTTCCTTTCCTCTTTCTTTCCTTTTCTCCCTCTTTCCCTCTCTTGCTTCTAGTCTACAGCTCTTCACTGAACACCCTTTGGGACCATCCAAGTTCCATGGTGCTGTACATCTCTGCATTCCCTCTCCATGGGTTCCCCAGGGCTCCTCGCCTCCAGAGCCTGGCTTTCCTCTCATGTTCCCCTGTGCTTCACACCTGCCCTGCTCCATGTCTTGTGACCTGTGTACCTGTTATGTGTTCTTACCACAGGACCTTGCTTGTTCTTTCCTCTCACCATCTGGTCCAAATCCTCCATCTCCAGACAAATGGTACCTAAATTTGTACCATTTGTACAAATGAGATGAGTCCTTGCTTTATACAGCCACAAACCAAAGCTACCTCTCAGTACATGAAAGTATGTAGCTTACACGTAAGAGAAAGATCTCAGGATTCAGACCAAATTCTGGTTTGGCCACACACTAGCTGTGTGATACAAGCCAGGAGCATTATCCTTCTGCACTTCAGGGTGGTCTTTGTAAAGTTGTTCTGATGATTAAAGATTGTTACACCCCTCAGAGTTCCCAGCAAATAGAAACAGACAGCGAGTTACATTACTAGGAAGAGAGCAGAGGAAATGTGAGCAATGCCGTAGGGTTGTAGCCAAGGCAGACACTGCACAAGCCACTGAAGGAAGAAGCCTCGGAGCAGGGGAGTGGAGGGAGGAACGCTGGGAATATGAATGCAATGGGGATTGGTTGCCTATGCAATGAAGACCCTGAGTTGCAAGCTCAGACTTTTCAGGTAATGAATGGGTGGCTTACAGCAAGTCATGTAACTCCCACAGTCTTGTATCTTCCTTCCTCATCCCAGCCCTGCAGGTCACAAGGGATGAAGATTAGCTGGTTGGGTATGGAAGGTGGGAAGGACCCTGCAAGCTCTGAAGTGCTGTGCCCATTCCTGCCTGACTTTGCACTTCCTTAGGTTATCAGTTCCGATTGCCTTGTTTCCTTTCGTTCTTCTCTCTTTCTTTAAGGAATTTTTCTTTTGTTCTTCTCTCTTTCCTCTAAGGACTTTCCTCTTCTGTACAAGCCTCTGCTAGAGCCTGGCTTCCAACTTCCTCCAGGAGAGTTTGCACAGGCATAACTGGCTAACACGCAGTGCAAGAGAATGAGGTCCAGGGTGCAACAGTCTTCCTAAAACCAGAGTGGTCAGGAATTGAGTGAATGGGAGTGAATGGAGAAATGCGGGTAAAAGGGAATTAAGAGTATTTGTTTATCATAAATTATGTTACCCTTACAGCCCACTTGAGAAGGGCAAAGTGGGGCACTCTGGCACCAAGCCTTCCCCAAGCTGGAGATGAACTTGGCCACACCCACCCTTTCCGCAGGGAGGAGAAACAGAATCTGCAAATGCTCCGATGAGGTGTTTCTCTGTTGGACCAAGGAGAATAAATTCTTTACCTTCAAATGCTTCAAGCAATTGTGTTTTCCTAATATCATCAGCCACGGTTATGAGCAGTATTAACTTTTATTCTAAAACTCAGAGTGCATTAGAGAATTGCTCTTACTTGGTAATGGCTCTGCCTCACTCTGCAGTGAATTGCTATTAAACCTCATGAGAAGTTTTATTTGGATACAGCGTCCTCCTTCCAAGTGCCCCCCATAAATGAGTTTCTAAACCTGCAGTAGGTGCCCATTAACTGGGAGTGTGGGGAAGAGCTGTCTATGATTAATAAAAATAACAGCTTGCCTAACAGCATACATTAACGTGGGCTGCATTTTACAATATTTCAATTAATTATAGATTAGCAGATTTAAAAGGGTCAGGGACCTTACAGATCACCTACATCACTGTTTTCTCCTCACTCAGGAATCAGGAAATAAGCACCCAGAGAGGGTGGGGAATAAGTGCCTAAAGGATTGGGATATAAATTGTCAGCAACAGAGACCAGAAGGAACCAAAGCTGAGATACAGGAGGATCAAGAATGTATCTGTGGAAACTTTCCCAGGCCCTCTTACTTGGAGTCTCCTTCAGCCTCAAGGTTCTGCCTTGCTCAAAACTCAGTCGAGTCCTGATGAAAGCAGGACATATATCACCCCTTGGGTCTCTGTGAGTGATGTTCAAAGCTTGCACTGCACAAGCCACCAGTCTGAGATGGCTGGAATTATCAGTGGGCACTTATGTAAGCAAGATTCTGCCTTTCAGGAAAAATGAGCTCCAGGCTTCATCTCCATGCCCTACTCTCTGATTCCTTAGTGACCCTGGAACACCTTGGCTTACTCTAGAGTTTTGCTATTTCAGGATCAATTAAAATTCTTATTTTGAGCTTAATTGTGGCCTAGACTGCTGGGCTCTATTGACGACCTTCCTTGGAAAAAGTTTCCAACACTCCTATAGACTATGTTGGACCTGTGTGCAAAGCCTCTAGAGCTAGGACAGTTCTATTAGCTTCTGTCCTGTCTGGTATCTTGCTCATCTCTCCCCATGAAGCAGAAATGCACAGCACCCATCATACCTCAAGGGATACCAACCTGAGCTATGACATCAACACTTACTTCTTGTGCTTGAATAGAGACTTACAATTCATATTGAATTTGGGAATCCACCTGAACTGGAGATGAAGACAATGCTATGTGTTCATCTATCACATCATGTCTTCTTCCTGTGCCCACAATCCTTGCAGCCTCTCCTTTATGGTCAGGGCATGGCCTACACTTACTGTAGCTAATGGAATATCAGCACAAGTGATATGTATCTCCTCAAAATAAAGCAGTTAAGAGTCTGTGTGTATGCTCCTTCCCTCTCTTGGGACTCTGGAAGCCAATTATTAAGAGAGTTGCATCCCAAGGTGGAACGAGATGGAGAAGAGCCCCCACCAATCCTCATTAAATTTTGCATGGGAAGAAATAAGCGTCTATTGTGCCAGTCCACTCAGATATTGTGCTTTGTTTGTTACCTCAGTATAGCCTAACCCATTCTGACTAATGTACAGCGTTGACTCTGCTCATCCTTTAACTGACATTTGCCCCTATATTCTCTTCTCAGTTCCCCTTTTTCACATTCCCCCTAGACAAGCCTATGTAGTTCCACATCCCCAACCACTGTCAATGGAAGCTCACAAATCCAGATCACTAATTTGCTTCCTGTTTTTGAGCTTCATACATCTACATTCAACTGCGGCCTGGTCAGTTTCATCTGGGTATCTATTAAGAACCTAAAGTCAATTTATTCAAAATTAAATTGGCCATCCTTCTCTGACCATTCTTTTTCCTGTATAATGAATCTATTGGTTTTACCCACCATTCCATAAGCAAAGACTTGGACGTTATTGTCCCCTCCTCCCTGTCTCCCTCATGGCATTAAATCCTGCAAGTTCTGTCTCCAACATAGTTCTTGGAACCATTGACTTCTTTCCAAATCCACTGTCATTCTTTCATATTTACTTCATCTCTTACCTGAATTCCAATAACAGCCCTATAAATATAGTTCTCATTCTTACTCTTTCTTCAAGTCTTAAGCTGCAGCAGACAGATCTTGGACAAACAATCTTACCCATTCCCTACTTAAAGTTTCTTTAGTTCCCCCTTTTACTCTTAAACTCCTTGGCAATCATTAAGGCACCTGGGATGGGACCTCAGTTCCTAGCAAAGAGCCTCAGACAGTGGCCTCAAAAATCAGATTCCCCAGCACCAAGGCAGGCCTCACCTGGGAAAATTGCTAGACCTGTGGGAGCCTCACTATTCTATCTATCAAGGACAATAAATAATGCTTATTTTATTGTATTGATGTAAAGATTGAATCAGATAATTTGTAGTCACGTAATTGACAATATTTCTGAAAAAATTAGAGCTGTTATAAATAATAATAAATAATGAAAAGGATTACTAGATATTAACTGACAATATTTCTGAAAAAATTAGAGCAGTTATAAATAATAATAAATAATGAAAAGGATTACTAGATATTAACCACTCCTCATGTGTCAGCAACTGTGCTAAACAGTTAACACCCATGACATCTTATTTAATTTTTGCAACACCCTATTTTTTCTGAGATATAGAGAGATTAAGGTACTTCTCTAAGAAAACACCAGTAGTAAGTTGCAGAGTTGGGATCCAAACCCAGGTCTATCTGATGAGATATTTAGTGCTTTTAACTCTACCAAAAGTGTGATTGAAGGAACAAATAATACTGCTTGATGTCTAGAAATAAAGAAATGGCTTTAAAAGATAATAGGTCGTTTATATAATGTTATAGTACGGGGTTTCCACCTTGCACACCACCCCGAGGCATATTTGCACAGAATGAAATACAGATATATGGTAAATGGAGCCTCCTGGTATGCTACACAACCACTAAAAATCACATATAAATATATAAAGTGACTTCATGAAAATGTTTAAAAAGCATATGTCATAGCACAGCATAATGATTTAGGGCATAACTTTTAAGGGTAAGATTGCCTGAACTGAGTCACCGTTTTACAACATTCTGATTATGTGGCCTTGGACAAATTGCTTAACAGCTAAAAATAAGGAAAATAATAAAAACCCATCCTATAGGATTGTTTTGAAGATGAAGCAAGGCAGTTTGTGCATAGAGCTTAAAAATTTCCTGATCAATTGTGCTCAAACATTACCATCTTCATTCTCATTAATTATCATCATTGATATTGCAAGTTACAAAAAGATCAGGAATCAGAGTTGTATTTGCTTTCTATGCTTACCTATATCAAAAAACACAAAGACACAGATAAGACTGGAAGAAAATATGCTTATGTGTTAATATAAGCGTAACAATGAATCTCTCTGATTTGTTTAAGAGTGATTTTTTCTTCTTTTTATTTCTGTGTTTTTCAAATTTTTGATGATTAATATGCGCCACTTTTAAAAGAAAAAAAGAGAACCATTTTCTGTGGCTTTAGATAAGGAATTTTGTCTTCTAACCTCAGTGATTTCTTTTTTTAAAGGAAACATCTTTGGTCATTAAATTCACTTAAAAGCCCTGATCCATTTTTGATCATCTGAAATATAGTGACAGGCACTAAAATCAATCCCTACATTCGAGGTTTGCAAAGAGTGTAAATTATTTTAGAAGTCGTGTCAGGTAGAGTTTATTCCAAGGTTTGCTTGCAAATTTTAATCAGAAAACACAGAAGGTATATGCAGCTTGGATTGAAATATCCCTTCACCTTGTATTCAGAACCAGGTTGACTTACTGTTTGCTGGCTGATAGGACTGGCAGAAGTTACAGCTTGTATGATAGAGTCAGCCTGGGCAGGAACTGAGGGAAACACATAAAGAAACATTTATTTAAAAAAAGTAAATCAACCATAAAGATCCTCCCAGCAGACCTGAGAGATGGAAGCCTCTCTCTCATTTTCTCCTTGGCAAAATTTAATCTATCGCTGGGGTTTTTCAAGCGTCATATTCAAAGAGATGCAAATTTGTCAGAGCTGAGACCCCAGCTGACTTTTAGCACCTTGTGAATGTCAAAGGGGCTTAAAGGTTGAAGTGACTTACCTCCTTCCATCCTGACTAATTCAAATACAAATGTGTGTATATGTGTGTATGTGTGTGTGTCTCTCTCTATAGATATACATATATGAATGTTTTAAGGAGAAAGTCTGAAACAGAATACACATCTACCTATATGTTCAGTGCCTTCTTTGTGTGGATGTATTTGCAGCAAATCTGAAATTTAAACAGAAAACATCATACCGAGACACAAAAGTTCAATTGAAAAACCCACAGTCTATCACTAAATAGCAGGGCTAGCAAGAGAGTGTTTTGTGTGCGTGTGTGTGTGCATGCGTGTGTGTGTTTGCCTTGTTTTGATTTTTTTTTAATAGCAATCATTTTTATCTACTGACTTTTTCACAATCTATTTCGATTAACTGGTTTAGGGGTGACTATTAACTCATGAGTGATCTCTGCCCCGCACGTGGTTCGTTGCACACAATTCCCCTAACTAATTTGAGTAACATACTTACACTAAAATAAGAGGTTTTAATTCTTATTTTAGTACACTTTGTACACAGTCATGGTTTACAGAACAGTTCTGCTCTGCGAGGAGATCGGTAAGATTGTTCTAAAGTGGGGTTTCCCTCTATCCTCACACAAACGAAGGCTCAATCTATCAACGGAAATTCTGCAACTTGGAGTCTAAAGGGAAAAATGATGTTGAGTTTTCCACTGCATAACAAAAGCTCCAGGTTAAGTATTAGTGATTTAGAGCTGTTATCATGTATATAGAATTTGAAAATCATTTTGCTTTTAATTCAACAAAGATTTACTGAGTTTTTACTAAGTGCTGGGACCTGAGGACACAAATATGACTTAAACTCAATGCCTGTTCTTTAGGAGAATGTAGGTTTCTAGGGGAGTGGATCGGTTACCTATAGCCATAATAATGCTGTTTGATAAACAATAATACCTCGCTTATATAAAACAAGAAGAAGTGATTGTTTCTGGACCTTGGGGGACTGACTTATTAGCTCCGCTCGTCTCACCTGGCCTTGCCCATGTGTCTAAAAGTTTACAAAGTTGGTGGAGGTGGGGAGAAATGGGATGAGTGGGCTCTAGTCTTGTTTTTCAGGGAGCTAGCCTGGACATGCTCTCATGGCAAGAGCAGAGATGCAAGACAGTAGCATCAGCACTTTGCAAACTTCTGTTTGCATCACATCTGTTAACATCTTACTGGCCAAGAGTGACATTGCCGAGTCTAAGTAAGAGTGGGAAGGTGTTTCAAAGTTACGTAGCAAAGGGTGTGGGCACAGGCAGGGGTGACAATGGCAGCTGTTTTTGCAATCTGCCTTTCAGGGACAGATAAGCTGTATACCATCATTTTATAAATATGTATAATGGAAGAGCAGGCACAGCTCCCTGGGGTGTTGAGGACAAAGCCGTGCACTCTGGAAGATGCAAAAAGGGCTTTCTAGGAAGAATAATGTCTTCACGGAGTTTGGAGGTTGATCAGAGAGATCAGGGGAGGGAAGATAGTCAAAACTGGAGGGCATAAAATAACGGCCACTGATATTGCAGGAGTGCACAGAGTGACGTGATGGGTGAGATGGAAGGTGCTAGGTGAGACTGAGAGGTTAGGTGCTTTCTGATGTTAGAAGATGGAAGACATCGTGTGTCACTTCTGCAAACCTTAGGCTTCATGTGGGAGATGAATACATGAGACTCCACTGATAAAACCTGCTTTATCAACGTGTATACGTGTAGGCCCAGAAGACGGCAGAAGAAAGAACCCATGTATCTTCCTGTTGTAGCAAGAGATTTCCATAACTGATCTAGTAGAAACGCAGGCAAGCCAAATGATAGATACTAGAGCCTGGGAAGGGTACATGGGTGAGGCAGTGGGGGAGATGAAGAGGTTGGTTAATGGGTACAAACATACAGTTAGATAGAAGGAATATGTTCTAATATTCAATAACAGTGTAGGGTGACTATAGTCAATGATAGTGTATTGTATATTTCAAAATAGCTAGAAGACAGGACTTAAAATGTTCCCAATGCACATAAATGATAAACACTCAAAGTGATGGATACCGTAAATACACTGCCTGATTTGATCATCACACATTCTATGCATATAACGAAATACCATATTTACCCCATAAATGTGTATAATATTATGTACCAATAAAAAAAATCTATTTCCTCTTCCTTTATACCACTCTGAAAGCATCCACTAATAAGAAACCCTTCTGTGAATGCAATATAAAGATTTCAGTGAAAAGGGATTGTCTCTTTAAGAAAGTGGTTGGGGCAGTGCTTTTGGGTTTGAAAGTCTAGAGACAGTGGCATTAGATTGATTAGGTGTGTACATGTTGGCTGAGGAGGCTGTAGAAAGGCGCATGGAAGTGTTTGACAAGATGAAAGACTATTCAACATATTAGACAGCTGCTTGAGTGAAGAGATCTATAACAGTGCAGTAAAATACACTCACCAGTAAATGATACCTTCATGGCAAAAGCTACTACAAGCTAGGTCACACAATTTTTGTCTGGCATGACAGGCTCAATGAAACAAAGTTTGAAAGCAGAGTTTTATGCACATGCCTCATGACAGATGGGTAGCGACCTAGGGCAGAGACCCACATTTGGTGGTCACTAGTGTAAGGGTCTTTCTGTGGGACTGTAGAAAAATGAGGCTTTCCAGGAAACATGTGTGGGGTTCCAAGAAACAGGAAAGGCTTTGGAGTCAGACAGCCACAGCTAGCAACACTGGCCCCAGGTTACCCTCTCACTAGCCTTAGACGAAGTACTCAGCCTTCCCTACTCCCAATTTTTACTCATATGCAAAGTGAGGAAATAGCAAGTACTTCAAGCGAAATGGATTGCCTAGTGTCCAACACAGGACAGACATCACCACCTGCTCTTATTGTGAGCACCGTACATGGGGAGGACTCGGTCCTGGTGTTCTAATGGTGAGTCTCTCACTTGTCTCCCTCCCTGGGTATAGTGAGTCTTCCCATAGCTAGGTGGTTATCAGCAGACAACACTGGCACAGGACTGACACATTAGCAGCACCCAAGTCAGTCGGTTTATAGCAGAAAGACAAGCCTCCAGGGTTTATGCCCCATCCATCTGTGGGTCCCCATCTCTGCTGCTACCAACTCTGTCCAAACCCCTATCATCTCTTTTCTAGGCTCTGGCATCAGATATCTTCTTGGTGAATAGCTTCCCATCTTACCTCTTTAGAACCTGCCCTCCATACATTATCTAAAGAGTTCCTTGAAAAAAAAAAAAAACAAACCTCCAAGTACATTATTACCCCTCTAAAGCCATGGCATGATTTCCCAGCGTGGATGGACTAAAATCCAAACTCCTCACTGTGGTCTAGAGGGCCTGACACACCCTGGTCCTCCCCTATGTCTCTGATCTTATTTCATAGTCTTCTCTTCGTCACTTACTCTCTCCACACTAAATTTCTTTGTTCCTTAAACACAACCCATTCGTTTCTACATCAGGGTCTTTGCACCTCTCTTCCTTCTGCTTGAAATGCTCGTCTTCCTGAGTTCCCCATGTTTGCGCCCTTCTCATTTGGCAGCTCTCAGCTCGACTGTCACCTCTTTCAAGACAGACGCCTTCCCTGAGCATCCTACAGGCCCAGCATCCCCATACCAGGTTCTTTCTATGTTTTCACAGCATTTATCACTGTTTGAAGTAACTTCATTTGGCCTTTGCCTACTTGCTTCTTCTCTGCCTCCCAGGCTGGAATGGTGGGTTCACTGCCATCAGCATCCACTAGCACCATAGGCGTGATCCACTAACCAGCAATATCTGCCGGGGCCCTGGAGTTTGTTAAGAATGCTGCATATTGTAATCCCCACCCGACCAAATCAGAATCTGTATCTTCTTCTTATCCCTGGGAGTTCGCATGCACTTCATAGTTTGCAAATCGATGTCCTAACCTGTACCTTGAAAACAGGTGTTCAGTAAATACATATTGAATGAATGAATGATACGAATTCATTTGAGACACAGATATGAATATTAAATATCTCATGTCGGTAAACTTTATGATGAGACTTCTGGGGCTACAGAAATGTAATTCACATAATGAATAAAAAGAATTTTCCAAGTAATGTAAATGCATCGATCCTTGATCGTTGAGTATGTTGAAAAACCACACCAAAGCGCCTCTGAAGTGTCTGGAAGTCTGTGGTTTTGTAACAGACATGTGCAGTGCCCCACTATCGTGGAAAGGCTTCTCATTGCTCCTGGAAGACGTATTCCTTCTTCTGATGCAATTTTAAAAATTATGTACACTGCTCTAATTGGTAATTATTGGAAGCTGAACAGTATTCAATTACGATCATAGAAACAACATAACTAGGGGTTTTGATTTTTTTTAACAAAAGCATTAGAGCAGAGGCTTCAGAATGTATGAAGTCCTTCGAATTACCTACATTGGTTTAATATTAAGTGGAAAAAGCTAAATTAAACCTGCTCTGATTACAACTATGTAAAGTGCTGCATATGTATACGAAGGCTCTAGGAAGGACCATAGACCAAAGAAGACAGAAAACTTGATTTTTAGAAGAGACTGTAGCTCAGTTTTTAATTCTTGTACTGTGGCTTGCACTGCTATTAAAAAATGCCTTCCAATAAATAAATGTAAGAGAAGTATATTACTAGAAATTACAGTGGTGATGCAACTGATGCATTAAACAGTTATACAAATGTTTGTCTGTCGGTGCGAGACAAGCCAAAGCTTTTGAAGTTGCCTCACTGGGTTCAAATCCCAGTCTACCCCTTCCAGCTGGGTGACTGGCACTAGTTTTTATTAACCCTCCAAGACCTTGAAGCCTTACAGAATAAGGGTAAAACGCCCTCATTTGCAGACTCGTTTTCATATACAGTTTTAAGCGCATGGCTGGGATTCAAAGTGTTGGTGCTCTTTTCTCTTTGCGTGTAAAAGAATGCATAAGATTCCTGCAAAATATCTCAAAGACTTGCAACAAACAGGACCTGCTCTGCTGGTGTCTGCATATGCACTAGTGGCAGGCAGCAAGGGGGTATCAATAAAACTGTTGAAGTTGGAAGCCTTTTCAAAGTTGTATTGAAGACCAATAAATATCTAAAAATAGTTTATGCACTCAAACACACTAAAGGAGCTGAAAGAACATACACTCCTTATAGTAGTGCCTGTTTCCAGCCTTAATAATGCATTTTATTTTATATCACTTTATTTTATTTTATCTGTTTTTACTTATTCTGTTTTACTTCATTTTACTTTATTTTACTTTGTTTTCTTTTACAAATACGTCTGTGCGTCCTACTCTGCATCGATGCTGTTCTCAGCACTTTACAAACACCAGCTTATCCTCACGACAATCTCATAAGGTGCCACAATTATCGGCTCCATTTTACAAATCAAGAAACTGAGGCACAAAGAAGTAAAGTTGTCTGCAGAGTCCATTTGCTGTTGGCCCCAGATGGTTTTAGGCTTATAATCATGCAGTCTAATTTACCAGTTAGCTCAGAACAATGTAGAACACTTTTTAAAAGTTTAATCCACTCTGCAAGAAGATGGCACATGCCCCACAGGCTGTTCTTACAAGAGCATCAAAGACTGCAGCAATTTTTTTTTTTTTTTTTTTTTTTTGAGACAGCATCTTGCTGTGTCTCCCAGTTTGGAGTACAATGGCGCGATCTCAGCTCACTGCAACCTCCGCCTCCTGGGTTCAAGGAATTGTCTTGCTTCAGCTTCCCAAGTAGCTGGGATTACAGGCACATGCCACCATGCCCAGCTAATTTTTGTATTTTTGGTAGAGACAGGGTTTCACTTCCAAAGTGCTGGGATTACAGGCACGAGCCACCACACCCAGCCACTGTAGTAATTTTAAAGTGGAATTGAGCCTCTTTTTTGTCTTGTAGGAAAAGGACAACTAACTGAAGAGATTTTTTTTTTTTTTTTAAAAAGATGTTTGCTGTCTGATATGCTGCTTAAAACAATTTGCACCACTGGGCAAGCGGCTTCGATACGGGAAGAAAGCACCAAGCCAGAGACTGAAGAATAGCTGTGTGACTTTACCCCAGTCACTTACACTCTCCAACTTTCAATTTCCTCACAATTAAACTCAAGGGCATAACCTTTACCTCCTAAGGGGCTAAAGGAAATTAAGCTTGTAACAGCTCCTGACACACAGTAGGGACACACCAAAAGTGCTGGTTAGATTCAAAGTTAAAGTTGAAATGATCAATGCATGCACAGTGGATATACGGAGCAGAGATTTGTTTTCCTGGAATTGGACTCTGCCAACAAATTGAAAAACACACCACCAATCTGAGACACGCACGATATTCATGTTCTTGTGCTGTTTGGTCCTGAATTTTTTATCTCCCAAGAATAATGACCTCAGCCCTGGGCATTTCCAGGGGATTAATGACCAGCGGAATTTAATGACCCCGGCTCCAGCCTAGAGCCATCCCACATTCCCTGGGTACTCATTAATCCCAGGTAGGCCAGCAGGCTTTCTTCTCACTGCAAAAATCATGCCCAAGTTCAGCCCCGCCGCAAGTAGAGGGACCGCTGGGACTCCACGCCTCTGCTTCCATCCCCAGCCTGCTCCAAGATCCAGCCACTGGCTCATTTATTTACAGGGGCAGCCAGACAGTAATTAAAATATGCTAAGGAATCCTCCTGTTCTACTGCAGCTGTATCCAATGATAAGCTGCTTCAAATACATGTGTCCCCTCCCCCTAGCCCCTCCCGTTGAACACACACATATTAACTTTTAGGGCGGCCGCTCGGCATTGCTTCACATTTTATGTAGAAGGATTTCATGAGATTTTAATGAGTTTCTACCACTGCAAAAGAAAGCTCACAAAGGATCCATGCAAATTGCTTTGTCTTGTGCAGCAATCCTAGAATGGTGACACGCTTCAATCTTTGGTTTCTGTAAGGATATATAGATATATGCTGATGTATGCACACTGGCCCCTAAGCATTTCTGCTTGCGAGAGTGCACGGTGAAACTGTGCTGCCAGCACACTGTGATATGTGGGATAAAACCCTGGAATAGGTTTCCCCATTAGACATCTTCTGCTGGCTGGACTAGAGACTGGTCTGTGTCACCGGCACTTAGGCACCACCTACTTTTATACTTAGATTTTTCATCTGTCCTGTGGCTGAAGGATAGTAACTATAATGTCTCTAAGTTTATTCTCTGCAAATAGAAAATTAAAACAAACTTAATTCCTATTAATGAGTTTATAGGGAGTTTAAAATCACTATCCTTCTTCCCAGACATCAAATCAGAGAAAAAGGAAGTGATGCTTATAAAATGACCAGCATACGTCAAGGGCTCTCATTCCCCTAACAGTCACTGAGATTGTCTTCAGTTTTTGTATTTTGCAGATAAGGAGACTAAAGTGCATGAAGGATAAACAAATGAACTAATCAGCAAGTGGCAGTGTGGAGAAAGGATCCCCAGAGACCACGCTCCCCCTCCTCTGTATGGCCTGGGAGGACTTGCATGCTGAAATCGGAGGCCAGGTGGTCAAAGGCTGTGGTCCTGAGCCAGGTCTGCCTAGTCCTATCATTTGTTCTTCAGTGTGGAGGCTCAAGGGCAGTTGGATGAAGGAGAGCCAGAGTGAGAACACCAAGACATCCCACCCAGGGGTAGATGAGATGGCCAGGAGGAAGAAATCAAAGCACAGGAATCCCACCAAGTGGCCTCAGCTGAAGATGTGCTGTTTCACAAAATGCCACCATATTGATAGGTGTGGGCATGTGTGTGTATACTCACAGCTGTGCACATACACAGTGTACCCACATATGTGCAAATCTAGCTTCCAGATCTATCCATCTGTCCATCCATCTATCTATCTATCTATCTATCTGTATATCTTCTATCACCTATCTAATCTACCTACCTACCTACCTATCTGATCTATCTGTTGGTAGACTGTTTCACAAAACGCTGCTATGTTGATAGGTGTGGGCATGTGTATGTATATGCACAGCTATGCATGTATGCAGTGTACCCACATATGTGCAAATCTAGCTTCCAGATCTATCTGTCTATCTATCTATCTATCTATCTACCTACCTACCTATCTTCTATCATCTGTCTAATCTATCTACCTACCTACCTATCTGATCTATCTATTGGTAGACAGATAGATCAACTTTTCTACTAAAACAAATTACACATTCCATTTGTCATTTAAAACCTCTCTAATTCAAAACCTGTATATCAAAGATGGCCTACTTCCCTTTTGAACTATTTTGGTTATAAGTCTTTTTTTCATTTCACAGTGAAAGCAGCTTTTTCATCTTATGTATAACACATTTTTGTTCAAAAAAAGTTCATATATTTCACAAAGGGTTAAATAAAAGGGCTAAAATTAAAAGTAAAAATCACCCAATATTTCACCAGCCAGGACACAACCCTCCCTCCAGGGGAGATGAAGGGAGGAAGCATGGCTTCAGTATACATCCAGTCAAAACCCTGTACTTAGAGTTAGCTGGAACTAACTAACTGTAGGGGCAGGGACAGCGTCCTGTTTATCTCTGAATCTCCAGTGCCTGCCTAGGACTGAGCATGTCTGAGCAGCGTAAGTGTTGCTGGGCAAAGGAAAGGCCACGACTCAGAAAGGAAGCCAAGGAGCACGCATTGGATTGTGATTGGTGACTCAACAGAGGTGTCCATTTTCGAGCTACAAATTACAACCCTTCGGGTTGAGTGGTATTAACAACATAGCAGGTAGCTTCTGGGTGACCTTATAATCTTAGTTCAATGAAGAAAAGAAAATAAATCTTCATCATATCAATGAAAACATAAACATCCATTTATAGATGTTAGCAAGTTTCATACTCACGACCTCCTTTGAGTTTCATGAGAATCTCGTGTGATAGATATCACTGGCCCCATTTTTCAGGTGGGTTGCTTTGGACTCAATGTTTGTGTTACCCCAAAATTCATACATTGAAACTTAATCCCCAATGTGATAGTATGAAGAGGTGGAGCCTTTAGGAGGTGATGAAGTCATGCAGCCAAGCTTCATTAATGGGATTCGTGCCCTTATAAAAAGGTTTAATGGAGCTTCCTTGTCTCTTCCACCACGTGAGGACACCTAGAAGGCGCCGTCTATGAGAAACAGATCCTCGCCAGATACCTGGTCTGCCAGTGCCTTGACCTTGGACTTCCTGGCCTTCAGCACTGAGGTCGATAAATGACTGCTGTGTATAAATGTCTTAGTCTAAGGTATCTTCTTACGACAGCCCAAATGAACTAAGACACGCCGTAGACAAAGGTTTAGAAAGGGCAGATTACTTCCTCCATGTCAAATACCTAGCAAGTTTTCAATTCTTGGGCTCAGGTCTACATGTCCTGGAGTCTCTTTCCTCCATGGTGCATATCAATTTGTCACCACACAATAGACACAGTTTTTGGTCTCTTGCTTCTCAATTTCTTCTTCTCTTGCTCTCTCCAAATTCAAAAAAATCAGGAGTTAATACTACAGCAAGTTTCTCTGAATATATTAAAACAATCCCTTTGAACTATTGACTTTAGAATGAAGGTGAGGGGGAACCTCAGGAATCAGAAGTGGAGAAAGAGGGAGAAACTCCTCCAAGGTCAGACCAGTAACAGGCCTTTGTTCTTTCCAGTTCTTCCCAGCACCTCTCTCTACTCCTCCCACGTGCGCTTGCTGCAACCTTCTAGTTTCGTCCATCCCAAAGGCCTCCACTACCACAAATTATAGATATTGTTTCCCGAGTCCTTGGATATGTTTAAGTCATTGTTTGAAACACACACCGTCTCCTGTTGTTTCTGCAAAAATTTTCGGTCGATTAAGCAACAATAACGTGGATTATTCTATGAGTATCTCGGGATGGTTGTCTGGAATAGTGTATATAAATTCCATTGTATTGGAGTCAATTAAACCTCATTGTCTATAAAAGTCACCTGTCTGACTTAGGGAAAAGTGGGCATGAATGCAAAAGACTCAACAACGTGTTGCAACTGAAATCTAATCGAGTTAATTTATGCTGCTCGGCTTGGAAGGAGAAAGAGCAGGCAGTTTTGGGGTGCCTGGAAGCTGTGTGGGGATTTTATGAGACCATTCTGATTACTGAGGGTTGCTGATGGGGGACGATGGTACCTGAAGTTTAACCACCTCTGAAAACTAAGACAAGGAAGACAAAGAACACTTTTTTGACATTCTTGGCGCAAATGAAAGAAACTTGTCATTCCAACTTCACAAGACAGTGCTCAAAGATGAAATGTTCTACTCCACTGGGACAGTCATTTTTTTTTTGCTGTTATTACAGAAGAAAATTATAACCATAAAAATGTCCAATTTAGAAAAAAAGGTGCCACTTTAGTGTCATTTGCATAAAAGCTGTTACACACAAATTGTTATAAAGACAAATGTGTAGTACTCTTGTTGAAAATTGCTTATATCTCGGGTGCTTCGGCTCCAGCGACACACAGGCCTCTTCAGACTGAAATTCATTCTCAGGTAAATAAAGCTGAAAGCGAAATTTCACCTATTTGAAAGTACGTGAGTGGTTTTTCATGTTGTCTTAAATAGGTTTTGAGAGGCTGGGCCCTCTCCTCCTTTCACGGCTCACCCCCACCGCCTGGCGTGGCCTGGTGGCCCCCACAACACAGAGCACCTCTGAGGGCGTAGGCATTTTGTGCTGGAGCGAGTGAGAGTCCGGCCCCATGGAGAACCAACAGGCCTTGCAGATACAGGCAGGGCAGGGGGCTTGCAGGGAGGAAGGCACTAACGACGCTCTTCTCTGAAAATTAACGCGCTGGGATACATCACATCCTTCTATCACGGCCCACCTGCCATGTCAGACCTCCCTGCTAGCAACTGCCCTCATAGAATATTGCTGTCCCCGTCACACGCTGACCATTGTCACGGGCAGCCGTATTAGGTTGGTGCAAACATAATTGCCAGTTTTGCCATTGAAAATAATGGCTAAAACCGCAATGACGTTTGTACCGACCTAATATGATTCCTTGAACTTAATGTCCCTTTCCGTTTTCCTGAGCTGCCCCTCCTGCCGGGAATGATCTTCTGACTTATCTGGAAGAGCTGCAGTGTATTCCTCAGGAGTGTCGTCTCCAGTGACTGATTTTTTTTCTTCCTTACAGCTCTCTGTCAGTTGCTTGCTCCTTCCCCTGCCCCCTCTACACAGATATTACTATTACAATCAATGATTTAAGTGAATAAGTAATATTAATTGATGTTAATTATCACAGTTATTACTATGATTCATCCCCTGCCATCTCTCCCACGACCCTTTGCTATCTAAAGGCAGGACCTGTGTCTTGTACATTTCCATATCTCAATTGCAGGACCAAAACTGCCCCAGAGTAGCCACTGGAAGGAGTTATGTTGAATGAATGGTGAACAGTTACATACTCAAATAATGGGTTGCAGGGTGAAAGAAGCGATTCCATTAAGATACCCCATCTGGACTAACTAAGTTGAGTCAGGGAACTTCAGAACAGTGGTCCCCATCCTCCAGGCCACCTACTGGTACTGGTGGCCTGTTAGGAACTGAACTACACAGCAGTTGTTCCCCATCAGTCTCATTACCACCTGAGCTCCGCCTCCTGCCAGATCAGCAGCGGCATTAGATTCTCATAGGAGTACAAACCCTACTGTGAGGGGTCTAGGTTGTGCACTCCTTATGAGAACCTAATGCCTGATGATCTGTCACTGTCTCTTATCACCCCCAGATGGAACCATCTAGTTGCAGGAAAACAAGCTCAAGGCTTCCAGTGATTCTACATAATGGTGAGTTACATAATTATTTCATTATATATTTACAATGTAATAATAATAGAAATAAAGTGCACAACAGATGTAATGAGCTTGAATCATCCTTAAACCCTCCCCCACCTCCCCCTGGTTCATGGAAAAATTGTCTTCCACAAAACTGGCTCCTGGTGCCAAAAAGGTTGGGTGCTGCTGCTTTAGAACATTATGAAAATCATTGTTGGTGTTTTGCTTTTGGTTTTGGAGGTTTTAGATTTCTTTTTAAATGAGAAGGTATGAAAAAAAAAACACTATTAATAAAGACTTCCTGATTCAAGCTCACATTAGTCCCTGTTATCATTGAGTTCCCGTAAACAATGAAACTGACTTTTAATGAGCATCTATTATATGCCGGTGACTCCGATACAGATCTTATAATAAATACCAACCCTACAGGTACACATAAATACTAATTCATGATAGATAAGGTAACTGAACTTCAAAAGGGGCATTTGGCTGATGACACGGACCTTAGAAGTAGAAAATCTAGGCTTTAAGCTTCTCAAGCATTCATGATAACATGCCTTATATTTATAGCAACTTACTGCAAGTAAGATGGACTTTTTGCATCTCTCATTTCATTTACTCTTTATTCTCATCCCATGAGATAGGTCTAATTACACCCATTTTAGAGATGATGTGGAGAGTGTGGTATCAAAATAGAAATGCTGGACTTAGAGAATCTGGTATTGAATCTCAAATATGAAATTTACCAGCTGCTGGGAGGTCATTTCATTCTCATTTTGACTCAACTTCCTCTTCTATAAAATACCACTGGGAAGTCTCCTTCTGTGCCTGGTGACCAGGTCAGGACTTGTGTTGAGAGGACTTGTGTATGCTCATATTGGTAGAGAATTTAAAGTTTCCCAGAGTGAATGTATTAAAATAATTACTAATAGTAATAATAATTTCAACTTGCTTTCCAAATGACTCACTTCAGTTTCAGCTGAAAGAGGCAAAAGGAAGGCAAAGTTGGGAACTTGGGGGTCCCGGGAGGTTGCTGAGTTTCTGTTAGGAGTGGGAGGTGGATTTCTGAATTCATGAGAATTTTCCGGAGAAACAGTGGCCAGGCCTCTGCACACATGGTGGGGTGCAAATGAGACAGTGGGGAGACAGACCCTTCCTGATGTTCAAGCAGAAGGAGACAAAGAGGCCGAGCACAGTGGCTCATGCCTGTAATCCCAGCACTTTGGCATGCTATGCCACGGCAGGAGAACCGCTTGGGCCCAAGAGTCGGAGACCAGCCCTAGCAACATAGTGAGACCCCATCTCTACAAAAAAGAAAAACATTAGCCAGGTTTGGTGGTGCACGCCTGTAGTCTCAGCTACTTGGGAAGGTAATCTGGGAGGCTAGCTTGAGCCCGGGAGGTCAAAGCTGCAGTGAGCTCTGATTGCACTACTACACTCCAGCCTGGGCAGCAGAGTAAGACCTTGTCTCAGACAAACAAACAAAATACAGAAGGAGACACAAAAAGTTATATGAGTTCTCTCGTTCTCTGAACCACAGCAGTGGTTTCCTGAATTACAATGTTTGCCTCTGTGTGTACATCATTTAGATCAGATCAAGCCATTTTTCCTTCCAATAGAAGGATTGTTCTCTTAATATATACTCCTCTAACTGGTGCTAGAAGTCAAAATATTTGATTAAATAATTGTTGGTGGAAAGCAGACTGGAAACTCAGATTTTTTAAAGTGGAAAGCTACAGGGAAGAAAAAAATGTACTTTTTATCTAATGAAGATATTCTATAACTACCTGTTTTCAAAATGGAAGTTAAAAAAGTAAATATTTTGTTTGGCATTTTGGGATAGGTGAAACTTGTATAACTTCAAAAAAGGTGTTAATAAAAAGGAGTTTTGAGTTTATGGAGTATGAAAAACAACTCAGACTTCATAGTCTCAAAATGAAAAATAAAAGCTGAAATATTCAGCTTGGGTATGCATGCAAACTCTTTGACTTTTGGTGTTTTCTGACAAAGTACCACGTGGAAAAATCATTGCTCCAGCCAGTTGGACAAGAGAGATGGAGAGGCTTTAGATCTCTTTAAGGAAGGTGCACTACAGTCCCGGGGCTGGCCTGTCCCCACGTATTAGAGAAGTACTTAAAGATACATAGAGAGGACAATGTGATTATTTTAAAGGTCACGGGTCTCGCTGAGATAAGCCTAAAGTGGTCGCCATCTAGCCATACTGAATTGGATTATGGGGAGATTCTGTTCAGGCCAATTCATCAAGGATTGTCTAGATTAGACATTCATGAAACCACTGCTGGTAAGTTTGAAAAGGAAACTGTTAAAATGAAGAAAATTACGTGGCTCTTTCAGAATATTTTATGCAATCTAAAGATACTATTTTTTGAAATTTGTGTGTCTATGACTATACACAGTCTGAGAACATGTGTATAACAAAAACCATCCAATGGCAGAAATATCAGGGTTCCCATCGAACCATCACATGCAGGTTTGGAGGCCCTAAGGGGCACGTCATAAAGAGCACTCCTTCCCCCCCAATGTGATTTTGAAACTGTCAGTCAAAGTGACACCTTGCTTCTCCAGCAGCTCGTGGAGAAGGAGGCTTCTATCAGCAAGTGGGCGAGCTCCCTAGCACTTATCTCCCAGAGTGGGTTACTGTAATCACCCTTTCCTGAGGAAGCCAAGACAAAACTGACCACGTCCAGGAACACGCAGAACTCACATTCTCCGGTGCAGGTAGCTTTCTATGGAAAAATAAATAAATGAATAAGAAGAGACCTCAGCCAAGCATCCCTGGGTATTCGCTCCAAAATTTCCAAACAGTTTACTCTTAAAGTAAGAGTAAATGAGAGGGTAGAGAGAGGCCAGTAGTGCTATGCTAGTGGAATCCCCTCCACCTGGGATAAAACTCCGAGAGAAGGGAAAAAGTACCCCTCCTCCAGCAGCAGTTTGAAATGGAGGCACTGGCTTTCGCTAGAGTACAGAGGCAAGACACGTCCCAACATTCAACCTCAAATGGGCCTCCAGCCCTGAAGAGGCAGGGCAACCAAGGGGCACAGGGTTTAGAGGCCAGGTCCTGGGGAAAGCGGGTAGAAGAATCGGACACAATTACCCTGAAGAAAATATTTAAGAAAAGCCAACGTTTTTTTTTTTTTTTTTTTTTTTGCCGCCCAGGCTGGAGTGCAGTGGCCGGATCTCAGCTCACTGCAAGCTCCGCCTCCCGGGTTCACGCCGTTCTCCTGCCTCAGCCTCCCGAGTAGCTGGGACTACAGGCGCCCGCCACCTCGCCCAGCTAATTTTCTATATTTTTAGTAGAGACGGGGTTTCACCGTGTTAGCCAGGATGGTCTCAATCTCCTGATCTCGTGATCTGCCCGTCTCGGCCTCCCAAAACCAACGTATTTCAAATTTTTTTTTTTCTTTCTTGCGGGGGTGAGGGAGCTGATTTGATTTGTTCTCTGGAATTCCAGATGGAAAACCAGGAACAGCGCTGGAAGTCACGGGGAGACAGACTTCAGCTCAATGTCAGGACAAACTTTCCAACAGTTGGGTGCACCCGAGCAAGCTGCCTTGGGAGGGAGTGAGGACCTCGTTTCTGAAAGTGTGTTAGCAGAAGCTGGAGGGCCCTCTTTCTGGGATGCTGTGAAGGGGTTTCCTGCTTTGGGTGGGAGGGAGAACCAGATGGTTTTGAGATTCCTCTGGGAGGCTGCATTTCTATGTTTATGCCCTTTCCTAAGACAGACTTGGAGTATTTTGGTGCCTCCTGTGCTTTGGGTATGAAATTCAAAGATGATGCCTGCCCAACTCTTAGTAAGCGCATAAGGTCCAGAAACTGCAGAGTCACTGTCTACGGAGAAAACGCCCGCAGTGCTCAGTGTAATCCAATCACCCTTTAAATCTCATTGCCTGACACTGTTGACGCGGTGGCCAAAATGACGGATAATATTTAAGAGTGCGTGCCATTTACTGATCTAAGTAGATTTGTACTTATGAACTATTTCAATCTTCCCAACAGCCTCATGAGGCATGACTATCTCCTCTTTTTCCAGGACACTGCTCTAGCATGAGAGGTTAGAAACACGTGCACATCTACACACTAGGAAGTAGTGGAATTAGGACCCAAAACTAGGCAGCCTAGCTTTGGAGCCTGTGCTCTTAGCTGCTGTGGCGAACTGCATCAGCCTCAAGCCATGTTCTTTTATCGACCTGAGCTCACAAGATGCTATTCCCCATGCAAAGAAACACATGCTCCTCTTTTTTCTTGTCAAACTACTCCTGCATCAAGATTCCACTTGGGCTTCCCTCTCTCTTCTTCGTGCCCAACTGTGCTTCAGCCAAATCGCTTGTAGTGTATTACTTCTTTGTCTGCCTGTTTCCCCCACCTGCCTGGGGGCATCTTAAGAGCAGTAGCTGTGCACTTTTGGTACTGACACTAGCCTGAGCAGAAAATAGACATCAAGGAAATGTTTGTTGAATGAATAAGCAAACGGATCTTCTCAGACTGCAGAGACAATTTCTTTGTTATATGCTTCAATTGCTTTAAATGATTACAGTTTTGGCTTTGAGATTTTTGTTTTTGTTTTTGTTTTGGACAGGGTCTTTCTCTGTCACCCAGGGTGAAGCTCAGTGGTGTGATCACAGCTCCCTGCAGACTCCAACTCCAAGCTCAAGCAATCCTCCTACCTCATCCTTCTGAGAAGCTGTGACTACAGGTGTGCACCGCCACACCTGGCTAATTTTTTAAGTTTTTTTGGAGAAACAGGATCGCACTCTGGTAACCAGGCTGATATCAAAAGCCTGATCTCATGCGATCCTCCTGCCTTTTCCTCCCAAAGTGCTGGGATTACAGGGGTGAGCCACTGCATCCAGTCAAATACTGGCGTTTTTAAATGAAGACCTGTGGCAGATGCAGTTTAGGTGCCCAAAAGTCCCTGAATTCTGATCGCCTGTGTACAGGTGCACCTTACCGGGAAGATCATGTCACATGGATATCAGTCCGAGCCTTTTGAGATGCAAATGCCCAGACAGGAATACACACACAGAAGACTTCCTGGAGGAGATGCCTAAGATGTGGGTATGCAAAGGGGGTGAAGGGAGAGAGGTAGAACCGTCTGGCAGTAACAGAGATCTGACCCACGTGAAGAAGAAAGGGAAGGAAAGAAAGTTAGGCAGAAACATGTGCTTCTGTAGTGCAGTTGAAGGAAATACAGCAAGGCCCTAAAGGAGCCTTCAAGCAAAGCTGCGGGGTGAGGAAGTCCTGGGTTTCCCAGAAATGGGCCTGCTATATTCAGTCTTTAACTGAGACCATCCTCTGGGACATGTGGCCTGAGAACTAATGTAGTGATTGACAGGTTTCAGAGCATAACAGCTGGAGCCCTTGGTCAGTGATGCCCTGGAGCTCTGAGAGGTGGGTCTTCATGTCCACCCCACCTTAAGTCTCAAAAAGATCAACACCTCTCAGGACAGTGAGGAAGCACCACTGCAGCTGTGGGGCTGGGCAGTGTCCCTGCGGTTTCATCGTGACGTTTTCAGGGAGAAAGTAGATAACAGCATCTCCTACAGTTTCCAGATTTTTATCCCTTGAGTGATACCAACTTACTCTATCACCTTGACCCAGCCACATTACAACTTCCAACCTCAGTTTCTCTAGTCCAAATACAACGTGGAATGTTGAAGAGAGAGCCATTGGATTGCTGCCCAGGACAGAACTGGCTGAGACGTCTGTGTACAGGTCTGGAGAAGAGATGAGTCTGCTGACACTTAATGGAGATGGGAAGTCTCAAAATGTCCCCACTGACACTACTGATGTGTGTCATTGCTAGCCCTTATTTGTACCTACAATTTGCCAGGCACTCTTCTAATTGCTTGACATATACAAAATCATTTAATCTGAACTGTTCTTATTCCGTCTCCCCATTTTACAGATGAGAAAACTACGGCATGGCAGCATAAGTAACTTGCCCAAGGCCACACTCCTAATAAGTTTTGGAGCTGGGGTGCAAACTCAGACACTCTAGCTCAAGACCAGACACTTAAGCACGAGGCTCTGCCAAAGGGAAGGAGAAAGTAGAACCCGAATGTCCCCAAGAGGCGGTCTGGGAAGATGGTGTCATCCAGATGTGGAGAGAATTTTCCACTCAGCACGTTCAATGAAAGAAGCTCCTGCTGGAGCAGACAGCACAGGAACACCGGCAGGGCTGGCCCTGGGCCAGCAGAACCTTGGCTTTCTCTGCACAGATTGCATCTTGATTGCAGGTCTTCATCCAGCAGCCACATGTGGGCTTTAGTGAGACTTTGAACTTTGTCACATTATATTAGTCCATTCTCATGCTGCTATAAAGAACCGCCTGAGACCGAGTAATTTATGAAGGAAAGAGGTTTGATTGACTCACAGTTCCACATGACTGAAGAGGCCTCAGGAAACTTACAATCATGGCAGAAGGGAAGCAAACATGACATCAGGAAGGAGAAGTGCTGAGCAGAGTGAAAAGCCTCTTATAAAACCATCAGATCTCATGAGAACCCACTGACTATCATGAGAACAGCAGCAGGGGGTAACCGCCCCATGATTCAATTACCTCCCACTGGGTCTCTCCCACGACACGTGGGGATTATGGGAAATACAATTCAAGATGAGATTTGGGTGCCGATGCAGCCAAACCATATCACACATCATCAGCAAAGTTAACATTTCTCTCTGTGTGTGGGTGTGTGTGTTTAAAGCTAGAATAAAAATTTTTTTTTTCAAGCTTGTATTAAGACCATTTTCAAGATGCAGTCCTGGAGAACTTGGTGGGGTTTCCCCCATGGGTCCCTGGTTGAAGACTGCCACACAAGATACCCCATCAGGTAACTGGGTCCTGCAGGGCCCACACCCTAACCAACATCATGGTATAAGATCAAGGGTTTGCAGGTAGATCTGTGGTTTAACTACATTTCCAGGACATTTCAAGCAGTGTGGCACTTCCTGGGGGATAGAAATGAGGGGAAGCAGCCCCACCTTTATTCATTCAACAAATACTTACTGAGCACTTGCTATGTGCCAGCCACTGCCAGGTGCTGGGGGAGCATCAGTGAACTTGTCATGGAAGAGACAGAAAATAAAGAGAAAACTAAAGGACAGCATATAAGAAGAAAACAAAAGCCAGTGACAGAAGACAGCAGGAGGGATGGAGTACCACCCTCTAGGTCAGATGGCCCAAGTGGCGTTCAGACAGAGACTGGAACAGGTCAAGAGCCAGACTAGGGACTGAGGAAAGGGCCAGCATGAGGTGTGGAAACGAGAGGGATGAAGTGGAAGAAATAACCATTGAAACGGCAGAAGCGGGCTGTGGAGGGGCTTGAGACCATGGTAAGGACTTGAGTTTTTAACTGAGAAAGATGCTCAGTTATCGTTTGGGTTTTTTTTTTTTTTCTTAAATAATAGACTTTATTTTTAGAGCTGTTTTAGGTTTACAGAACAATTGAGCAGAGAGTACAGAGAGTTCTCACAATTTCCTCCCCCTCCTCACACAATTTCCATTAATATTAACGTCTTGCATTAGTGTGGTTCATATGCTAAGATCAATTAACCAATATTCACAGCTTATGATTAATTGAAGTCCATAATGGATATTGGGGTTCAGTCTTTGTGTTATACATTCTGCGGGTTCTAACAAGTGCGTAAGTGTCATGTATCCACCCTGACAGCATCGTCTACAATAGTTTTGCTGCCCTAAAAACCCTGTGTTCCACTTACTCACCCCTCCTCCTTCCCCCTGAAACTCTGGCAACCACTGATGTTTTTACTGTCTAACTTTGCTTTTTCCAGAATGTCAGATAGTTGGAATCATTCAGTATGTAGCCTTTTCAGCTTCTTTCACTTGGTAATGTGCATTTACGTTTCTTCCACGTCTTTTCATGGCTTGATAGCTAATTTCTCTTGATTGCTCAATAATATTCCACTGTATGGCTGAACCCCAGTTTGCTCATCCATTCCCCTATTGAGGGACGTTGCAGCTGCTTTCCGTTTTTGGCAATGATGAGTAAACATTCATGTGCAGGTTTTTGTGTGGACATTTGTTTGCAGTTTATGTGGATACAAGCTCAGGTGCACGCTGGCTGAATCATATGGTAAGACCATGTCTAGCTTTGTAAGAAACTGCCAGACTGTCCTCCAGAGGAGTGACGGATCTGATCTGGGGGTTAGAAGATTCATTTGACTGCTGGTGGAGAAAAGAGCCCAAGCAGGCAAGCCTGTAACCCTGTGGATTGGTGCAAAGTGGGTGCAGCCTCTGCAGGCAGGAGCTGGCAGGAGTCAAATGACTGCGGACCCAGCAGAGGGTGCGGTGGAAAAGGGCCGAGTTTTTAGGGCTGAGTTTGAGGCTCAAATCTGTTTCACATATGGCCCATCCATAAGCAACCATATTTGCAAATAGGTGCTGCATTTTGAAAAGGTTCTTGAAAACTCCCACCCTGGACGAGCTTTGGGGTGACTTCCAGCTCTGTGATTAGAAAAAAGGCTTCGTTCAAACAGCAAGTAAAAGGTTCGAAAAGCTGCTTTTACTTTGCCTAGTTCAAGAAGATGGTTTTGTACCGTATCTAAACCTAACAATTTAGCAGGATTTTCCTTTGTAGTAATTACGCGATGATCAACGTCTCCGTCTCTCCTACGGGGAAAACCTACTAAATATATGTTCTGTCTAAAATTGTTGTTTTTATTGTTATAAACTAGGACAAGTGAGGTGCTGTTTCATATTTAGCAACATATAATTTACCTCTTGTACATCTTCCTTTAAACTTGTGGTTACCTTGTCTCAAGGTAAAGAGCGGCAAACAATGAATTATTGTCATTATCTTATAATCAAGTACAGAGCCGCCAACAATGGATGTCATTATGTTCTAATGGGGAAATAACCAGCCAATTCTACAATGGTCATTATGGCAGCAAAATTTAATAATGTTCTGACTTTTTCTTTCTCCCCCTTTTTATTTTCAACACCAATTAAAACTGTTTTCAAGTGTTTCTTCCTACATTGTCTGAATCCCAGTTAGCAAAATGATTGTTTAGCAAATGCGATCTGGCAGCAGGAACCGAGGGATTCTGCTGCTTTAAATTGTGAGCCAGTTAAAGGGAAGAGGAGTCTTTCTATTTTCTGGGGCAATGTGTACTTACCTGGGAGAGGAGGAGCAGTGAGGAGAAGGAAGCTCTGAGGGCTGGCAAGGAAAAAGTGAGAACTGTATGACACTATTATAAGTAACGCAACTCATCAATCCTTGTATAACCTCATGAAATAAGTATTTCTAGCTTCCATTTGCAAATGAGGAATCAGAGGCTTACAGAGATGAAATCATATCTCACAAAAACGTAACCAGGAAGTGCTGGACCTCAGACCTACGTTTTGTGGGTGGGGCCTCAGGGCCAGCAAGCTATACCTTATACTATACCTTATCCAGCAAGCTACACCTTTCCTTGCAGTGTGTGCATGCTTCACCCACGTAAGGGCATTCATGCAATTGTTTCATACCTTTTTGACGTAAGCTTTGTGTATAAATTAATAACAAGGACCCTGGCTAAGAACCTACTGTGTGCCAGGAGCCATTCTAGCAGACAAAGGACTTCCTGCTTCTGGCCATGCTACTAGCTGCTCTGTCTCAGCCACTCAAATTTGTTTGGGTTGTATAGCATGCTCTTAGACCGGGGTCAGCCAAATATGGCCTGTAGACCAAATCGGCCCTGACATCAGTTTTTGTAAAAAAAAAAAATAAGTTTTATAGATATAGAGCCATGCTGTTATTCTGGATGGGTTGCCAGATTCAGCAAATAAAAACACACAATGTTCTGTGAAATTTGAATTTCAAATAAACAAAACAATTTGTTCAGGAGAAGTATGTCCTATGCAATATTGGAGATATACTTATCCTAAAAGTATATCCATTTGTTTATCTGAAATTCACATTTAATGAGAGTCCTGTGTTTTGTGTGGCAGGTCCTCACATCTGCCTGGATTCCAGGTCCATGACGGAGTCTTCCATTCCCAGCTTGGTGGAAGGTCGACATCAACCTCCTTTCCTGGGACCTCCTGACCCATGCCCAGGCCACGCCTGTCTAATCCCCCATAAAGAGCAGGCAGGACATCTTAGAATGGCCCCTCCAGGCTCCATGTTCACAAATGAGTCACCTGGGTGTAAATGTGACCTGTGTTTTCCAGTCATCCTGAACTGGGGCTAACAGGAGATCACACAGGGCTCCAAAAGCCATATGTATATCTGTGTCTGTTGATCCCTGGGATTGAGGTAACTCAGTTCCCATCAAAGTGCCACCCTGTTTGGGAGCTGCCACTGCCCTGATTCCAGGATCTCCACCATTCTCCTCTCCAGGAAGCCGCCACAGGGCTGGGCATCTCACCGCCCTGTGGAATCTCTGTTGCCACAGAAAGCCGAGGGGAGAGGCTGCACAGATCTGTCTCCTGCTGTCTATGGAAATGGCTCTCTGGTGTCACGCATCCCGGTGCCCTAGAACTAGCTGGGCCCGCTGTGTCCACTGCCCGTCCCTGAGGCACTGAGCCTGGCCTGCCTTGTGGCTGACTGCTCCCTAATAAACACTTTCCCAGAAAGCAGGTCTGCCTCCTGAAGTGGGGTCCTGGAGACTCAGCTGCCAGCCTTTCATAGTAGTCCAGCTCTCCCTGGATCCTACATACCCAATCAAAGCCAAATAGCTGAGGAATGGTGTTTGACTTTCAAGGTCAATGCAGATATGAATCAAGACGGGATTCTCAGCACACAGAAATAGAATGGTCTGAGTGGGAAGCGGTACAGTGGAGACTTCTTCCTGTTCAATGCTGTATTTCCAGGGCCTGTAGGAATGCCTGGCACCTACCAAGTGCCCATAAATATTACTACTTGAATGATTGAATGAATGAATGAATTAACAAATGAACAAAGCTTAGAAACTGGCTAGCATAGTGGTTACTAAATGTCTTTGAGTCACAGATCTCTGGAAATCTCATAAAAGTTGTGAACACTCTATATTGGAAAAACGCACATCCACCTCAATTTGGCGTGCAATTTAGTGAATTCGCAGCTCTCTGTGAAGGACTAGAAAGCTCCTGGGTCCAGATTAAGAACTTCATTCAGCCCCTCTTCAGGGTCTAGATGAAGAAACTGAGATATAGGAAGAGGAGGAGAGTGGCCTAAGGTTTCAGGGCTCCTGAGAGTCTCTGCACTGGGACTTGAGTCCCGCTTCCTATCTCACTTCCTGTCTCCTCCAACTAAACAGCACTCAAGTCCTTCACCTTCTCTTGTGCTCCCAGAACGCATAATCAGCCCTTCAATTTGGCCGGGTGGTTAAGCATTTCATTCAACTTACATTAAAAGTTCTGATCTTAATTTTTCTAATATTCCCATTAATAACGTCTGTTTAAGCCATCAGCTGGTTGCCCAATGTTAAAATGTCTTTGAAACAGAAAAGGAATGCAAATAATTAAAAGAAAAAAAATCTGGGGAAAGCTATCCATTTGTCAGGTTTGGCATAAAAAATGTCTCAAAATGCAGTGTTTGGGATAATAAAATATCTGAAGTTTTTTTTAATAAATGAATTCCAATAATAATCGTGTCAGTTTATGCAAGTTCCATCTTTCTTTCTGGAGATACCGTGATAAATCTTTCATGTGTACGAAAAGCTCTATTGAGCCACTGAGCGTCTACTCCATGTCAAAATCCCATCTGGGCAGATACTTAGAAAACAGAGGTGAATGAGAGATGACTCAGCCCTCAGGAGGGTCCCAGTCCAATGAAGGAAAAAGGAAAACTACAAGACACCGAAAAAGCGTGGTCTGTGCTGTGAGAGAGGCACACACAGGGCTGGGTTCTGAGGCTCGAAGATTCCCCACAGCCTCGAGTCAGCAGGCAAGTAGAACGGGGGCTTTGCGTATGCTGTGGGTAGTCTCCGGTGGCCAGAGTTGAGAATATTGCTGGAGTTGTTGGATACAAGTAGGCCGGAGAGTTAGACAGGGCCAGTTTAGGGACAGTCGGTGAACCTACCTGGACATGTTTCTAAGAGATAGCATGTTGCCATGAGCTGAGCACAGAGACAGCACTTGGGAGAGGAGCTGATGGGGGCAGAGAAGGGACAGGGCCTTGTCAATGACAGTCTATGGAGGAGATGAATGTGGAAGGTGCAGTAAGAGGGACCTGGTGAGTGTCCAGCCCTCAATACAACCCTGGCACAGTGAGGGTTGAGTCCCAACCACCCACTGTGACTTGCTTTCCTTTCAAGACAGCGGGTCTGTAGTTGGTGCATCCATGCATTCAACAGTTATTTATAAAGGGCCGACTAAGTGCCAGATGCTCTTCAGCAATCAGCCACCACTCTCCTATTTTTCCAATAAGGGGAAGAAGTGGTCAGAACATAAGCCGCTGTCCAGCAGTGGACAAGTGGAGGAGGCTGGTGGAGATTAGCTCCAAGTGGAGGCCATGGACCCAGCTCGCAGGGAGGAGAGATTTGCCCCATAGGGAAAAGAAGGGCCTGTGAGATGAAAGGGAGACATGCCCCTCGGACCTTGCCTTGGGGCACTTTGCGGGCTGTGGGAGTCCAGAGAAAGCCAGGATTGTCTAAGGCATCCCCAGAGGAGTCAGGAGCTGCTGGATTCCAACCTCGGGGTTGAGTGAGGGAACAGCACAGCAACAAGACTTAAGGCCAGCGATTAGGAGACAAGTGTGGACTGCAGTGAAAGCCAGGTGCTCCTCACTGTGATGTCCAAAAGACACTTGAGCTTGCTTGAGCTAACAATATTCCAATCTCTAGGGTCTGAATGATTATGTCCCCTCCAAATTCATATATTGGAATCTTAACCCCCAAAGTGATGGTGTTAGGAGGTGGAGCCCTTGGAAGGTGATTAGGTCTTAAGGGTGGAGCCTCCGTCGGTGGGATTAGTGCTCTTTTTATAAAAGAGGCCACAGAGAGCTCCCTTGCCCCTTCTACCATGTAAGGACACAGCAAAAAGGTGTCCTCTATGAACAAGAAAGGGAACCCTCACCAGACACTGAATCTGCCAACTCCTTGATCTTGAACTTCTTAGCTTCCGGAATTGTGAGAAATAAGTGTCTGTTGTTTATAAATTACCCAGCTTATAGTATTTTGTTATAGCATCCCAAATAGACTAGGACACTAATGATTCATATGAATGACCCAGTACTCAAATGGATCTGACTGTCCCACCACAGAAAATCTACAGCAGTCCGTGTTGGCTCCAGCAGCTGCAGTGGCCACAGCACCTGCCAGAAACAGACCTGCCTTGCTTTGGTCTTCACTGGAACCAGAGATCAGAGTGTCTATGGGTTGAAGAAGGGAAACCAGGAGAGGCTGGACATTGTCCCCAAAGTGCAGAAAGGAGATGAGTCCATGGGGCCACTGTCAGTGAAGTTGCTTTGAGGGCTCACTATGACACCTGCCTGACATCTTGAGGCAATCGTTTTCCCTATCTATTCTCCCAAATCCTCCCCTGTTAAACTGGAATGGCAATGATGATGATGATGATGATACTAATGACAATACTGACTTCATAGGATTGTTCTAAAGATAAAATAAGGAAGGACATCCACCCTGCCCGCACTGTGTTTGGCACTCATTTGGTGCTACATGAATGAGAGCTGTTATCAATAGCACAGTTGTTAGGTAGCATGGCAAGGCTGCTTTAAAACAACAAACTCTTCAAGCTATCAAATCTTTGATGAACACTCATCAGGCCACATGGAGTCGGGGTACAGCGGTGGTTCAAACACATAGGTCTGCTTACAAAGATCTTTAGGGAAGACAGAGGTGGGCATGAATGAGTTTCATAAGACAGTGAGTCTGTGGTTGGTGTATCCAAGCACTCCACAGGCATTTATAAAGGGCCAGCTAAGTACAGGGGCTCTTCCACAATCGGCCACTACTCTCCCATTTTTCAAATCAAGGGAAGAGGTGGTTTGCAAGCTGCAAACATACATTTAAAAAAAGGACAGATCCCAGCACTTTGGGAGGCCGAGACGGGCGGATCACGAGGTCAGGAGATTGAGACCATCCTGGCTAACACGGTGAAATCCCATCTCTACTAAAAATACAAAAACTAGCTGGGCGAGGTGGCGAGCGCCTGTAGTCCCAGCTACTCACGAGGCTGAGGCAGGAGAATGGCGTGAACCCAGGAGGCGGAGCTTGCAGTGAACCGAGATCCGGCCACTGCACTTCAGCCTGGGCGACAGAACGAGACTCCGTTTCAAAAAACAAAAACAAAAAACAACAACAACAACAAAAAGGACAGATAAAGTACTGCAGAGATGGATAGGCAGGACAGCAGCCTCTGGCAGGAATTGCATCTGTCCCTGTGGGCCTAGGGGATGCCCAGAGCCTGGCTTTCTGATTGGGACCTCTCTACTCAGGACAGTTCCGGGGGACTCGCTGAACTTCTCCATTCATTCATCCCTCCATTGAATCAGTCACAATATTTATTGAATGCCTGTTATAAGGCTGAAGGCAGGCAGAAAACAAGAAAGTCTTTGCCTCCTTGCCTGTTATGCTTTCCATTTCCTCATGTGTAAAACAGGGCTAATAGTATTGCACGTCTTACAAGGCTACTGTGAGGACCAAATAGAACATGTCATGGGCAGCCTGGTACATGCTTGATGATTTGAAAATAGCATCCTTTAAAAGCAGTGACCAGTGGCTGGGCGCGTGTCTCATGCCTGTAATCCCAGCACTTCAGGAGGCTGAGATGGGTGAATCACCTGAGGTCAGGAGCTCAAGATCAGCCTGACCAACATGGTGAAACCCTGTCTCCACTAAAATTACATAAAATTAGTCAGGCGTGGTGTGGGTGCCTGTAATCCCAGGTACTTGGTAGGCTGAGGCAGGAGAATCGTTTGAACCCAGGAGGTGGAGGTTGCAGTGAGCAGAGATTGCGCCATTGCACTCCAGCTTGAACGACAAGAGCAAAACTCCATCTCAAAAAAAAAAAAACAGAAAACAAACAAACAAACAAAAAAAAACAAGCAATGACCAGAAGGTATGCCATTGCAATTGTGCAAATGAGATGAGACTAAACTGACAGTATGTCCCTTCTGTATTCAAATGCCAAAAGTCCTAGCTTTTGGTTAAAAACCCAGCCATATGAGCTTTTAACAAAATGTGAATGTAGGCTAAGTGACTTTGAAAAATTAACAATAGTGATAACAATAATAGCTGTGGTGACATTGATTATATAGTACCTGTTTCTTGAGCATGTGCTCTGCGCCTCACACTGGGCATATTTTGCAAAACCTTTGGCCTATAATCCTTAAATTCCATGCTGTGAGTTCTGCTGTTGAGTTCTGTAGATAGGAAAACAGAATTTTAGAAAATTTAAGTAACGTACCTGAACTTTCACCACCACTAAGTGGCAGATCTAAGATTTGAATTCAGTGCTACCTGGTTTTATGCCATTTGACCTTTCTGTAGAATTATAATAATTAGTAATGCAGGTTGAGTATCCCTTATCTAAAAGGTTTTAGAACTGAAGTGTTTTGGATTTCAGATTTCTTCAAATTTTGGAAAATTAGCTTTATGTTTACCGGTTGGGCATTCCAACTCTGAGAATCAAAAATCCAAAATGCTTCAACGAGCATTTCTGTCGAGCATCATGGCGGCACTCAAAAAGTCTCAGATTTTGAATTTTCAGATTTAAGATTCTGGAGGAAGACGGCCTGTTGCATGGCAACAGTGATGCTATCTTGAAGCAAAACTGCCACGACGTCCGATGTTTGATTTCCATATACCAAGGGGTTCTGCAGTAAGTCCTTCAAACAATGCCTGTAGCATAGATAACCCCTCACAAAGATGCTTATCTAACTTCTTTAGTGGTCGCAAGTCTTGGCAAGAAAGTGTGAAGACAGGATCAAATGTATATGTTTTACCCTAAAAGTTTGCTATGTAAAGAATGCTGCCTGGCTTGCCTGTAGTCACAGCTACTTGAGAGGCTGAGGTAAGAGGATCGTCCGAGCCCAGGAGTTCTGGACTGTGGTGAGCTATGCTATCGGATGTTGCACTAAGCTTGGCATTGATATGGTGACCTCCAGGGAGTGACTGGGGAACTACTAGGTTGCCTAGGGAGGAGTGAACTGGCCCAGGTTGGAAATGAAGCAGTTCAAAACTTCCACGCTGATCAGTAGTGGGATTGCACCTGTGAATAGCCACTGCACTCCAGCCTGGGCAACATAGTGAGAACCTGTCCTTTAAAAATATATATATATATGTATTCTTTCTGGAAGGCAGATGCAGGGATCTGCCATCCTCGGCTGCCTGAGATATGGCTTCTCAACATAAGTTCCTATTAAATGTTTCTTTCTGAGAAGCAAGATTTTTCAACCTCTTTTCTCAGCCTCTCAGCTTTCTCAGTCTTTGGAGGTAGGGTTGCATAGACCTGCTCATCACAGAACAGATGCTTGACCTATATAATAATTATTTATATTTATATGGCACTTTTTTCAGTTTTCATATTTTTTGATAGCCCTGATTTGATTTGAATTCTCCAACAGTCCAAAAAGGCAGATGAAATTCCCATTAAACAAAAGGGGAAACAGGGTCACAGACTTGCTGGAAGTCTCGTGGCTCAAGTTCGGAAGAGAGTGGGCTTGAATTCAGGGTTGTGGTCACCCAGTACAGCCTGGCCTCCAAAGCCAGCTCCTTTTCCTCAATGCTAGAAAATAATAAACTGTAAAATAATCTGATAGTTGTTTGCTTTTTAATTATTAAAATGTTGGTATTTATGTTATCACAGTTTATTTTGCAATGAGATTGAAGAAATTAAAAGTTTAAAATGAGCTCACCTGAACTGAGAAAATAACATAATAAGACAAAAATGCTCCCAATTTAATGAAAATTTCCCACGCACTCTTAAGATCAGGAAGCACTGATGGGGTGGTTAAAACTACTTTTAAAAAGACCAGAAGATATTTTAATATTTCATTCCATTTCGCAGATTAAAATACATGCAAATTCAAAATTTAAGTAAAGTTAAACTGCCAAAGCTTTAGTTGCAGAAGCGCAGTTGCTGAAACCAGTTGAGACTTTAGGAGCCCAAGGCTGGCACTGATCAACAGGCAAAGGTCCTTTGGTTTGGTGACATAATCTCTCATTGCCTTTAACCGATGGATCTTACCTCCACTCTCCGGGGGACGTTTGACAATGTCTGAAGACAGATTTGCTCATCATAACTAGAATCTAATGGGTAGATGCCAGAGATGCTGACCATCCTACAGTGCACAGGACAGCCCCATCACAAACAAGCCAGCAGTGCTGAGGTTGAGAAGCTTTGCCTTAATCCTAAGGAAGAGAACATTTTAATGAATGCTCTCAGAAAATGGGATCTGAGTAAATATGGCAGAAAATGGGATCTGAGTAAATATGGCAGTTTAACCATCTTCATCAGTGAGGTATTTCCTCTTGATTTTCCCCGTGTCACCCTATGATCTCACTAAACAAAACAAGATCTCCTGCATTCACCCAATTCCTTTTCACGGCAGTAACTTACTTTCTCCTCCCATATGATACTTGGCCTCTCTCCAACCAGCCCTGTTCATAAGGTGCAAATCTCTTCTCCATTCCTGCCCCTGTACCCACAGGCTCATGCCTGCCTCAGCCTAGGTGCCCCCAAAATCACATCCGCACACTCATACATACTCACACATGCATATGCATTCCTCTACACACTCCTATATGTGGACATGCATGATTACATACTGACACACATGCAAACATTCAAACATATTCATGTACACTCATTGACCCACACTTACATATCCATACGCACCCTCACACACATACACATGCTCAAGTATGTGCATGCACTGAACATGCACACATACACACACAGACACACATGTTCATATTTTCAAACACACACTCAACATGCACACAGATGTGCACACACATTCCCTCTCACATATGAATATGTTCTCTCACACCCTGAGACATGTGCACACACACATTCACACACTCACATGCATGCACACATTCAAACACACTCAACATGAGCACACACATGCTTGCATACACATCTCCATACTCTGACACGTGCCCGCACTATCATACACTCACACACATGCACACATATACTCACACATTCAAACACACCCAGCATGCACACGCATGTGCGTACACACATAGACACACGCTCACGTACACCTCTGATGCTGCTTCTAATCCCTCGCTTGGTTAATCCGGTCTCCAGAGCCTTCTCAGACCAGCCCCTGCCCTCTCCTGGGCTAGCACCCCGCCTCTGAGCTCCGCTCCAGCTAGGGCACATCTTTGTGACATGCACCACCCTTTGCCTGCCTGTGTGTCTGTCTCCCACACCAAACTCTGACCTCCCGAGACGCAAGCTTCGCTCAGCAGCTAGTTAGTAGGCAGCAGGCAAATAATAATTGAGAAAACCAACGACTGAAGGGTAAGGCCACGGCAAGGCCCACTAGGACTTTCACTGAAGGGGCTGGAGCATCCAAATCCCCCTAAACCTGTGCATGGTGACTAGGGTGGGGCTAAGCAAGTTAAAAACTCATTATACCGGCAGACGGCTAGTTACTAAGGGAACTGGTACTACAAAAACCCTTCTATTTGGAAATCACTGAAATGTACCATTTTGTTAAGTTGGGGAGACCTTTGGTGTCACCTAAAGCTCTGTGCCTTCCACCCTCACACCAGGGCCAGGCATCCAGGTGATCCTCAACTGACTTCCTTCAGTTCTTGCTCCTTTTCTCTGCTGGTTTCCCCTTCTGTGGTCCACAGCATAAAACGCAGAGGTGACTGTCTGCAGTCCCCAGGTCACTCTCTCCATCTCAGTAGCTAAAAGAGGCATCTTCTCCAGGCCCTGGGAGCAGGCTCGGGTTAACCAGAAAAGCCAGCATTATCAAGCCTGAAATACCTAAATATACTTGCTTTTTTTTTTTCCTCGCCTTCACATTTGCATGGAACAAGTGAAGCTTTTAGCCTCTGTGGCTCAGGCAAATGCATTAAAAAGATGAACATTTTAGTTAATGTTCTAAGAAGATTTCCAAAAGCAGTTTTGATTGTGTACTATTAGCATTAATTAATTTCCAGACTGGGACCAGCCGCTCTATTAGGGGAATGCATATTTTAATCAATTTCTCAGTGCTGCTCCATGCTGGTTAAAGGTAATTCAGTGGGCTTTGTCTGCCCCATCCCTTTCGTTTAACCCAATGCATTATAGAAGCCCCGAGGCTTATGAATGCAAGCTGCAAAGGCAAAGCTGACCACAAGCCAAGGAGTCACATATGAAGAGCTACTGGGAGCCAAATGACTTACTTCTGAGATGTAGGTACCTGTTTCTCCACGGGGACTGTGTGAGGTATCTTGGACACAATTAGTGACTATGCTTCCCTTAGCCCATAGAGTAACTTTATGCAAATTAGAAGCCCCCAAAATGTCTTTTCTTCTTAGAGTGCAGTCCCATGGCAAGTGAATGGATTGAAAGGCAGAGAGAAGATTTGATGTAGGTCTAGCACCCTTGCACAGTGAACACCCTGTGCAACTGTATGTGAAAGCCTTGGTTAGTGAACATGGCCTTTATTCCTGACCTCTGATAGGATGCTATCCCGGAAAACTCCAATCACTTTTGCTTTCAAGGTGGATGTTCACCAATGGCTTTGTGACATTCTTTATATTGGTTTCAGTGTTTCTTAGGTGATCATGTGGCCATCTCTCTTTTTTGTTTTCTCCCCTGGGAAATTATAAATTCCTTCAGACTCAAACCCCTCATCAAATCCCACTTAGAATAGCCAGTACATTTTACACAGATAGTAGGTAAATTACTGTTCTTCGAGGATAAAGCCCAAATCATTTTTCATACGTGACACTATGTTACCTGTAGACGTCCACCACTTCTCCTTTCCTTCAGTCTGTGTGTGTACAAAGAAGATGCAAATGTATGCATGTAACCGTGTGTTAGCACATGAGCAGATATGCATTTGAGTAAAGCAGAGAAAGAGATATAGGCCTATACATATGGATTTAGGCAGGCATGTGTGTTTAATGTGAATGTCTTGTATGTGTCAGTAGGTCTGTAAGTTTATGTTGAAATGCACACAGGTCAACAAACAAAAAAATGTACAAACCATATATACATGGGTTTACATCTGTGTGTGCACATATGTGACCATGGACATGTTTATGTGTTTATGTGATGTGCAGATGTGTGCTTACACATCCAAATGCATGTGTGTTACAGACGTGTATGTGTATATTCAGAAGGCACTTTCATATTAGAGGGCAACATGTCCCTTTCCCAGTGGGAAAAAGGAGGAAATACGAGGGTGTGAGGGGTATGTGCCAGTTGGGTCAACTCACCTTAAAGAGCATTCACAAAAGTCCCACACCAGGGCCTCTGCACATGTGCCATTAACACCACTGCTGCTCCGTGAGCTCTCCCAGCCAAAAGTGAGGCTGGGAAAGGTAAGGTGATTCCTATTCCAAATGAATCAAGGTATTCTCACTACAGGAGATGGAAAGAGCTTTCGAGTGAACAGTGAACAGTCTGGCCACACCCACTCTATGTCTCTCCACAGCACAAAACTAGATAACGTAAGGAAACACATATGTATCCAAGGTCCTTCTGGAGGTCTGCACATTGTCATTTATCACGCCTAGATTTTGATAAGGATTGGGATGGCAAGACCATGAGGTCGTAACCTCTGGCAAGGTTTGGAAGTCTCTGCCGTGACTTGGGTACAGAGTGTTCCATTCATGTCTTTTTGTAGGTGTGGTTAATCAGTTTGTATGCCTGTATTTTTCTCTGTCATAATTTTCAAGAAAAAAAAAAAAAACTGCATCCTAAGCTTCTCTGCATCATCTTCTCCCTGCATTGCCTGTGGTCATGGGCATCACAGGGAAGGATACCCTGGAAGAGCAGACTGCTCTGGTGGGCTCTCCCGTGTCTTCTGTCCAACCCCAACAGGACCCAAAGCCAGGAGATAAAAGTGAGAGAAGGAGCAAGGCAGGGGCAGCGGTGGGGAGGAGACACAACCCAAACAAACCAACCAAAACCAGAGAGCGGCCTGCTTAATGCTTCCTCTCACCGCTCCAGCTGCCCACACACATTTCCTGACCAACCGCTACCGCCAGAGCCTATTATTCATTTCACAAATCCATTATTTAACAGTGTACTTAGGAGAGAAGGAAAGAGAGACAGGGAAAGTGAGGCCAAAGTGTCTCACAGGCTCTATATGAAATTGTAAGCAAATCTAATTCTTGGAAAGGTTGCAGATGGGTATCCAGAGACTAAATCCCTCAACTTGTCCCCCCTCCCCCCCCCAAAAAAAACAAAAAACAAGGAAACAGCAGGCAAAACTATTCACAAATGGCACCTCCCACAACCACTAACAGGGGATGCCCTGTGGTCTGGATAAACTTAGTTGAATCTCCAGACAGCTTCACTGAGGAGTGCCTTAGTTCACAACAGTAATGAGGTTGTCCACGTAAGCTGTTCATGTATGAAGATCACACACAAAAAGGTCTTCCCCGCTGTGACAGTTAATCTTGCATGACAATTTGGCTGGGCCAAAGTTCCCAAATGTTTGGTCAAACATTGTTCTGGATGTTTCTGTGAGGGTGTTTTTGGATGACATTCTCATTTAAATTGGTAAACTTTGAGTAAAGCAGTTGGCCCGCCCAATGTAGGTGGGCTTCATCCAATTCTCTGAAGTTCTAAATAGGACAAAGACTGACCCCTCCTCCACGCAAGAAGGAATTCTGCCAACAGACAGCCTTTGGACTTGAACCACAGCTCTTCCTCGGTGTCCAGCCTGCCAACCTACCCTGCATATTTAAGACTTGTGCCTCCACAGTCACGTGAGCTAATTCCTTGAAATAAATCTCTTTCTATACATGTAGCCTGTTGGCTCCGTTTCTCTGGGGAATCCTCATACATCTAGAGACTGAAGCTAGATTCAGAAGTAGCTTCAGTTGTCTATGGAGTGAATGCTTCTTGAACGCCTATCAAGAGACTCATGAAAATACAGAAATGAAGGGTGTGACTTCTGATCTTAAAGACTTCCCTGTCTGCTGGGAAGTGAGATGAGAGAGTCCTGAATCCTGTGGCAACGTGAAAAGATGATGTAATGCAGGGCAGGGACGTGATGCTAAGAAAGCTTAAGAGAGGGACCTGAACCCAGCCCAGGAGCAACAGCTGAGCTGAGCCTAAGAAAATAAGTCAAAGATGCCCAGGTGGTAACGTGGCTTACAGGGAAATGAACAGCACCGGCAAAGTGTTGAGGCAATGTTATTCTTTCCACAAGACAGACAGTGGGAGAGTGACAGCTGAGGAATGGAGCAGAGCGGATTGGCCTGCAGAGGGGGTCAGTGCTGTTGAGCATGTGACTCATTTTCAGGTACTGGATGGATCATTCTCTCAGTGCTGAAGCTGCCTGGGTGTTAGGGTCTGAATTGTGTGAACCTCAAATTTGCTTGTTGAAGGCCTAACCCCCAGTTCTTCAGAATGCAACTACATGTGGAGATAGAATTTTAAAGAGGTAATTAAGTTAAAAGGTGGTCACGAGGTTGGGCCTCAACTCAACACCACTGATGTCCTTATATGAAGAGAAGATTGAGACACAGACAGGCACAGAAGAAAGGCCACATGAAGACACAGGGAAAAGGTGGCCATTGACAAGCCAAGGAGAAAGGCCTCAGGAGACACCAACACTGCCAGCACCTTGATCTTGGGCTTACAGCTTCCAGAACCATGAGGAAAAGAATTTCTCTTGTTTAAGCCCCCCAGTCTGTGAGACTTTCTTACAGCATCCCAAGTAGACTGAGTTTGCCTGTCTTAACCAGCCATGCAGCTATGAAATATTTTCTAAGCATCTACTTGATGCCAAGCCTGAACTGAGCACCAGTGAGGAGGGGTAACAAGGTCCTTTGCCTCCAGGAGCTTATGTTCTAGTCAGAGAGAAAGACAGGAAAGAAAGAACTATTGAATAGCAGGATGATTTCAGATGGCTGCAGTGGCTGAGAAGTAGGAGGAAGAGGATGATGCAATGGAGAAAGACGTGGAGAGGGAGCTGCCATAGCTGGGAGCATCAGGCAAGGCCTTAATGATGAGAAGACTGTTGATCTGAGGGCTAGAGGACAAGCTGGAGCCACCAGGTACAGATCCACAGGCACAGAATTCCCAGGAGATAGAAGAGCCCTTCAACGAGGGATGATCCTGGTATATTTGGGTCACTAGAAGTCCAAGGTGGTGGGAGCAAAGTGAGTGAAGAAGAAAGGGGCCACTGATAGACCCTAGATCTCCTCCAGATGAAAAATATTGGTTCATTTATCTTTGTGTCTCTTTCCCTTGGCTCAGTGAAGAAAAGAAAGAAAGGAGGGAAGGGAAGGAAAAGAAGGCAGGAAGGAAAGAAAAGAAAGGAAGGAATGGAAGAAGAAAAGAAGGAAGGAAAGGAAACTTACTTAAAGGATAAAGTGACTTAAATGGGATCAGATTTAGAAATACCAAAATCCCAGGATAAGTTTGTTTTTCTGAGTTGCAAAGACCAGGAAAAATCAAAAGAGAAAGGAGCAATGAGACTTTATAAGAGAAATGTACAAGCATCCCCCTCCTGGTGCAGCTTGGGGCTGTCTAATGAGGGCTCAGCCAATACAATCTCATGCACCAATCTGGTATTTATTAATAAGGCAAGTCATGATTTTTAACTGATTATGGTGCACAGACTACTCCCATCATTAATATAAATGAAATAGGAGGAATGGTGCCAAGTGTTGCAAATGGGGACTGCCAGGAGACTTCACGGTGTAATTAGTTGAAAACACTAAGTATATCAAAGAACTGGTCTGTGAGCAGAACGGTTCAATTCATCAGGAAGGAAGCAGACATGTTTATGTGTAAGAAGACTAGACATGGAAGAAAGTCACTTAGAAGGTGCTAGCAGTGTGGGGCTCACATGTTCAACTCAGAGGAGATATCTAAGATTACTGTGTTATTTAGAATCCCTTAGATACCATAGGGTAGACCTGTGTCCCTAACGAGGTATATTCACAGACATATTCTAACTGGCTTGCAAAGAAGGACCCCTTAGCTGTGAAATGGCTGTCAGTTTGAAAGGGAATACCCTTCACATGTATTGAGCAGTTACTATGTGATAGGGGCTCTACATGTGCAAATCATTTGCTCCTCTTGCATGACTAAAGTACATTTTACAGATGAGAAATACAAAGCTCAGGAAGCTCAAGGAGCTTGGCTCAAGACCAGATTTCAAATGCAGGAGTGCGTGAATTGAACGTCTGTTTCCCTTCCTCTGGGCCCTACTGTCCCTGTAAAGACTCCGCTCTGTGAAGCTTAAAAAGTATCCTAAACATTCTGCAGTGGAAAGAGACCTGGCCCAGAGTCAGAAAGCAAGATTGCAAGGTCAAGTATGGCCATTGAGAACTGTGTGATTGCATCTGTAAAGCAGGGTATTGACAAGCAAAGGTAAGGACTGACTATTTTCTGTGACGAGGCTCTCTTCTAAATAGTCTACATGTCTTAGCACATTTCATCATCCAGTTATTTTGTGTGGACAGGCAGCAATACTACCCTCTGCTTTAAAGATAAAGAAACAGGTATTCTGTGACCCACTCATACCAGCTCATGACAGACAAATGTAAAATTTTCAGAAATTCTGCAGTCCAGTTATTAAATACAGATATTGCTAAAAATTAAATTACATAAACTTTCATTTAAATAATCTGTATTAAAAGCTAAGATAATAAGCACTCCAAACATAACACTTCCTAATTATTTTACTGTAGTTCCCTATTGTCTAGGCCCTTGAAGATATTTATATCTGATGTGCACTACTGCCCATCTTTCTAACTTCCTGTTCAGTGACATGACATTGGAGACTTGAAATTAGCCACAGTGAGAGAATTTACACCAAGGAAATCATCAAATCATACATATCAGGGACTTTTTTTTTTTAAATCAATTGTTACACATTAACCAGTACAATATATTGAGATAGAGAGACCATTCAAGGTCAAATCCATATAGGAAGTATGTCAGTTTGACTAATTCAAGTCATAGAGACACCTTCAGGTCATCTCAGTGGAAGGAAGTTTCTTACGAAGATATGCAAAAAGCAATAATAAAATGAATATTACACATTGAATAAAATATTAATTGATTATTCCTAATAAGGTAAAAGCATTTATGATCACATCTTCCAGATTCAACCTGAACATAGACAAGATATATTGCCTAAACTTTTCATTATGTCCAATCAATTACGTTTTTCATCCTAAGTATTGATTTCTCTCATCGAAGGAACAACAATGTCTTCTCTGTTCCTACAGGTCTTTGATGTAGGGGAAGACCATCGTCTTTACTACTGGTGCCTCCAAAGAAGATAACGGCCATTGCCTATTCTCTCCATGTTCTTTGTGCATCAAAGATGCAATTTGAAATGGTGAGACTTCAGCCATGCATGACATTCAGCAAGTTTAGATAGATATGACTCTTTCTGCACCATGATCTTTTTTCTCCATTCTGTGGCTGTAGTTGTAGTAACTGTAGTTGGTGGCGGTGAAGGTATGTGAACAACCACATATCATACAGGTGATGTAGGAAGGACAGGGCAAGGCACAGTAGGTTGGGTTTCCCATTGATGACTGTTCCTTTGCAAGTCTATGGGTAAGGTAGCCACTCGTAGTCAAACTGATATCTCAGGCATGTTAACCTTCAGGAATCCATTTCCTATGTGACTCTCATTAGGAAAGGTTTCTTCTAATGGTTATATAAAAGCATTTTGGCATGTGCAAAAGGAATGGCATGGTGCCAGTGCATCACAGTGGGCAGAATCTGTAATGAAAATGTCTGGGAACAAGGTACCGAATGATGGAGCACCAGTCAATGAACCAACAACAGGTCCAAGCAAATTATCTTTTAGCAGGGTCCAGGAGAGCTACCTCTTCAGTAATGGATTTGAATGCTTAGGCGTTCTCCTTATGTTTCAAGTTAATGTTCCTGCATTTGTTTTTCTTTTAGGAAACCACAAAGCCAAGGTAGCAAGAAACAGCATGGTGTAATGGAAAGAGCACTGGTCCGGAGTCAGGAGACCTGGCTTCCAGTATGTGCTGTACCTGTCTCACTGATGGGCATCACACAGCATCCCTTCTGTGCTCTGGGCCTCAGTTTCCTCACTTGCTAAGAAAGCAATCTGGCTCAAAATTTCTGAAGACTTACTCGATTTGGACAAACTGGCTTAAAGACCCATGACAATGCAAAAGACTTCCCATCCAAAATTAAAATTAAAATTAAGCCCTTGAATGTAATTTTTGGCTTGCTGTTAAAATTCATATAAATGTATCACCATCCAAGTGTTACAAGACTTCCACAACTACCATTGTTATGGACACAAAACAAGATACTCTCTGAGTTGAATGAATCAAGCTTTTATTAATCAGTCCCTAATTGTTGCACATTTTGTTTCTTAGAAGATATTTTGGGGAGTCAACTCAGCTCAAAAAAAATTCCCCTTCAATGAGAGGTTTCTCATCCCCTTCATCCATAAGGAAGAGCCCTCTGCCATTCCTTGTTTTTACCAAGTAACCAGAACTCCCTGAGGACAGTTGATTGGTCCAGGGATGAACCCCAACTTTAAACATGTCAATCAGATCATCTCTTCTTCAAATAGGAGTTGGATCATGTGCCAATAATCAGGTGGATGGAGTGCAGGTGGATGCAGTGGGAGAGAAAGTGCCCTGGTAGGCTATTACTTGGTGACAAGCCCACCACTCTGAAGCCATGGTGGTGAGGAAGCCAAAGGCACCATTGCCAAGCCACCCAATCTAAGCAAGAGTAGTATGGAGTTGGAGGAGTGGGAGTTATTTACAAAGAGAAACCTAAAATTGGGGGTGGGCAGCAAGGCAAAAATTGATGACTTTTCGGTGTCTTTTTATAACAGACCCAGAGCCAGAGGGGAACTACCTTGGATCAATTCCTATGACTTCCATTACTATCTTAGATGTGAACTTGGATTCTTAATTTGGCATATTACCTTGTTAATCAATCACTGAACTCAATCGATCAATACACTACAGGTGCATACGTGTATGTGCATGAGTGTGTGTGCATGTGAGTGTGTATATGTGTGTGTGGGGGGGGGCGGGTGTCTTTAATGCAGACACAAAGTACCATCTCCAATTTCTGATCTTGTGGGTCTAGAACAGGGCCGAGGAAACTGAATTTTACTAAAGGTTTCCTTCCACTCCAGGTGACTTTGACACCTAACTACAGTTTGGAATACACCACTGCTGATCATTGGGACCTGTTGAAGGTACTCTTTTAGATAAGTTATTCCTATGCGGTTGCAAGGATGGATTGAGGAAACAAGGCAGAAGAAGCAAAAAGTAGACTACTTTTCCTAACACAGGAGCTGATGGGCCAGGCCAGGACAGAACCAATACAGCACAGTTAAAGGAAATACAATCAAGAGCTCTCTTAGATTCCATGCACACGTGAGAAGTCTGTGATGATTCCGGCCTGGCCAGCTGGGCAGTGACCTGCTTTCAAGGAGAAAGCAGTTGCTGAAGGAACACATGCTGCCACCACCTCCCCAATAGCATCCTATGATCCAGCCTTGTTTTCACTGACCCCACAGTTGTCTCTCATGCTTCCATGCCTTAGAACATGCTGGTCCTTTTACCTTTCCCTTTTATCTGCCTAGGGAATTCCTACATATCTGTCACACCAAAATTTCAGCACTAGACTTCTTTAAAGCTTTCTTTCATCTCCCTGCCCACTGAATCCTCCCCACAAGGCCTCCCAGTTTTACTTTAGTCTGAGTACCTGCCCACCTCCCTGACATGGCTGTGAGGCCCTGAGGGGAGAATTAGTGCCCACTCATCTTAGAATCCCAATCACCCAGCAGATGGGCTGGCGGCCCTTGTTCGGAATAACCACCGATTAGTCACTGTCTGCCTGCCTGAGTGCCTGCATCACAGTGAGTGGGAGAGGGAGTGGAAGTCAGGCCTCGGCAAAGAGACAGCCTTTCCCTACCGTATGAGCTGACTGGCCACGTCGGTCTTTCCAGCAGACAGAAAGTCTCAAGGCAATAAGCCCTCTCCCCAGAATGGAAGGCTGGGGGTAGGCTAGATAAATGCAGTTTTACGGGATTTTCTGTTTATCTGATTGAAGCAAAGCAAAGTTTGCCACAGGATTTGGTTCTGCATTGTGAGATAGCAGCCTTTGATGGCAAATGAAAGCTACATCAAATGGGTATTTTATAACATCTGGATACCTGGGCTTAATGTTTATGCCTTATAATTTGTAGACCGGTCAAAGCATCCCCATGTGTTTTAGAAGAGTCTTATTTCTAAAGTACAAAATGTATAATATTTGATTTTCTTCAGAACACCTATATATGCAATGCATACGTTGTTAAAGAAATAGCGATGGAGGACACACACCTACAGTGCTGCAGAAATAATAAAATTTGGCTTCTTTCCTAATTTGTAAAAAAGAGAGTTGGGGAAGGAGGGTGCATCAAGAAGTGAGGAATGACTTAATGAAATGCTGAGCTTCTTCAGAATCAGAGGCAAATGTGTCTGTATCATGGCCAAAATGGTATAAAACATTTAATATCATCTCTGAGCACATCGCAAGTGCTCTGAATAGGATCCCAGAATTTCACAGCTCCCTCTCCGGAAACTCGGGAGTCTGGGGCTCAGGGAAGCCTATATAGCTGCAGAGTTGGCATCTCTGTGATTCCTCCCCTTTGGGAAGAAGAAAGCTGTCGCTTCTGTCACCTGGACCATGAAAGGAGGAAGCTGCAGTGGCAGCTTCGCTTCCTGAATCCCATCCCACCTGAATCTTGGAGAAGAAATTCCAATAGTTTTGTCAATACAGGAACTCTGCTTCCAAATCCTGGGGTTCTTACCTGTAAATGACTTTCATATCATATCGTAAGAGAGATCAGTTTACACACCATTTCCCCAGTGAATGCAGATCACCTGATATTTTCCAAGAGAAATGTAATTATCTCAGTATTTCCAAGAGGTGGAGAGAAACAACACCCAGTATTTCAGCCTCCTGGATGTGGGACATTTCTGGGGAATAAGAATAGCAGTGGGGGAAAGGGTTTACCCCTGCCCAATTCTTACTATGTGAAGGCCAAGTTCTGAGAGCTCTGCTGATGTTAACCCATTTAGTTCTTTCAAACTTCATCAGCAGTGGGCAGTGCATTGCCCCTGTTTCAAAGATAAGGAGAGTGAGCCAGAAGAAGCCACAGCTACTATGGGACTTGATGACTGTAGGAGTCAGCCATTGGGTGTAGGAACTGGGAAGGGAGAGGGTTGTGGGAAATTCCGAAAGACAAGGGAAGGAGCTGGCATTCGACTTTGCAAGAGGTTCTTGAACTTCAGTGGACAACAGAATTACCAAAGGAGCTTGCATATTCATTTCCTCCACAAGACTTGGAATAAAGTCATGCCTATCACAAGGATGCTAGTTAAACATCCTTTGGGATAGCCCTAGAATGGGACATCAAAACGGGCAGCTCTAATGTTACAGATAGCGATGCTCTCGATGACAGATGGGTCAGTACCAAAGGCACGATGGAGAGCAGTGGGACCCTGTGCTGCCACTAGCTTGAAACATCCACTCAGTGAAAGGCTGAACAGTAATAGGACAACTCTGGAAGGACACACAAGAAACTGGGAGTTTATCTGTATCAAAGAAACTGGTGGCTGGGTCATGTGAGGGGGAGCCAGTCACATCTTGCTGTTCATCCCATTTTCATGTGTTTTGAAGTTTGTACCAGATATATGTATTGTTTTATCAAACAATCACTCAAGCAGTCTATAGTTGTGTGTGCGTGTGCGCGCGTGTGTGTGTGTGTGTGTGTGTGTGTGTGTAATGCCAGCACTGGGCCCCATCCACAAATCCTGAATCTGAGGCTATGGGGCTGAAGGAGCAGAGACAGGAGTGAGAAGGGGCTTGGGCCAGGTGCTGTGAGGAGATAGTCACTCCTTGGGGCTAAAGTGGATCCCCTGGGCGCCGTGGCTCATGCCTGTAATTCTGGCACTTTGGGAGGCTGAGGCAGATGGATCACTTGCTTGCAGTCAGGAGTCTGAGACCAGCCTGGCCAATGTGGTAAAAGCCCATCTCTACCAAAAAAACACAAAAAATTAGCTGGACGTGGTGGTGGGCACTTGTAGTCCCAGCTACTTGGGAGGCTGAGGCACGAGAATCGCTTGAACCCAGGAGGTGGAGGTTGCAGTGAGCTGAGATCACACCACTGAACTCCAGCCTGGGTGACAGAGTAAGTCCCCGAAAAATAATAATAATAACAACAATAATAAAATTAAAGTGGATCCCCCGGACATTTTCCTGTGGAGGCCTTGAGGCCTGGTGTGGCTTATGTGCAGTAAGGAAGTAATTAAGAGTAAACGAAGTTGTTAGGGTGGAGCCCTGGGCCGACAGGTTTAGTGTCCTTATAGGAAGAGACACCAGAGATGGAGGGTGGTCTCTCTCTTTCTCCCATATGAGAACACAGCAAGAAGACTGAAACCCAGGAAGTGGCCCTCGGCAGAAACCAATTAGGCCAGCCCCTCGACAGTAGAGTTCCAGCCTCCAGAATGATTAAAAAGAAATGCTTTCTTCAGTCCCTAGTCCGTGGTACTTTTGTTGTGGCAGCTGGAGCCGACTAATACAAGGACTAAGGCAGGAGGCCAGAGCCCATTTCAGGGAGGTGCAGCCCACCTAAGGCATTCGGGTAGTGCATGAATGGCCTGAAGGGATGTGTGGGAGAGACAGAGGACAGCAGGGACTTCAGGTGGAAGGCAGCCTCCTCACCAGGCGAAGCCTCCTGCCCACTGAAAGTTCCAGGGCCCACCAGATCGGGAAGAATCCTGCTCATCTCAGCAGCCAGTTCAGGCCTGCATGACTGGAGGCCACTGGCGTGCACTCCTTCTTCCTGAAGCCCTCCTGGCTGGCCTGCCCCTCCATCCTGGGAGTGGCTCTCTACAGCAAGGGGTTACTCCCTTGAGGGCTCTCTCTGGGTAGAGGGACATCTACCCAGGCTGGGAGGGCCCTTCCAATGTCACCTCCCACAGGCCATGCCCACTGCTCCCTATGTGAAGCCTCTCAGTGGATGTGGTAAATTCTCCTAACTACTTGTCCAAGCCTTGGTGAACGTTTGTCACAGTCTCCGAAGTGTATGCTTTGTCTCACCACAAGACTGTGAGCCCCTCGAGGGCAGCAAATGGATTTAATTTGTCTCTGAACTATTCGCCCTTAGTATAGTTTCTGTCACAGAGGAATGGGCATAAATATTTGTTAAGTTAACAAGTAAATGAAGGAAGAAAATAAGGAAGGAAGGAAGGAAGGAAGGAAGGAAGGAAGGAAGGAAGGAAGGAAGGAAGGAAGGGGAGGAAGGAGAAACAAAGGAAAAACAGAAGGAAGGAAGGAGAGAGGGAGGGAGAAAGTGAAGGAAGAAGGAAGGAAGGAAGCGAGGGAGGAAGGGAAGAAGGAAGAAAGGAAGGAAGGAAGAAAGGAAGGAGGGAAGGAAGGAAGAAAGGAACGAAGGAAAAAAGGAGGGAAGGAAAGAAGGAAGGAAGGAAGGAAAAAAGGAAGGAAGGAAAAAAGGAAGGAAGGTAAAAAGGAAGGAAGGAAGGAAGGAAGGAAGGAACAGATTAAACCAGGCTACTGACCCTCTAAAAATACTCTCTTACAGCATAAGGGAGCAAGAAATCAAATGAAAATATTCCCCAGGGCTTGGAGTCCCAATATTAAATCACAAGTCGAGGAGATTTATGCTGCCTTTTTGTCCACGTGTGTTTTCGTGGTATAAAGCATGAGAAAGGATTTACTTTGTTTCTCTCTTATTTGTCCATCACTATATCCACCCAGAATTGCCCACTTTCTGGAATTAAATATTTCAAATAGAAAGAAGAGGTGGTTAAACATGACTTAAGAAGAGGTAGGAGGCAGAGATGTGGAGTAGCCATGGCTGGGTGACCTTGAACTTGTCATTTGGTCTTTCTGAGTTGACTTCATCATCTATAGAATGAGGGGAATGGCTCTTGCTGTATTCACAGGGCTGTTTGATGTGAATGTGTTTCGCAAATGTCAAAGGGCTCTGAAAATGTGACAGCATTTTTACTTCTCCATTTGGCATTAATAAATAGTAAACACATGGAGGAGAGTGCTAAGACATTTCCCTCACTGTATCCCCAAAACATAGCAGAGACTCTAGCACAGAGTGGATCCTCAGTAAGCGCATGTGGAACAGAACTGGGGGCTCTATGTGTGTCTGAATGTGTAGGCATATTATCCGATAATATAGACGTGGATATAGATACAGACAAATACACACACAGATGGGATTCTCATTGCCATCTCACACTTACAAGGTGGAAGTGCACTTCCCTGGCAAGGTAAGCAGCCTTGAAGGGTCTAAGCCCCACGGTGTTATCACATGGGCTGGGAAATAATTCAGACTTTATATTGCCTGAAGTAACAGACCTAGACCTGGTCAAGAGCATCCCTGCCGGTCACTGCCATTGTCTGAACTCACGCATACTTCTACCACACCCACAGTGTTTGGCCACACTCGTCTCTAAATTCTAACTTGTGGGAAGGAAGAACTGTCTAAGAACCCAGTGTCTCTCAAAGCCCCCATATATCCCTTCCACTTGATTCCCTTCCCAAACTGGAGCATGCATATGAACAAAATTGAATTCTGCCCATTAATTTGAAATTATTCTGTACTGATATAACATTTCAACCCTGCCAAAACAGTTTCTATTTCTGAGTAATTCTTTATTCCAAATTCTTCCAATTGGCATTCTTTTCAAAATGCTGGGCTCCAGTCTCTGTGGAGGACTGCAGACTGCATATGTCCCCAAAGCATCTTTGCTTTCTTCAAAACTTCCCCAAGAACTCTAGTGGTGCCATCCCTGTACCATTACTCCCAGAGAGTACCATCTTCGGGATCCTTTCACTTCCGATTTGAGTCTGGTATTTATCATTTTTGTTTGGAGTTATTTTCACGACTGGGAGAAAAAATAAAACACCTTGACCCATGCACAGAAAGAAGCCATAAAAAATAAAAGACACACAGCAAACCCCACAATAAAAATATTCCATTGGTTCTCCTAATCTTCTTTCACCTGTGCTTTTCTCAAAATAAGGGACTCTCGCTGCCCTCATGAACACTTGTTTTGGGGCAAGTACATTGGGTTAAGTAATATGAAATTTATCATCCAAACCAGGATACTTTCAGGAATTAAGTTAGATACTATTATTAACTACACCAGAATAACAGACATAAAATGAGACTTTTCTGGATACATCAGCAAATATGTTTAAGGCAGGAATAAAATGTGCTGGTATTAGGACTTCTTTAGGTGCAAGTAACAGAAACCCAATATGAAGTAACTCTGAGAAAAAAACATGTATAGATTTGGTATGTTATTGGCTCAGCACTAAGGTGGATTCAGCCACATCAATATTCCATGTCACCAAACTCATTCTATCTTGCCATCCTTCTTTCCTTTATTTCTCGCTGCTCAGCACCTTCTCTCCTATTGGACACAGACTTCCTCCGTGTATCAGGGGAGATAACTGCTCCATGTCCCAAAAAGAAAACCCTCTTTTCCTCTAGGAAAAACCCTGAGATGAACATAGATGGTCCTATCTTGCATCACCTGCTCACCCCTGGAACATATGCCTTCATCAGGGAAGAAGACACCACGATAGAGCAACTGCAATGTATGTTGGTGGAACTGAGAATTTCAAACAAAAATAATTATGCAGTATGGACTTAATAAACTGGATTTAAGGCAATGTTTCTGAATAATGATGAGGGCGAGGGAAAAAATGACCAATCCCTATCCTACAGATTCAGAAGACGATTCATTCTCCTAATTTTCCCACTCTGTACTTGAAGAAACTACTGCCTGGAGAGGTTGAGTTTCTTGCCCAAGATGGCACAGATCGTCAATGGAGCATCAGGGAATCAGATTTGAACCCAAGACTCTCTGAGGTGGGGCATTTAGGGCTCAGTCTTCTTCCCCTGCCCTGCACTGCCTTGATTGTGAGATGTAACTCTTTCTTAGCCAAGATTGACCTTGTTTTTAAGCAAGAGAAAAGTAACCCAGACTTGCTTAGGCAGAAAGGAGGATCAGTGGCTCACACAACCCAAATGTAGGGTGTCCATGGATGCAGGCATAATAAGGGTGGGGAGGGCATCAGAATTCTCTCTACCTGATTCTCCTCGCACATTAACTTCATGGCCTTAGAACATCTGTTTCTATGAGGTTGAAACCATGACTACCAGCAACTCCTGGGCTCAGATCCTCACTGTTTAGAGATCAGAGTACTTTCCCTTTCTCCCTTCCTCCTACTTACATGCCCCATGCTCAACCAGGGTTCAGATTGGCTCAGTCTGAGTCATGTGTTCACAAGCAACCAATCAGATGGCCAGGGATGTGAGAAGCTATGATTGGTCCAACTCCAGTCAGGTACCTACGATTTAGCCAATCACTGTAGCTAGAGCTGCAGGGTCAATGAAGAAGAAGGAAGGTTCTGTCAGGCCAGTAGAAAAATTGAAGGAACTTAAGACAGTGCACACTATAGATTCTTCACAAAATTAGTCAAACTGGCTCTCAAATAAGAAATTTGGGAAATAAGTGTTTTAGAATCATTTTGTCTGCATACAACCATATCTTCACATGTTCTTTCTGAAGGTCTTGTTGCCCAAACTCTGAATTTTTACTTAAGTGCAGTTAACTCCTCTTCATGTATCTCAAGGCAAGTTGCCTGTTGAACCAATATTTAAGGATGGTGTCAGCTGTAGCCTTGGCTTTTTCCATACGTCCTAAATTTTGCAAGGGCTCCAGGTCCTTTAACTCTGTTGCACAATAGAACTTTGGGTAGCATGTCTAATAAGTGAAAAAAAACTTCTAGAGATAATGGGGCAGTATATTTGAAACTGCAGCTGCAGTGGAAACCCTGGGCTGAGCTTCAAGCAAAATGTGGCAGAATAATATTTCTGAAATGTAAACTAAAGATTTTTTTCCTGAAAATTCTTTCCCCAACCCTCTTTGAACAGCCAGACTTTTCTTGTGCTCATTGCCTCAGAGGTAGAGAACATCAAGGCAAGAATAAAATATGCTGCTTGTATTTCCCTGGCTTTTGTCTTCCAAAAGCCCAGATCCTTAGGGAAACAGTGAAATAGACAAAAGCATGAAGGATTGAAAAGTTACAACTCTCCCTCTTTCGTCTCCTGATCTCAGCCTAAGGGGCAAAGGAAGGCAGGAAGATGCAAGGGAGAGATAAAGATGTGGACACTGCTTTTTATTTAGTGCAAACGGTACCTTGACAAAGTGATTAAGGTCAGCACCATCCATGATACCATGTAGGTACCATATCCCCCATGCTTTGATGGAATAAAAAGGGTACTTAGCCTTTGTGGTCTCCTCTCCAAAAATCCATAGGCCCAGTCCAATCATGAGAAAATCTCACACAAACCATGACTGAGGTGCATTGTACAACGTAGCTGATGAGTGCTCCTCAAAGTTGTCAAGGTCACAAAAGATAAGGGAAGGGAGAGATTGAGGAGACTGAAAGACATGATAACCAATGGCAATGGAGTAACATGAATTGAATTCTGCAACAACGAAAAAGGATATTAAAGAAAAGCTTGGTGAAATTCAAATAAAGTCTAGAGTTTTGGTAATAGTAATTTACCATTGTTAGTGTCTTACTTCTGGAAAATATACTAGAGAAACGTAATATTAAGGGAAAGTTATATTTGGCAAACAGTATATGGGAAATCTCCATGTTATCTTTGCAACTTTTCTATAAATCTAAAATTATTCCAGAATAAAATGTTTATTAAAACAAAACAAAACAAAAAAAACAAAAAGGGGACTATGCCTCCAACCCCTACCTGGGTTTATGGAATCCAAAAATAGAGACAAATTGGGCCTGTTTTCTATGTGGAGCTCCAGGGAAATGTGGAACTCCAGAGAATAAAAGGCTTCATGGAATATCTAGGGCTTCACTGAGGGCCCTGGTCAGCCTCACCAACTCTGCACTCAGCCTGACCACAGAAAGATTCCCCTGAAACTGAGTGGACAAGAGGTAGAACCCAGCCATGGAACCAAGGAAGATGCAAGGAGAATATCCAAACCTGAGAAAGAGCAGAGGCTGGAAGGAAGAGAAATTGAATTGCCCAAAAGAGAAATTAACTTTAGTCTTAGGAGGAAGAAAGTGTATATTGCTGTATTCTATGCCCATGTGAGTTTGTAGATTAAGCTTTGCATTTTCTGTAAAAAGAAGATAGAGGAAGAAGAAGAATACAAAAAAAAAAAAAAAAAAAAACCAAGATCGTTCATTGCACACTTACTCTATGCTGGGGATAGGTCAACCCTATGTATGTGTATTGGTTTTCTATGGCTGTGTAACAAATGGCCACAAACATAGTAGCTTACAATTCCTATTTATTATCTCATAGCTTCAGTAGGCCAGGAGTCCAGGCACAGTGCAGCTAAACTCTCCGCTCAGGATAGCACATGCTGAAATCAAGATGTCAGTGTTCTGTTTGCATAAATACTATGTTTATTTGGAATCTATATTAGTCCATTTTCATGCAGCTGATAAAGACATCCTCAAGACTGGAAGTTTACTTGGACTTAGAGTTCTGCATGGCTGAGGAGGCCTCAGAAGCATGGTGGGAGGTGAAAGGCACTTCTTACATGGGGGCGGCAAGAGAAAATGAGAGAGAAGCAAAAGTAGAAACCCCTGATAAATCTATCAGATCTCATGAGACCTATTCACTATCATGAGAATAGCATGGGAAAGACCAGCCCTCAAGATTCAATTACTTCCCTCTGGGTCCCTCCCACAACATGTGGGAATTCTGGGAGATAAAATTGAAGTTGAGATTTGGGTGGGGACACAGCCAAACCATAACATTCCACCCCTGCATCCTCCAAATCTCATGTTCTCACATTTCAAAACCACTCATGCCTTCCCAACAGTTCCTCAAAGTCTTAACTCATTTCAGCAGAAGTCCACAGTCCAAAGTCTCAACTGAGATAAGACAAGTCCCTTCTGTCTATCAGCCTGTAAAATCAAAATCAAGCTAGTTACTTCCTAGCTACAATGAGGGTACAGGTACTGGGTAAATATAGCCATTCCAAATGGGAGACATTGGCCAAAACAAAGGGGTTACAGGGTCCATGCAAGTCCAAAATTTAGCAGGGCAGTCAAATTTTAAAGCTCCAAAATGATCTCTTTTGACTCCAGCTCTCACATCCAGGTCATGCTGATTTAAAAGGTGAGTTTGCATGGTCTTGGGAAGCTCCACCCCTGAGGCTTTGCAGGGTACAGCCTCCCTCCTGGCTGCTTTCACAGGCTTGTGTTGAGTGTCTGCGGTTTTGCCAAGTGCATGGTACAAGCTGTTGGTGGATCTACCATTCTGGGGTCTGGAGGACGGTGGCCCTCTTCTCACAACTCCACTAGGCAGTGCTCCAGTAGGGACTCTGTGTGGGGGCTCTAACCCCACATTTCCCTTTCGCACTACCCTAGCAGAGATTCTCCATGAGGGCCCCACCCCTGCAGCAAACTTTTGCCTGCACATCCAGGTGTTTACATACATCTTCTGAAATCTAGGTGGAGATTCTGAAACCTCAATTCTTGACTTCTGTGCATGCACAAGCTCAACACCATGTGGAAGCTGGAAAGGCTTGGGGCTTCCACCCTCTGAAGCTACAGCCCAAGCTCTATGTTGGCCCCTTTCAGTCACAGCTGGAGTGACTAGGACAGGGGGCCAAGTCCCTAGGCTGAAAATAGCATGAGGACCCTGGGCCTGGCCCATGAAACCACTTTTTCCTCCTGGCCCTCCAGGCCTGTGATGGGAGGGACTGCCATGAAGGTCTCTGACATGGCCTGGAGACATTTTCTCATGGTCTTGGGGATTAACATTAAGCTCCTTGCTACTTATGCAAATTTCTTCAGTCTGCTTGAATTTCTTCTCAAAAAATGGGTTTTTCTTTTCTACTGCATCTTCAGCCTGCAAATTTTCTGAACTTTTATGCTGTGTTTCACTTTTAAAACAGAATGCTTTTAATAGCACCCAAGACATCTTTGGAATGCTTTGCTGCTTAGAAATTTCTTCCACCAGATACCCTAAGTTACCTCTTTCAAGTTCAAAGTTCCACAAATCTCTAAGGCAGGGGCAAAATGCTGCCAATCTCTTTACTAAAACATAGCAAGAATCACTTTTGCTCAAGTTCTCAACAAGTTCCTCATCTCCATCTGAGACCACCTCAGCCTGGACCTTATTGTTCATATCACTATGAGCATTTTTGTGAAAGCCATTCAACAAGTCTCTAGGAGGTTCTAAACTTTTCCACATTTTCCTGTCTTCTTTTGAGCCCTCCAAACTGTTCCAACCTCTGCCTGCTACCCAGTTCCAAAGTCACTTCCACATTTTTGGGTATCTTTTCAGTAGTGCCCCCACTTTACTGGTACCAATTTACTGTGTTAGTTCATTTGCAGGCAGCAGATAAAGACATAACCTGAGACTAGGAAGAAAAAGGGGTTTAATTGAACTTACAGTTCCACATGGCTGGAAAGGCCTCAGAATCATGGTGAGAGGTGAAAGGTACTTCTTACATGGCAGTGGCAAGAGAAAATGAGAGAGAAGCAAAAGTGGAAACCCCAATAAAACCATGAGATCTCATGAGACTCATTCACTATCACAAGAATAGCACAGAAAAGATCAACACCCATGATTCAATTACATCCCCCTGGGTCCCTCCCACAACACATGAAAATTCTGGGAGATACAATTTAAGTTGAGATTTGGGTGGGGACATAGTCAAACCATATCAGCATCTATTAAAATCATAAAATCAAATTAATGGCCGAAGTTATGTACATCTTCCCCTGTGATCCAATTTTTGCAGATGAATGAAAATAGTATTACAACCCTCTCAACCATAAACCACAGCATCTGTGTTTTGAGTTCTTCCCAGTAGGGAACATTGCCATCTAACAGCTATCTACCACTGTCCTAACAGAGGCTGTGTCCTAAGCATTCCCCTCGCTCCTCCTTCTGCTTCCTGATCAAACGTGGCGCTTCCCCACTTGGCTTGTGGTGTCCTTCCCTTGTGGTGTCCTTTGGGAAATGTAAGTAGTAAATTCTTCTTTCAATGGCATCAGGCTCTCCATATCATCATTTAGTTACCTCCCAAAATCAAAATCCTGCAGGTACATTTTAATACAGTCTGCTGGTCAAAGTTTCATTTGAGGCTGAATTTTCTCCCAGTTTCACATGGTTATTGGCAGAATTCAGTATTTTGCAACTAAAGGATTGAGGTCCTTGTTTCTTTTCTTGCTTGCTGCCAGCAAAGAACCACTCAGCTCATAGAGGCCACTCCCAGATCCCTGCCAAAAGGCCCCCTTCGTGGCCAGTTCACAATGTGACTGTTTTCTTTGAGACCAGCAGGAGAGTGTCTGCTGCTGCTTCCTGTCTCTTTCAAGGGCTCCCCTGGTCAGGTCTGCCCCACCTATGATAATATCCCTTTTGATGAATTTAATGCAAGTGATGAGGGATCTCAGTGTCATCTGTAAAGCTCCTTTTGCCATAAAATGTAATTTAATCTAAAGGAGAGCTAGCCAGAAACTGTGCACCAGAGGGCTGGGGGATTGGGGGGCCATCTCTGATTTGTTTCCACAATATGCCTTATTTCATTCATTCTCAGAGTGGTTCTATGAGGTAGATAGCATTTTCCTGCCAGTTACAGACATGTTAGGGAAACAGGGGCATATTTTGCAAAAGTAATTGTGGGTTTTGCATTGTTGAAATTTGCCATTTGATATTGGAATACACTCTCATATGAATGTAGTTATGCGATACATCATTTTAATGGACATTTCTCATTTCATGTTTTTTTGCTAATGACTTATTACTTGCTCCTTATTTTATATTTATATTAGACTATGGAAATAATGTTAGACAAAAAGCAAATTCAAGCAATTTTTTTTTGAGACTGAGTCTGGCTCTGTCACCCAGGCTGGAGTGCAGTGGTGTGATCTCCACAACCTCCGTTTCCCAGGTTTAAGTTATTCTCCTGCCTCAACCTCCCAAGTAACTGGGATTACGGGTGTACACCACCACGCCTGGCTGATTTTTTTATTATTAGTAGAGACAAGGTTTCACCATGTTGGCCAGGCTAGTCTCGAACTTCTGGCCTCAAGTGATCTGCCCACCTCGGCCTCCCAAAGTGCTAGGATTACAGGCATGAGCCACCATGCCTGGCCAATTTTCTTATTCAAGTTCAAAATGGATTGTAAAGCAGCAGAGACAACTCGCAACATCGACACATTTGTCCCAGGAGCTGCTATCGAACGTACACCACAGTGGTGGTTCAAGAAGTTTTGCAAAGGAGAAGAGAGCCTTGAGGATGAGGAATGTGGTGATCGGCCATCAGAAGTTGACAGCGACCAATTGAGAGCAGTCATCAAAACTGATCCTCTTACAACTACATGACAAGTGGCCAAATAACTCCACATTGACCATACTACAGTCATTGGTAATTTGAAGCAAATTGGAAAGGTGAAAAAGCTTGATACATGGATTCCTCATAAGCTGAGCAAAAATAAAGTGGATTTTATATGACAACCAGCGATGACCAGCTCAGTGGTTAGACTGAGAAGAAACTCCAAAGCACTTCCCGTAGCCAAACTTGCACCAAAAACAGGTCATGGTCACTATTTGGTGGTCTGCTGCTGGTCTGATCCACTGCAGCTTTCTGAATCGCAGCAAAACCATTACATCTGAGAAGTATGCTCAGCAAATTGATGAGATGCATCAAAAACTGCAATGCCTGCAGACAGCTTTGGTCAACAGAAAGGGCCCAGTTCTTCTCCACGACAACACCCAACTGCACATTGCGTAATCAAAGTCTCAAACGTTGAACAAGTTGGGCTACAAAATTTTGCCTCATCTTCCATATTCACCTGGCCTCCCACCAACTGACTACCACTACTTCAAACATCTTGAAAACTTTTTGCAGGGAAAACATTTCCACAACCAGCAGGATGCAGAAAATGCTTTCCAAGAGTTCACTGAATTCTGAAGCACAGATTTTTACCCTACAGGAATAAACAAACTTATTTCTCATTGGCAAAAATGTGTTGATTGTAAGGTTCTTATTTTGATTAATAAAGATGTGTTTGAGCCTTGTTATAATGATTTTTGCACCAACCTAATATTTAAACCTCAGAAAGATTTGTAATTCAATTTTATACATATTATTGGATACCTATTATGTGCCAGACACTATGCTAGACTAACATAAATCCCTTGATCTCCAGGGTTTCATAATCTACTATAACAGGCAGCTATGTCATAATGATAGTGAATATCAACTAAACAATCTCCACATACTATCTCTTTAAGGGACAAAAGCATGTGAAGTTGGTATTTATTCTTATGAGCTTTCATTTTACATGTGAGTAAACTGAGGCTTAGAGAGTTTAAACAACGTTCTCAGAGTTGCACATGTCATAAATTTTGAAGAGGGAACTTATGCTCAGAGCAGTTCACCTCCATGGTTCATAAGTTTAATAAATATGACATGCTGAATCTCAATACAAAAATTCTTGTCTCATATTCAATAAGAACTGCTAGAAAAGAGAGTGAGATCGATGGTAAAATGAATTTTTTAAGACAACTAGAGAATACAGAAGAGGTAATGTTTTAGTCCCTTTGGGCTACTATAACAAAATACCATAAACTGGGGAGCTTATAAACTACAGAAACTAATTTCTTGTGGTTCTAGAGGCTGAGAAGTCCAAGATCAAGGCATCTGCAGATTCAAGGTCTGACGAGACTGCCTTTCCTGAGTCACAGTGGCCACCTTCTTGCTCTGTCCTCACATGGTGAAAGGAATAAACCAGATCCTTGGGCATATTTATAAGGACACAAATTTCATTCATGAGGGGAGAGTCACATTCTATGAGATATATAGCATTTTAAAAATCATACTGACAAACATTTTAGTGAAACAGAGGCCTATATTTAAATCACCTCCGTAAAGGTCCCACTTTGGGGTAGAATTGCAACATATAAATTTTAGGGGGACACAAATATTCAGACCATAGCATTCTGGCCCAGCTCCCCACCCAAATTTATGTCCTTCTCATAGGCAAAATACATTATTCCCTCCCAATAGCCTCAAAAGTTTTAACTCATTCCAGTATCAACTGTAAAGCCTAATTCCAATGTCTCATCTAAATATTATCTAAATTAGATATGGATGAGACTCAAGGTAGAATTTATCCTGAGGCAAATTGCTCTCCAGCTGTGAACTTGTGAAATCAAATAAGGTATGTGCCCAAACTATAATAGTAGAACAGGAATAAGATAGACATTTCCATTCCAAAACAGAAATAGGAAAGAAGAAAGGGACTGCAGTTTCCACAAAAATTTCAAAACCCAACAGGGCAAACAGCATTAAATCTTAAGCCTCCAGAATAATCTTCTTTGACTCAAGGCTCTGCCCTTCAGGCCCACTCATCAGAGTTCCCACCTTCCAGGCACATTAAGGCAGCGGTTGGGTTCCCAAGACTCCATCGGTCCTGCTCCCATGACTTTGGGGTACCCCACCCCAACAGTTTTGCTGGGTATAGCCCATGCTGCAGTTCTCATGGGTTGAAGTCACATACTTGTGGTTCCCACAGTCCAGAATCACAGACAAGTAGCTCCACTGGTCTAGAGTCCTGGGACAGCTATATCCCAGATCTCTATTAGGCATTGCCCTGGTGGGGACCCTTTAGTGACCTTGTCTCTGCAATGGTCCTATGCCTGGGTCATGTGCCCCAGGCTCTAGGTAGCTTCATTCTTTAAAATCTAGGTGGAGGTAGCCATACCCCCGCAGCTCATGCACTCTGTACACTGATGAATATGGCAAAACATGGACATTGCCAAGGTTTGCCTCCAAGGTTTACTGCCTGTGCCCTCTAGTGAGGCAGTCACAGTGGCCTGTACCACACCTGGGCTGACTGGAGCCACACCTGGGTCATCAAAGGAGCACTCCACCAAAATGCAGGAAGCAAAGTCTTTAGGTGGCCCTGGGAAGCTGATATCTGGCAGGCACCCTTGGCTCTTCCTTTTAAATCAAATTGCCTCTAAGGTCTTTGCACTTCAGGCTTGTGTTAGTAAAAGCAGCACCAATAATCTCCAAAATGCCTTCATATCACTCATCCATTTTCTTAATGAATAACACCTAGCTGATTTATACTAATCTTCTTATCAAATGGTCACATGGCCACATCCTTGGTGTCCTCTCCAGAGCAGGCTTTCTTAATTTTACAATGGGGGCAGGCTTATAATTTTTCAAATCTTTAAGTTGTACTTCTCTTTTGATTAAAAAATGTTATTTTTAAGTTGTTTGTACCTTCTCACATCTTAGGATAAGCAGTCAAGAGAAGCCATGCCACACCTTCAACACTTTGCTTAGAAATTTCTTTTGCCAAATATACAACTTTATTGTTCACAAGTTCTGTCTTCCACAAAACACTAAGATGTAAATATAATACAGCCAATTTCTTCACCACTTTTTTAAAAGGATGATTTCTCTCTATTGTCCAATAATGTTTTCCTCCTTTTGGTCTGAGACCTAATCAGAATGATCTGTACCATCTATGTTTCTACCACCATTCTGTTAACCACCACTTAGGTATTCTCTAAGAAGCTTGAGGCTTTCTCTAAAGCTCTTCTCTTCTCCTTCTGAGCACTCACCAGGATCACCCTTAATAGTCTGTTCTTAAGAATGTAGATTTTTTTTAGTAGGCACTTCAAAACTCTTTTAATTCCAAAGCCACTTCTCTATTTTTAGGTATTGGTTAAAGCAGCATACCCACTTCTCAGTACCAGTTTTTGTCTTACTCTATTTGGCTTTCTTTAACAAAATGCCATAAATTATTGCTTATAAGCAACAAAAATTTATTTCTCACAGCTCTAGAGGCTTGGAAGTCCAAGATCAAGGTGACAACAGATTTGGTGTCTAATGAGGGCCCATTTCCTGGATCATAGATGATGGTTTCTCACGAAGCCCTCACGTGGTTGAAGGGGCAAGGCAGGTTTCTAGGGCCTCTTTTGTAAAGGCACTAATCTTATTTATGAGGGCATTGCTGTCATAACCTCTAAAAGCCCCACCTCTTAAGACTATCACCTTGGAGGTTAGAGTTTCAACATATAAATTTTGGAGGCACATGGACATCCAGATCATAGCAGAGCACATTTCACCAGGATTGGTAACTACCTGATGTAACAGATGAGATTGGAGCTGGACCTTAGTGAATTAGCAGGACTTCCACAGACAAGGATGCAGAGAGGCAGCAAAGAGAAAAATTTAGAGGGGAATACACGCAGAAACAATGACTGGAGGGGTTGCTGTTCAGGGGTGAGAGGGGATGTATTCTGTATCTTTAATCTATGTGTCTCACTTTAGGGACAAGATGGACTGATTCCATTGAGTATCCATCCCAGCCCTAAGGAAAGTTTGAGACCTGGTAGGACATGACACATTCCAAAGGATACAGGGTGTAAAATTAGTGCTTCTTTCTTGAGGAGTTCAGAAAGCTTTCCCAGAAGGGTGCTTGTCAATATTTTGCCCTCCAAAGGACATTTTGTGAGATATTTCTGGAGACATTTTTGATTATCACAACTGGGAAGATGAAGATGGTACTACTGGAATCTAGTGGGTGGAAACTAGGGATGCCAATGAATTTTACAGATTGAAAGTTTGTGTGCCCCCAAATCCGTATGTTAAAACCCTAACCCCTCAACGTGATGGTATTAGGAGGTGGGACCTTTGGAAGGTAATTAGGTTGAGAGGGTGGAGCCCTCATGAATGGCATTAGTGCCCTTATAAGAAGAGATGTAAGATCGTTCTCTCTCTCTCTTTCTCTCTCTCTCTCTCTCCCCGCCCCCCCACCACTCCCCCCCGCCCACTCCTCCACCATGTCTGCAAACCAGGAAGCCAGCCCTCACTAAACACCAGATTTGCCAGCACCTTGATCTTGGACTTCTCAACCCCTAGAACTGTGAACAAGAAATGTTTTTTGCCTGCCATCCAAACAAGATGTTTACTTGTTACAACAGCCCAAATAGACTTAGACAAGCCCTAAATTTCCACAGTGCCAAGGTCAAGAAACTCAGCTAGTGAGCCCATAAGGAATGTTTCCCAATCAGTTAGTACTTTATGACTTCAAGTAGTGATGGAAAAATTGTGTCATTAGGCTCAGTTCTTAGTCTGTTTGCGATGGGTCCACAAGTGTGCATAATCTTAAAATCAAACCCAAAACATAGTTGCAGATTCATTCAGTAAATTCATAGGATGCCTGCTACTTGCCCAGTATTGCACCAGCTGGAAAGGTGGTAAACAAATTCCAAGGCCAAAAAACACACACATCTTGTGTGTAAGAGTAGGGAGATTTGGTCCTGTAGTGACAAAGGTCCTCCAGTTTGCCATTGGCAATATGGTTTGCTCACCGTGAGTCATGCTGCCCTTGCTAGGGTGATGGCTGAAATGATTAATCCACCCTGTTGGGGCCTAATCTCCTTGGGCTCAGTTCCCATCTGGGTCCCACCCGAGTTCCATCAAAAGGAGGCCTCTATCAGTTCATTACCCATGCACGAAGCGGGTGGAAAAGGGTGTGGTAGAGAACATGCTCACAATCTGTCCCCTTAAAAGGTGCAAGACCCAGCAAAACAAGAGGATAAGGTGCCCTGTACGAGCCCTGAGGAAGATGGGCTCAGCTTTAGCTCTGGAAGCTGCCAGCCTGTGTAGGCAAGTCTGACATGAGAGTTGGCAGAGCCCTGGCCCTCAGGCAGTCAGCCTGAGACAGCCACCATTCCAGGCTGCTTTCCCTGAGGTCCTCAGCAGTGTTCCCACAGTTTGGGGAGGGCCCCTCAGGGAGGCAGGAGTTGCATAGGCTCAGCCCATCCCTCTCCTAGGGTTGCCTCTGTGACCCTTCCACCTTAGGGGGCCAGGCTGGGCAGCAAGAGACCACACAGCCTGGCTGGGATGCAGATGGGATGAACACCAAGCCCTCATTCAGCCAGGCAGTGACTCTGAAAAATACAAACAAGCAGTTTATTCATTCCTTTATTCAAGATAAGCATCTACTTAGCCCTACTTTATAAGTGCTGGGAACTCTGCCGGGTTCTGGAATGTAGAAATGAGCAAAGTACACACGTTTCCTACTGTCATGGAGCTTGCAATCTAAGATCCACAAGTCACCAAGACAAGCCCAGAATCCCATTAATTATTGATTATTTATCAGACCTGCGTTTATGTTCATCATTTAATTTTGTTGGCACAGCATCCCTCCAAACATCCCAAGTGACAAGGACACGAAGAAAGAGAATGTAGGGAGGTTGGGAGAACACCCATGCTCACACACATGCCACTGGCCAGGGTCCTAGTGGGAGTTGAACCCAGGTGTGTCATTGTTTCCTTCAAGCCCCACATCCCCATCTGATTCATCCTGTTATGAGCCTTCTTCCTTCTTCTAAATGGAATCCATTTCTTTTTACAGGAGAAGGGACACTTGGGGACTTGGAGACCATTATCTACTTGGTCTTTATATTTATCTAAGTCATTTCTTCTTCTATTCACTTAATCCTACATGCGCACACTGGATGCTTACATCATGCCAAAAGCTTCACTCCAGCAGGTCACCTGCACCTGGGTCACTCACAGCCTGTTTGAGAGGTGGCTCATACACGAGTACCTGGAACACAAGACAGATGATGACTGTGCACACACGAGAGGTACAGACAAAGTCATTTGGGCACTCAGATGAGAAGAAGTGTGGACATGTGGAGACAATAGGTGGGGGCTTCAGGAAAGAGGTGATCTTTGAACAGAGACCTGAAAAGTGGTTAAGCTGCACCTGCTGGAATGGACATGAATAGCCCCTGGCTCTGGGTATGTATCAACTTTGTAGTCACAGCATGTGGATTGGCTGGACTTACTGTCTTACCTCGGACTCTCGTTAGCCTCCTCTGTGGAAGGGAGACACAGTACCTAAGACTGTGAAGGAAGTGAAGGCACCTGCTTCTGTGTCTGGAATACCTGTGCTCATTAAAGTGGGTCAGCCTTTTTCTAGGCCCATGGAGGTCCCACATTGTAGCATGCAATGCCCCTTTGCCCCATCTGGAGTCCTAAACGTGTGGACATGCATGTGGGGACAATGACCAAGTAGATAGAGAACAGTGATGGAGAAGCAGGCTACGACTCCTTCAGTGAGAGCCCTCACCACCCAGCCAAGACTGACCAAACTCCTCTAGGCTTCAAGACGCTGGATCCTCCTCTGGAAACAAGCCAGTAAAAGGAAGGGAGTGTTGGGAGCAGATGAGGGCATGATGCATCCCCAGGTTTTTACTGCAGCCTAATGGTATACTCTCACAGGGACATTGATTGACATGCGGGATCTGGGCTTGCTGGCTGGCTTGGCTCGGCACACCCTACCCACACCTGCCTTGCCCTCTGGCCTTGCCAAATGAATGAGCCTTCCTGCAAGTTTTCTCAGGACTGTCTGAGCCCAGAGAGAGCAAGGAACCAAAGTCTATCAACAGGTGAAATTCCTTTGCATCAATGCACACCATTTCTTCCCTTCCAAGTACTCAGTGACAAACAGGTCTACCTGTCCCTTAGTCGTGCAAAGATCTTAGGGCAACGAACCCCAGCCAACTCCCTCTGACCTTTCCTGAAGCTCCTGCAGGTGGATTAGGGCATAATATTCATCTTGGCTTTCAATTGGATGAAGTCTATGCCAAGCCCAGGGAGCTGTGGTTTTCAGGCCTGGGCTACTGACTGTTTTTGTAAATAAAGCTGTATCGAAAGAGTCACTCCCATTCATATTATGTGCTATCTGAGACTGTTTTTGTGCTACAATGGCAAAGCTGAGCAGTTGCCATGGACTCTATATGGCCTGCAAGGCCTAAAATATTTACTACCTGGTCCTTTAGAGAGAAAGTTGGCCAATCTTCCTTCTAAAGTATATCAGATTTTATACTGTTTTCATCCATTCAGGAAGTCATTAATTCACTTACGCCACTAGTCTGTTTCCCACCATGCTGTAAGCAATTGGAAAGCAGAGGCTGCCTCGTCTATCTTTGTATCATCCTCAGTGTCAAGCCCAAGTGCACAATAAGTCCTTAGGAAGTGTTTGTTGAATGAATGAGAAATGCATGCAATAAATGCCTAAGTGAATAAATGCTCGGTCTCTGCCGTCAGGAAACTTAATAGTCTAGCAGGAAAGACAAACCTAAAAACAAGTAAGTAAAATATAATCGGGTAAGGGTTACCATAAGCATGGACGTATTTTCAGAGGAAAGGGCTCCTGATTCTACGGTGGGAGCTGATAACATCAGAGCGTGGTCTTGAAGAATATTAAGAGCTTGTGTTTCTAATCCTAAAATCCATGGGTTTTAGAATCAGAGGTGATTGAAGGTTAGAGGAGTTTGGGAGGATTGAAGGTGAGAGCAGTTTGGGTACTCACAGGGCTCTGAGAAGGGAAGTGAATTCACCCACTTTTTTCACCAACATTCACTATATACCTTCTAAAGTCTTAGCCCTGACATCCCCCATCCTTCACTCTCCTCTTTGACCAGGAGCCACACTCTGTGACTTAGGCAGGCCGCTTACTTCAAAACCCCTCTGTTGTCATTTATGGCAGCATGATGATGCCCCCCGCCTCCTGGGTTTTGTAGGAAGATTCAGTTCCTAATACCTGCAATGCGCTTGGCACATGGAAGCACTCAGAAAGAGTCCACTTGAAACAAGATACATGATTTAGGGTGAACAGCTGCAAAATGGCAGCCCGGTTTCCCTGCCTGACCCACTTCTCACCCTGCAGGGGCAAAGCTCTTCGTTCCCAGAGGCCTCCTTCTCTTGGTGGTCCCCTAAGGCCTTGTGGCTGATGCACTTTCCCACGGGCCTGCCGAGGGCCCTCCACCTTCTTGCATTGCTGTGAGGAGTACAATCTTATCTGCCGGCATCTCCATATTGCAAACTTCACAGGCACGCATGCCACGCCTCCACCAATAAACTGTCTTTTCTGCTTGCAAAAGGACTTTTAAAAAAACAACAACAAAAAGCATGTTTCTGTCTTTCTTTTCTTAACGGAAACATATAGAGTGACAATCGCATTCCGGTGAAATAAAATTGCACCTGCGGCAGAAGCTGAGGCCGTAGCTCCTATTTTAATGAACAGACACACTGCATAACAATTTTCAAGCTCTCCTGCCATCTCTCACCCCTCCCTCCTTCCCTTCCTCCCGTCTCCCGTTTTTCCCTTTACTCATTCCTTTTCCCCCATTCTCAGCACAAAAGTTGAGGGGGAAAGAAATTACAAGGTGGCAGGTACCGCAATTGCCATGGATATCTAGTGCCATATATCTTGTCAGAAAAATCAGTGTGCCCGTTAAAAAAGAAGAAAGCAAAACTCAAAACTCAGAAGACTGTGCAGTTATCCCACATTCTCATTTAATTTTTTTTTTTTGCTATGTAAATTTCACTATATTTCTTTTTTTAACTTCTCTTGCAGGTTTTTATATATAGGACACAATACACACACACACACACACCCCTTACTCCCTCACTTCTGTCATTTAAAGTATGAAGAAACTAGTGAAGAAAAATCTATCATCAGTTGTTCCATGTTAGAACGCTTTTGCCACCATGATGAAAGAAGTGGATTTCGAAGAAAGTCAAGGCACCGATGAAGATGAAGGAACATTCTGACCAGCAGCCATCTGTTCTGTTAATTAAATGCTGTGCACATCAAGTAGTATGCTCTTACATAACTAATAATTAAGAACTAAAGAGAGGTATGTATGCAGCATCCACTATGAATACTTTTATATATTGAAAAAAATAAAAATAAAGACCCAACCTTACTCTGGTCCATAGTCTAGAGATGACTAAACAGGCATTGATCAGGGTCTTCAAATACAAAACAGGATTCAGGCTTCAGAGAACAAAGGTTTCTATCAGACGCCTTTTCTTCTAATGGTCCTTGTGCAGTAAAAATAAAGTCCAAACACTATAATTTTACTCGCAGAAAAGTTACAAATACTGTAGGTATCTTTAGAAACAGCTGCAAAAGTGGTTTCCCTTCTGACAAGATTGGTGTTAATTACCAGCAAGGACTTCAGTATAATACTATTTAAATCATTTTAAATTATCCCTCTCAAAAATTAATTTTTCATCAAAGATTACACACAAAAAATCATGATATCATCTCTGCAGCTGCGATTTAGTAATAATTTCATCTATTATTACCAATGTCAGTTGGATAAAAGAAAAAAATGGCACCCCACCGTGCCGATTCCAGCACAGGCCATATATAGAAATTTTTAACTATCACTTATAATCGCTTTGATGAGCTTAAACCTCCTCTCAATTAACACCCTAAATGACACTGAGACATCTTAATGGGGGATGTAAGTAAGGGAAAAGACTTTAATCAAAGAATAAAGAGAAAAGTGCCAAGAGATAGGAGGGCTTGCCGCACACCTTTTCGTGTCCCATCCCATTGAAGTCCTTTATCGCGTTTGGAACCTTTTGTCATTCCAGGATCCAGGGGAAATCTACACGGCAGGGGTAGAAAGACAAGTGGCAGCGGCAGGTTGCTCTATTCTCTTTGGAGATATAAAGACTCTTTCTAGGGCCCCCTGGCAGGACATCCAGACGAGAGGATGGGAACTCTGGAATGCTGTCACTTGAACAAGTGCAATAAAGGAGAGAAGAAAAAGGGAAGATATTGTTCTCTTAAGACCATCTTCTGGGTTGTCCCAGGATAGCAGTTTTGGGGATCCAAGCCACTCACATGTAGGCACCCCAACTCACTCTCAGCAGGGCCAGAGAACAAAATGGGTCCCTCTAGGCACATTCGAGTTATGCAAACTCACACAGCTGTGGGTTATGTTACAGAAGGACATTTCTCAGGCCATTATTTTTTATCGTGAACTGCTGTTCCTGAGCTTTGGGAGAATTGGGAATAAAATGAAATAAAACAAAATCCAAATGAAAACTGACCAGGATGCTTTACTCTTTTTAAATCATGTCCGTGGTGTCCATGGTAATTTTTGTTTCCAATTAAGACACCTAATGAGCATGTGTTAGTGCCTATGCTCTATTCCCAAGAAGCAAACTGGGCAATTAAGGGCACTGCAGGAGCCTTGATTTCATCAGCCATATACACATATTTGGTTGAAAAAGCAAATTTACTGTAAAGTCTCAAAAATTGTATTTGCAAAATTAAATGAAATAAACTGGATTTTCAGATCTGACCTACCCCTCTATACCTCTAAGCTACTTCAGCCTCCAAAGACGAGAAGTGTCCTACTGTTGCATAGCTTGTGCCAAGGTCTGGGAGAGAGGGTGACACATAAGCTACATTTTTACTGTCAAAAAGGATAGTTTTCTGGGTTCTGGCAAAGAGGGCTAACATCTGTACAGTACCTAGAGCTGCCATCCAGTGGAAGCCAGGCTCTACATCAAAGCTCCACAAATAACCTATCTTGGCTGGCCTCATTATCCAGGATTTGAAGATGAGACACTAAGGATTGGAGAGTCTGAGAAACGTCCAGAAAGTGACACAGACATAGAGTAGAGAAGCCAGGATGTAGAGCCAGGCTTCGTGATGGTAGACAAACCAAAGAGAACCTAGATCAAGATCTTTCTCCAGAATTAAAAGGTTTGGACTATCTTCACCTTTTGCTGGTTGCCCAGACATTATTCCTAACCCCCTTCCCTCCTCTCGCCACAGCAAACTTGGTGGTATTACGACATACTGTGCAGAATTTTTAACTGTATTAATTATGTTGTAGATTTTCTTTTTACTTCATTCTTTTTGGATATGACTTTAAACACACACAGACACGCGTGTGCATGGGTAAAACTTAGTGCCGTAAATTTTACCAATCTATGTGCTCATCCTTAATATCCATATTTTTCAAAACTTCCTCCTTCGAGTGTCCTTCTCTCAAGTTGTTTTCGGAGAGGGCACGATGCGGTAGTAAACTTTTTTGAGTCTTTACTTGCTTAAACATATCATTATATTTTTGAGAGATAGTCTAGCTGGATATAAGATTACAACTTACAAGCGAGTTGAACACTTTGAAAATAATTCTCAATTCAATGTTGCTATTAAGAAATAAGATTTTAATCTATATATTATTTCTGTATGGGTGATCTGTAGGTTCTCTTGGAGAGCTTGTCGCTTTTTTTCTTTTCCTTTGATGTGCTTAAATAGAATTATGTTGTCTAAGTGATTTTTTTACTTAGATTCTATTAGGCATTCCATAAGAACTGTGGCTATGAATCTCTTTTTGTTTGTTTATTCTATTATTATTAGTTTTTCAAATACTTCCTCTCCTTATTTTTTTCTCTCCATGACTGCCTATTTTATTTGTATCGACAGATGTGCCTCTAGCCTCTATTTATTTTAACTTTTTTGCTTTTTATAACTCTTTCTACCTGCTCCTGCCTTCTCAGAGAGTTCCTCAAACTGACCTTCTAGCTCACTAATTTATCCTTAAGTTGTATCCATTGTGCTTTTTTAGTCCACTCCTTACATGCTTTATATTCAGTATTGCGTATTTTATACCTGGTTTTTCCACATGGTTCTGCTTTGTACCCGCTCTGTAACTGCTTGTTTCCGCTTCATCGCCCAATACGCTTGCGTGTTACCAGCACCGTTTCTTTTACTATGATTGCGCTCCTCAGGCCCTTGCTTCTAGTCTCCTGAAGAGTTGAAGGAGTGAGACATGTGGCCTAGAATAGAGACCTCCTACACTAAACTCTGGGCTTGGTCAGCCTATTTACTTTGTAACCCCAAAGCCTCATCTTACAGCAGCTTTCCCTCCGTGTAGCCAGGCATGGCTCTTTCCCAAGAGGTTGTCTCCCTGCCTCCATCTTTTGTGGCTAAGGAAGGAAGTGAAGCTGGAAGCCCTCAGCAGCCAGTCTCTGACTGCACTGCTGGTTCAGGCATCTCTATCTTGCCCTCAGGGGTGATACTTCTTCACTGACCCCAACATGGCTGAGTTGACTTTGCTATTTTTTTCTCAAAGAGGTCAAGGAGTTGGCAGAGATATTCCAAGTATAATATGGAAAAAATGAAAGATAAAATACACAGGCTCCCTTCTTATGTCCACCCCACTAAATGTGGTATCCAGGCATCCTTGGGGCCATGCTAGGTCATAACCACCCTCAGTCTCCCCAGAGTTCCTCGGAATGTCTGTAATGTTCAGGTCCAATCACTTACTCCTTAACTTCCTGACTTCTTTGGTGTTGGGTTCGTGGGAGAGGGCCAGTATTTTATGCTAATCATATGACCAGACCGGCAGATATAAGACAAAAGTAGGATTCTCAGAGGAAAAGCAAGCTGGGCAAAGAGAAGCACATTATCAAAGCCACTGAGTGCAAACCACGAAAGAGTGGACAACAGCAGAAGAAGCTTCTTGTTTTTGTTGTTTATTTGTTTGTTTGAATTCATCTGGAAAGCAGTAGAACCCACTGGCAAATTGGAGAGTTGGGAACAGAGGTAGTATGTAAGAATATAAGTCCCTGAGCTAAGGATGAGATGAACATGGAGTTTTGTATTTTAAGTGGGGGCAGTTTTTAATAAGAAATAGCTTAGGTTAATATCACATGATAAATGCTTCCACATAATCTCACCTATTGATTGTTATACTGGAAAGTTGGAACTGCCTTATCCAGCTCTCTTGGAGCCAAAATCAATGCTGACCTTAATCACTTTTGACTCACTTTTATTTAGTGTTTATTTTGAATCTCTTGTCACTGGACTTAGGTCTTTATCTGTCCCCAGATGGCTGGTCTAAGAGTGGCTTCCAGAGGAAAGTAGGGCAGATTTGACAAGGGATTGTGTTGGAATATTACCAGAGTAAACCGAGTCATGTGTTCACCTTGCCAAAGACTGTAGTGTAGCCAGCGCATCACCAACTACCCAAAAAAAGCCTCTTCTTTGGTTGCATCTCTTTCCTCCCAAGGGCTAAGACTCCAGGAAATAGTGAGACCCAGGAGACAGAACCAGCAAATGTACCAACTCACAGCTCTGTAACTGGGCAGGATGTTTCACAAATACTCTCTCCATTGACTTTCACTGCACTCTGGGAAAAGAGTGTGATTATCCATATTCTACATAGGAGAAAATCAATCAAGACCCAAAGAAATCAAGAGACTGGCCCAAGTTTATGCAGAAAAGAAGAGCAAGTCTTAGGGCTGTAGGTTCAAAAACCAGGTCCCTCCACACCACGCCTGAGAAGTGAAAGAAAGAGATAGATTCCCATTTACATCTTCACTTTCTATCTGTTGTGTTTCTACTATGTTCCAGGTTCTGTACTAGGCACTGAGTTTACTCTCAAACCAAAAAGACGGCACACACCCTACCGTCCAGGGAAAAGGAAGGAGATGGTGACATAAACATGAAACAGTGTCCCTGAAATGAATATGTACTTTACACAGCATGAGATTTGGAATTCAAAAAGGAAGAAGAAAAGAAAAAGAAAAATAGGACACCTTAAGAGAGAAGGTCAGGAGTCTCATTTTGCATATAGGGTCAGTATATTAGTCTGTTCTCACACTGCTAGGAAGCAATAACTGAGATGGGGTAATTTATAAAAGAAAAAAGTTTAATTGACTCACAGTGCCACATTGCTGGGGAGGCCTCAGGAAACCTACAGTCATGGTGGAAGGCAGGCACCTTCTTCACAGGGTAGCAGGACAGAGTGAGTGCAAGCAGGGGAAAAGCCAGATGCTTATAAAACCATTAGATACCGTGAGAACTCACTCACTATCATGAGAACAGCATGGGGGAAACGGCCTCCATGATCCAATCACCTCCATCCAATCCTGCCCTTGACACGTGCGGATTATGGGAACCACAATTCTAGCTGAGATTTGGGTGGAGACACAGAGCCAAACCATATCAGTCAGGGAAGCCAAAACCAGAAGAATCTACACGAGTCTGGCCACTGTCTTACTGCATCACCTCCAATAGCCATGTGCCATCCCCACGCCTCAATCCCCACATCCTCATCTGTGGCTGTGAGTGGAACTTACTTCTGTGATTAGTGGTCATATTTATAATGTGTTTGTTCTTTATGAATAAAACTGACATTGAAACTCTGACATTGAACCATCCAACCAAAGAATATTGTTTTTTCAGAGAATGGCACTGATGTGTTATGAGGAGAAGGAACTCTGGACACGGAGTCAGAAGACATGTTTAATGGGCGGGCTCCATTTCTAATTCCAAGTCCACATTTTCTCCACACTGCCTAACTGGGAGGAGAGCACAGACACTGGAATGGGTAGAACCAAGTCCAGGCCCAGGGATGTTCCTTTCTATCTGGAGGAACATTTGTTAATGTCTCTGAGCTTCTGCCTCCACAGTGTGTAAATATCTCACCCTGTTATTGTGCCCAATAAAACAGACAACTCAAGTCTTCATACGGGCAACCAGCATAGGGTAGCACTTTAATGACAACTGGTCTCTGTCCTTCCAACAATGGATAAACCAGCTCTACAAGGATTCCATCCTAGTGGCCTGGTGGAAACAAACCCCATACTCTGTTGCCTAATTGTTTAATTCTTTTTGGAACCCAGACTTCTGTTCAGAATGAGAACAATATGTTGCACTGGAGGCCTGGGGTGGGTCCAGCCCAGAGCTGTCCCCATGGTCACAGACCTTCCAGAGACCAGTCTGCCTCCAGCTCAGAAAGGGCTCGTGAGAGCAGTGGATGCATGCCGGAGCTGCACTCCACATAGCTGGAGCACTCTTCATGTTATCAGCACAATCGAGGGAGTCTAAATTGGCCCACAGTGCACGAGCCCAGAACACCCCGTTCACTTCTAACATGAAGAGCTCTTAAAAAATGTGAAGTACTGAATTTGGAAAGGATCGAGGATTTGGGCTCGAACAGTGCAGAACAATTTAATATTATGGGAGCTCTTCAACTTTTTTTTTTTTTAGATAAGCACTTCATTTTGGAAGTGACTCAAATAATGCTCTATTACTCCATTGAGCACATGACTGACTTGAAAATGCAATCACCCAACACTAAGAAATAAATCCCCAAAGTTCCCAAACTGAGGGGAAGTATGGAGGAAAGGCAGCACTCAATTCTTCTGTACACCTGGAATATCTTCACTTTCCCTCTCCACCTCTCCAAACACTGTGGTTTTTAACCCCAAGCTTAAATGCTGTCTCTCTGACACCTTTCAATTCAGATGTGCTGATGTGCATTGAATGCCTACTGTCATCTAGCCAATTTCTCATTTGTGGGGTCATTTAGTTCTCACAGCAACTCTGTCATGTAAATGGTCCTTATCCCCATTTGATCCCTGAGGAAACAGGACCACAGAGGCACTAAGCTGACCTCAGAACTTTTAAGAACCTCAAAGAACCCGCAGACTGCTTCCATTACTCATTCAGGAGAGGAATGAATGAGTCTATGCTTGATGAAACAGAGAATAGACTTTGCCCAAAAAGGAAGACTTGACCAATTAAGAAGGAAGGGTCCTTGTCCTCAGTACCCTGAGATGGAATAGAAAGCTCTGAGATTTGAATTCAGAAAACCTGAGTTCCAACCACCAGGGACAAGTCATTTTTCTCATCTATAACACAAGGAGATCTTGAGGGTTAATAGAAGCAGATGGGAAACTCTTGGCCCAGGTATTTGGCGTTGACTCTGCAATGAATCTCTACCTGGACTTTGCATTGCTATGAAGCTTTGTAGCCCTGGATGCCGTCTGCCCTACCAGGCCCTGGGTATTTCCCTGTATCCCCACCACCAGCCCTGATAAGATGGCTTCTCACTGGAAAGAGCAGACAGGAAATAAACACCTAAAGAAGCAAGAGTATAGGCACGCGGGAGTTTATTTCTTGTTTGTGCTGCAAGCAGGGCCACTGCTCACAAGGACATGTCTCAGAGCAGTACTCCAGGCAACTGAGAGGGTTATGATTTCTCCTCTATTCTGAGCAGTCACTGGCCAACCAAAGGCACAGCAGACCTCGAGGATACTCTTCATATCATGTGGCATGACATGCCCTCTGGACAGACAGGAGCTCTGAGGCCCAGATCAGGAAACAGCTGCTAATTCAGACACAGCCACGCCAGGATCTATGTCTCCTGACTTCTAGACTGGGACCCCATAACTGGCCTCCTCTTGGGTTATAAGAAACACTGATACTGAGCAACTAATGTTTCCAAATTTCTAGGGCATTTTCTTATTTACTATCTAGTGGCTTTCTAGGAGCTATAAATATGGAAATTGCACTCAGGATTCTGTCCTGTTCCCTCTTACTCTCCGACTCAGGACCTCTTCATGTAGATCATGGCTTGAACTACAGACTTTAGACTGGAAGCTTCTAAATCCATTTCTTTAGCTCAGATCTTCACGCCTTTGTGTCCCAAGAACCGCTGGGTGTCTCCACCGGGATATGATATGAGAATTTCGAATTCAACGTTTCCTTACAGGGAGCTAGTTTCTCCCTCCACTGACTCTAAACAAGCCTAAAAATAAAACAATTGCAAATGGTAGTAACAAACGTAGACAAACGTAGTGCTTCAAAGAAAGGAACCAGGATGCTAAAAAATGAGGCTTCATTCTCAGATAAGAGTAAAGAGAAAGGACCTCTTTTTTTTTTTTTTTTAAAAAAAAACGGAGTCTCACGCTGTTGCCCAGGCTGGAGTGAAGTGGCGTGGTCTCGGCTCACTGCAACCTCCACCTCCCAGGTTCAAGCAATTCTCCTGCCTCAGCCTCCCAAGTAGTTGAGACTACAGGTGTGTGCCACAATGCCCAGCTAATTTTTGTATTTTTAGTAGAGACGGGGTTTCACCATGTTGGCCAGGATAGTCTCGGTCTCTTAACCTCATGATCCACCCGCCTTGGCCTCCCAAAGTGCTGGGATTACAGGGTGAGCCACCGCGCCCTGCCGAGAAAGAACCTCTTAAACTGGAAGGCCTTTAAATTGAGATCTGCAAGATGAGAAGAAATTAACCAGCTGAAGAGGAACCACCAAGCAGAGGGAACAGCATGTGCTGAGGCTGTGGAGTGGGAAAGAGCTTGGTGTGTTGGAGAAAAGAGAGGGCCACATGCTTTCTGAGAAAGAGAGGGGTGCTCCTGGGAAGACGTGGCAGGAGACCAATCGCACAGGGGATTTGGGAGTTGAGATATTATTTTAAACACAGTGACAAGCATTAAAGGAAGTGGATGTTGACAGTAAGCAACTGTCAGAGCTACGATGCATACTGGAAACTTGTGTTTCCAGCCTTCTTCCCTGCACAAAGAGGTCTGAATTCCTCTGGACTTTTCCCAGCTGCTGGTCTTTTTCTGCCTCTGTGATCATCGTTTTTCCTCTCATCCTTCACGCTGCTCCTTGCCTTCTCGGAATTCCCTCCCCTATCCTATTGTTTCAACAGCCCTGCACTGTTACAGGCTGAATTTCATTTATTCAAAATGCTCATGTTGAAGCCCTAACTCCGGTACCTCAGACAGTGACCATATTTGGAAATAGGGTTTGTAAACGGCTAAAATGAAGTTAGCAGGGTGGGCCCTAATCCAATAGGAATCCTTATAAGAAAAAGAAATTTGCACATAGAAGAATCACTAGGGATGCGAACACACAAATGAAAGACCACGCAAAGATGGTGAAGAAACCAAGGAGAGAGGGCTCAGAACAAACCTACCCTGCTCACATCTGTCTTGGACTTCCAGCCTCCAGAACGGTGAGAAAATACATTTCCACTGTTTAACGGCGCCCC
>NW_012104253.1:7003881-7049689 GCF_000951045.1 Mandrillus leucophaeus
CGCCCGCCCAGACTGTGGGATTTTATTACGGCAGCTTTAGTAGACTACAACAATGTCACCTCCCCCTCCCTTTCCTAAAGAGCCACTTCACTCACTCACGGATGCCTGGTTGCCCCTGAAATATGAGCTTGCATTCTGTGGCCTTTGCCTGGCAAAAGGTGGCATCGTGGAGGCAGGCTTCTCCAACCTTCTCTGGGTCGATGCCCTGTTTGAGAAGGTTTTATTGCAAGTTCCTCAGCATGGACTTAATTGCTTATTGGCATTGCAGCGCGGGACTTCAGCGTCAACTAGAAAATGCATATCTTGGGAAACAAATCCGCCCTGGTAGACACAGATGGCAGGGAGAGGGGCTGATCTTATTTGCAAGAATATTTGTATTCCCAGCATCAATGCTCAAGTGGGGCATTTTCAGGAATATGAAAAATAGATCAAGAGTTTTTTTTTTTTTTTTAGTCAGGGGAAAGGATGAGACTGGCAAAACATTGAAAGTTTCATTTATACATAGTTTAAAATGTTTGTAAATATTTAACGGAAACACCAAGCAATAAACTCAAATTATTGCCGAGTGCTGAAAAGAACTAGCGGGTAATTTATCAACGAGTACGGAGGGATGGATACTGTATTTTACCAGGGCACACACATACTGACATACTAATGGGGATTGTGTCAGTTAAATGTTGACATGTACCAAATCATGGCCCAGTCTAAATGCCTTAGTCATGGCAGGGGGTTAAAAAAGAGAATATTTGAGAATAATGTGAATTAAAAAGGCGAGTTAGTTTAAATTTCTGTTTGGTACGCCCCCAGGCCTACAAGTCCAATGGGAATACATTCTAGCTAGGGCTTGATGAATGGCCTTAATGAAGTTGGACAACTTGGAATACATGCATAAAATGATTTTAAATATTGATACGATGTCATTGTGTGTCTGAAGATATTGAAATGTTCATTCTCCCAGCAAGACAGGTTCCATCTAATTTATTAAAGGTGGAAATGATTATTTACATTTGAAAATGGAATGTGTGCCCAGATAGAAGCCAGGGCAATAAAATAATTATTGCATTTAGGGAAACAGATATAGTCCATCTTCTGGAAAGGGAAAAGTCAAAACAGGTCTTTGTGCAAATACCTTGGCGTTTGTGGTGGCTGTTAAGAAAACAATGGTAATTTCCTTTAAGGCGATCATTTCAGATTCTTATGGTACGGATGCATGTAGACCTTTTAAGAACAGTTAATGAGGTTTAATCTGCTTATGTGGAGGAGAAGGTATAATGGAAAGGCTTCTGGCATGCAACGGGAGCCACCCCGCTTTCCCCCGATGTGTCTATTAGGACATTTCTCTGACACTGCCTGGCGTCTGCAACCTGCTACGTTGCTCACTGATGGAAGGCAGAGGCCTGGCATGGTAGTGGAAAGCTGAGCTCTGTTGTGATATGAGAGTTTCTACGGAGAATGCCTCCGGGCAGCTGTCTGCCTCGTGTGTTCGACATTAGGGCTGTGTAGCAAGCCAGAGTGGAGGTGTATTAAAGCTAGCAGGCAGTGCAGAGTCAGCTGGAGGTTCAGAAGTGCTAACTAGGCCGAAGGACCAAGGGCAGACTCAGGTATAAAAATAAAATCTCCGCAAGCCTGTTTCGTTTCCTGCCTATGCATCTTGTCTTGGAGAGCTAATTGCACCTTGCTAAACGTGAGGTTTTTGCTCGTGGAAAGCGGCGTAAGTGCTGTACTCACTATTCCATTATTTCCTATTAATCTTCCATCATTTTCACTACAGATGCATATGGATGACAGGCAGGACTTACTGAAGCACTAGTAGCCTCCTTCATCACTGTACCCATTGCCACTGGCAAATACCAAACTGCCCAGGACCTGAAAACAACAACAGGAACACAAAAGGGGCTGTGGTTGGGATCAACAGATAGACGTCATGGCAAGCCATTCATTCATTCATTCCACGTTTACTGAGCACCTGCTACCCTCTCAAACAGCTGTGTGATCCTGGGCCAGTTACTTAACTTCTCTCCACCCCCGTTTTCGCATCCGAGCATGGGAAGAGTGACAGCAACCATATCGTAAGAATAATGTGAGGATTTGATAAGTTTGTGTATTTAAAGCCCTTAGAATAGTAACTAGTTTATGGTAAATGCCTAATAAACGTTGGTGTTATTGTCGACCCTGTTATTATTAGAGACTGTCTTGGGCACTGAAGTAGATAGATAAGGAAAATAAAGCCTCTGTCCTCAAGAAGTTAATGGTCATGTAAATAAAAATAAAACACCCTTTGGTGTGATCGTCATTATTACTATTAATTGAGCATTGATTATCAGGCATCATGCCAGAGCTCTATATATGCTTTGGCACTTGCCCTTGTCAGGCCGCCTTTGAGTTAGAAATTATTATCTCCCTTTGCAGACAAGGTAATTCAGCCTCACAGAAGCCAAGTAACTAAACCTGCAACAAACAGCAGAACCAAAAACCTAGTTATTTCTTCCCCTCTGTGCCTCATTGGATCTCAGAAACTAGGAGAGAGGGTATAACGTGCCCAAGGTCCCTGCTAGCCCTGGCAGAGCTGGTGCCAGGGGTTGTCCCTGCCCCACATGTTCGCTGGCACACTGTGCTCTCTTCTTTGGGTCCTGTGGCTTGAGGGTCATTGTGGGCATCCTTGGGAACCAGGAAAAGAGGCAAGCAGTGATGGATTTTTCTTCCTAAATAGAGTCTGGGGGCCTGCACTCTCTTCCCAGTATAATTAGGACAGCATACATTTTAATCACGTTGGCAAGTTCAACAGGACAGGGCTTCCAGCTTATGGTCTTATGTCCTAACAAAAAACTCACTTTCACGAAGTGCATGACAGAGACCAATGTCCTTCTTGCATCTTGAGCTCTCTTGACCTAGACATACAGACCACAGAATGCAAATTGCATTGACTGTGGCCATTTCTCCTTCCCATACTGGCCATGGCCAGGCTAGGCTCCTGCTTCTCAACTGTGATTACCTTAAAACAAAAAGTTTTCAAAAGCAACTCACTGCAGTATTAAAAAATTATTGCAGTAGAAAGTGCAGTGAATTAATAATAATTATTATTATAAAATAGATGATTAAACATCTCTGATGAGGCAGGCTTTGCATACAGCAACTCATTTAACCCTCACACAGGCATGAAGCATGCATGTGCACACACATGAAAAATGATCACCAACTTTATAGATGAGGAAACTAAGCTTCACATGCGTCTGAGATTACTCAGTTCTGCCATAGTGAATGTGGGTTCTAATCCAGTCTGTCTAAATCCAGAGCCTGGGCCCAAAGAACTTCACTTTCTAAGATTCAGGGCCTTCAGACATGAGTTCCTGTACTGCTGCCAAGTGATAGGATAATTAGAGTGAGTTGCCTCTTCTCTTGACCCCAGTTCACCCACTATATAATTAGGAAGTTGATCAATATGTTGCTTAGTCTGTGCCTCCATGTAGCTGGCACACACTATAAATTGGTATACTGAAGTAAAATGGCTGAGGTTGATCTTGAAAGCCAGACAGTACTGAGTTCCAACCATATGACCTTAGACAAGTCATGTCTCATCTTTAAACCTAGTTAACTCCTCAAGGTAACAGGGGCAATATGATGGCCTGGTTGCCTGTTTCATACAGTTGGGGTAAAAAGCAAATGAGATAACACTTAATGCTTTATGACAATGCTGAGTGCAATAAGTCCTCCATGAAGAGATGCTATTATAATTAAAGTAGTGATTAGGACTGGGTGCTCAAAAATATTTCTGAAATAATCATTGAATGCAAGTAGAGTCTGCACTTCATTTTATTGTTTGCTTAAATAATTAAGTATTTATATCTTCCCCAAAAAAAGGAGTTGACCTGCTACTAGATGAAAAGCATTTTATACCTACTTTAATTATATCTACAATATTTATCTTCAGTGTTAATTGTGTGATTCATAGTGTTGTGCTACTCAGTAAAATACAAAAGTACTTCTTCTTTTCAACAAGTGAAAACAACATCTCATATTTACAACAAAACAATTCTTTTCTGGTACCTTTTTTGATTTTGCAAGCAGAGACACATACCAATTAGGCCATATATTCATGGCCTAATTTCCAAAACTCCAGAAAATGACAAAAAAAGTAAAAATAAAAAATAAAGAAGAAATAGGGGGAGAAGGAAAAGAACGTTTTTTTTTAAAGAGGGCCGTGGGCTATGTTTGTCTCAGATACGCATAAAACCATGCATCCTTCTCTAAGCCAACATGAGAATTGGTCCCTAAGGGGGAGAGAAAGAAGGAGATCAAAGACAACATTCTGGAGAGCTTCTGGTCATAGTTGGTGGTGAAGACTCTCTTCACCAGCTACCACTTATTGACCGTACTTGAATACATTTGGAGGATCCAACCTCGTTCTTTAATCTGGAAGCAACCTTTCATAGGCTCCTTCCTCCGGTCATCATCTACTGAGCCTATTTTATGTCACACACTGTGCTTGGGCTGTCTGAGACAGGATAAGCACAAGAGAGGATAAGACACAATGAAGAAGAAGGCATCAAGTTACTTACATGAGAAATATGGGGAGGAGAGGCTGTGCCCCCACTAGCCTTCAATAAATCCTTGACTCGCTACAGTTTTCTACTACATGAAAAATGGAGCCAATAGCATCTGTCTTATGAGACTGCTGAGAGGTCAATCAGAACCCATACATAAAGGTATTCGAACCTAACAGATGTGCAAAAAAGTTATTTCTCATTTTCCCATTCACCTTGCATGCATGATTTTTTACCTTTAAACTACTCATCACTTTTTCGCTTGTATTCCAGTTTATTTAATGGGTTCCTTTCTTGTCATTTAGACTAGACTGGGCTTTTTGAGGACCATGTGGTAGTCATTAGAGCTGCTTACCACATATTGCCAGCTCTCCACTTTCCCAGCATGTTGCAGGATTGCACTTCCTCACTTATTTGGCTTAGACTGGGCCTGAGTGATCAGTTCTAACTTTTAGGATGAGTGGAAGTCATGCATGTTTCTTTCAATTGCTAGGGTCAGGTCCCCCAGAACTCCTCCCTGTGAAGACAAGAAATTGAGATAATGGTGGTTACTTCCTCAACCCAGATCCCACAGTGAGAAGATATGAAGCCAACCCACCTAATAACAACATAAAGTCAACCTTTGGCTTTATGAGTGAATGAGATTTAGGGGTGTTTGTTACAACAGCATAACCTACTTCATCCTGACTAATAGAGACAACAACATATTAATCATGTCATGGAGTCCAGCTCAGGCCATGTACAAAGTTGTAATAAAGAGTACCTAACTGGCTGAGGACCAAGCAGGAATGTGCATAATTAAAACCTCAGAATTTAGAACATGGGTTTAATAAACTTCCAAATGCCAAAATATCAATGTTAAAGAAAGTTTAAACCAGTTAAAAGATGATGATCCTGCTGTGTTCTAGATGCTGTGCTGAGTGTTGGGGACACAATGAGGAAGAAGACATCATCCTTTAGGGAGGAAAGTCAAATTTTAAGAAAAGTCAGAATGGCAAGAATGGCAGAGTAATCACCAGGAACATGTAAGGCAATGGAGGAAAATACAGTCAGAGGTTAAGAAGACAAAATTCATATCAACGCAGTATTGAATCTGTTCATGCCAGACTGGCTGTCACTGCCATGTGTGAATGTTCTGAGCAGGGGGATAATCATCCCAGCCAAGGCACAGTTTGCTGAAAGGTTATAATGACAATATTCTCCTTAATGCATCTGAATAATGCCACTGGTCGGTCCCTCAGAGGTGTGTGCTTTTAAATTATGTTTCCAGTATTAGGACAGAAGTTAAGTCAGAGATCATGCTCTCAGACTGACACTCTGGTTACCAAAGGCATGACCATACTAATTTCTATTTGTATAGCTTACAGAGAAGGGTTCCATATTTACACTTACCTAAGCCTCACACACAGCCCTGAAGAAATAATGAATTGGAGTCCAGGGGAGGAGATTGACTTGCTGGTAAAGAACTTGGGCTCTAGAATCAGAATTCCTGGATTCAACCCCTGGTCTCCTCTCCTACTGACTGTTTGACACTTGGCTAGTGACTTGAACTTTAAGTGCCTCTGTTTCTTCACATGTAAAATGGCAATACTAATAGTAACTAAGAGAGATGCTATGAGGACGTAATAAGTTCCTGCATGGAAGACACTTAGACAATATTAGGCACGTGGTTAAAGGCTCGAAAGGTATGAGCTGCTAGTATTGTGGTTGCTGTCATTATGCTTATGGTTATTATTAAATCATTAATTCTTAAGGTCATTCAGGTGGTAAGCAGAAGAGAGAGGACTCTGACTACATTGTGTTCTGGTGGATTCTGAGAAACCAGAGTAAGAGACACAGGTTGTGGCCATCGTTACCTAGCAATTGAGGACATGCACAGGTAGAATAAAACCTACATTCTCTGGCCTCCTGGCCACCATGTGGAACCATGAGTTGCTGACCTCTTTCTATGCCAAGGCATCACCATCAAGCCTCACCATTCTTAGGCAGCTTAGCAGTGTGGCTTTTACTATAACCAACCAACCTCTTCACTTCCTCAAGCTCACCCAGTCTTAATTAGCCCAAGGAGAGTCATCTGGGTAAGTTGAATATCAAACTTATCAGGAAACTCTTGTACTGATTATAGACCCCGAGAGTGGCCATAGCACCTCGATGTCTGTCAGGGAACTTCATTGATTATATGCAGCAACTGATGAAATAATAAGGGATGGGAAGTTGTTTAGGGTGTTTCTTTTCTTCTCTCTCCCTCTCTCTTTCTCTCTCTCTTTCTCAGTGATTGCAAGTACATTAAAGAAAAACTACCCACTGTATGTCATACACACCATAACATTACTTCCATACTGTCTGCCAAAGACTAAGAGGCTGACATTTGAAACCAAGAAGCCTCACAGATTGGTGAGAGACTGGGTGAGGATTCCTGAAGAGCAAGTTGTTAATGTTGGGGTGGGGAGGAGATCTGTGCATATCATTTTTGATTTGTAAATTGCTGAAGAATCAAAAGTTTCCTGAGGAAAGTTGGAGACTTTCCCCATCGACTTACCTTATATACCAATTTCCTACTGACATCAAAAAGCAGTTTCATTGATCACTTCCTAGTGATTTGACTGGGAGATTTACACTCAGGGCAAACCATTGATTGTAATGGCAATTCCTATTGACTTAAAGAGGTGTTCAGCTCTGATTGGAATCCCACCAGATGAGCAGGTATCCACTTTCAATCATCTACAAATCAACTTGCCATCATCACACACTAAAAAAGCTCCATCTAATCACTTGGCACCAAGTTTCAAACTTTACAAGGAGTCTTTTGATGCCATAGCAGCAATGAGATGCAAGGTCAGGATCTCCTTCTTTCATGGCCCCTTGGCCTGGGATGTTCCCCCACTTTGTCCCCTGGAGAACTCTTAATTCCCCTTCAGGGCTCAGTTCCTGGTAGGGATGTTCCCCCACTTTGTCCCCTGGAGAACTCTTAATTCCCCATCAGGGCTCAGTTCCTTGTAGGCATAGAAGAATCAAATCCATTTGACAATAGGAGCCAGAAAAGACCAGGGAGTTATCTAAGCATACTAGACCATGACATCCCATTGACTGGCTTTAATTCCATTTATTCTTTCAACAGTGTTCCATTTTTTCCTGCAATACCTACTATATGACAAGCAATGTTTTAGCAGTTGGGGATATACCTGTGAACAAGGCAGTTAGGAAGTACAAGTTTACATACAGTTTATAGAGGGACACACACAGCAAAGAAGTAAGCAAATAAATGATGAAGATATTTCAAATGGTGATAAGTGCAATAAAAAATAATCAGATAGCTGCTGTTTTGTGATAGTCTGAAAGAAAAATGAAGAAGAAGAAGAAAAAGAAGCAAATAGCATTATGAGCCAGAGAAGCATGTGGCAATATTTTAAGCTGGGTCATAGGAAAGTAGAAATTCTGCTGACCTGGATTATTCTATGTGTATCTACATCCTCGTTCTGCCCTTTCTGCCCTGGGTCCCCATTGCTTTGTGCTGAGGAACACCTAAGATATTTTTATATCAATTTTTTTAAAAGATGAATGAGAATGCTGGGGCAAGCAGATTGGCCCAAGAAGAAGGGAATGATGAGCTATGCGTGGTGTGAGGCTCCATGTTGCCTTTCCTTTTATCATGAACACAGTTGAATTGACTATGTTCCCTTTCCTTTCCTATTCTACATTCAAATTATTTTAAAATTGCCATTTATTTCTCTATAACAAAGATTTTTTTCTTATTATTATGCCAAAGATAACCTTCACCAATAAAAGAAATTTATTAGGCCCCAAATGGCCCATGGTGTTTAGCAGAGATGCTATAGAAAGGGAGTTAATAGACAGGGGTCTTCCCCCAGGGGCCTTTAGAGTCAGGTGCTGTTACACACACTGGACTCTGAGTTAAGAAGCACTACTTCTAGTTCCGGTTGCACAGCCAACAGCACAGTATGGTAAAAGGGGAAGAAAAAAAAAAACCATGAATTTTTGCTTAAGACAAATCTGGATTCAAATTCTGCCCATGTCCCTCACTAGTGGCATTGTGGTATTGGAAACTTTACGTCTCAGACCTTCAATTTTTTCATCTGTCAAGTCAGAAAAATTATTCCCTCGCTGTGAGATCATTGTGAAGACTGGAAATACTGCATGAAGTGCCTGGCCTAAAACAGACGCTTCATATGTGGGAGCTAATATTTGTGTTAACAATTTAGGCAAGTCTTTTCACCTCTTTGTATCCTAATCTCTTCTGAAAACTGGTAGGAGACAGCGTAGTTGAAATAGATAATATCTTTTACGTTTAAAGTTTGCTAGTGTACAGTGACTCAATTTCCTTAGCTTCTTTCAAATCTTATTATCCTCTGCTCCTAACTTTTCTTACTCTCATCTGCACACTGCATTCATAAGCCTACCCATGCATCAGCCCTTTCAGTTAAGGTAATTTGGGGACCCAAAGAGCCAAGTTCTTAATTCATGAACTAGTGTTTCATGAGCATCTTCTGGACTGCAGGTTCTATGAAGGTTTCTCTGGAAATGGAGGTGGGGTGAGTTCACATAAGGGAGCAAGCATGCTGCTCCAACCTCAGCTCTCCAGAAGCGACATCTCAAATAGGAGAAATGACATCTAGATAATGATTACTATATAGGAGAAAGCACCAAGGGTCACTAAGTTCCAGAAGCCTCAGTGTATTGCGGAAGCCTCAGTGGATTTGCCTCTAAAAGGGGAATGAGACTAGATCCTATCCAATAGACTGGAGTTGAAAGTTTAATGAAATTATGTAAGTAAAGACCTAGTACAGTACCAGGCATGCTGCAAGTGTCAGTTGGTGGGACATGTACTGGAACCCCTGTGAAATCTAACCTAGCAGGATATAAGCTCTGAGCTGCTGGTTAACACCTCTTCAATCCAAGTCTGTCAGAGAACACCACCAGTGCTGAGGAAAGTAGCACCTGGAAGTTAGGGGAGACACATTCTGAATGTTATCACCTCAATACCTGGTTCCCACTCTACCTTAAATAGGAAAACTTTGCATTATGTTTTGAGAGCCACTACTTCTCGCTTTTGCTTAGGCCAATGTAAATTATCTTCTGTTGGTCACTACTGAAAGCCCTAAATAATATAGAAATATTGTCCTTCTTCTAATCTCAGATATTGAACCCAGCTTCCTCTCATGAATTTATTCCCCAAACTGAGAAGGTGATGATCAATGAGAAATTTGAGCTCTGATCAGGTACTTTGGAGGTAGGGCTGCTTCATGACTTACGGGGGCCAGAGACATTTTTGCCTTTGTCCTTCCTTGACAAATACATTTGTTACTATTATATTTATACTTTTCTTTTGACTATCAAAGAAATTAAAAAACATTTTTGTGGTCCCCAAAAGTACTATGGACCTCTTGCATCGTCCTCTCATACCCAATGAGGCAAGAGCTCTAGTTGGAGTTTCCGCATGGCCCATCTCAAAAGGACTGAGTTCATGGAAGCCCAACCATTTTGAGCCTCTTTCTCTGCTGTCATTCATTTGTCTGATTGCTGCTCTTTCATGAGTACATACCTCTGAGTTTTATACCTGAGATCATTTTCCAACCTGGATGCAAGAACCAGCAGAAGATGACCATACACCCATTTCTGCTGCTACCAATTGGTGTGATCCTCAGCCCTGCCAAAACCCCTTCTCTTTTAAATCCTTACTCTTTTCATCTGTGAAATGAAGGGAATGAGTGATGTCTAACATCTTTTTCCCTGCTAAATGTCTTAAATTTTACCTTTCTTTAACTCTCCTATTTTCATCTCATACAATTCCCTTAGCCCAATATATGAGTCCCCTTCTCCACCCCCTACATGAACAAACTTGTCTATATCTTCCTTTAAAATGTGCAAATAACTAGAGCATAAGCTAAAAAGCAGAAAAAAGAAGGAAAGAAGAAAAATGCAGAAAACAGTAGCTTTAAAACTGGGATCCTTTCAGTATTTACAGTCTAACCTTCCTCGCACAGCGTCTGCCTTGTTGATCATACTAGGATTGTGATTCCCCTGGGCAAGCAAGCTATCTGCAATTTCCAAAGTGCCTTCTAAATAATCAGTAATCAAGAAATGCCAAGTAATCATGATCTCCCATGTACTTACTGAGGGTCACTCTGAAACTGGGCGTCGGAGCCTCCTGTCTGAAAGTGCCGCAGCTCCTTGCTTCAATGTTGAAATTGATGTGTCGGGGTTACCATGGAAGCCCGCCCCCTGTACATTACCATTATTATTATTTTGTGTTTCCCTAATACTTTCATTGAAAGATAATCATGTTATGAATATTAACTTTTATAGGCTGCATTTGTAACTGCTTACGTGTAAAGAAGCAGCACTTTCTGAAATCAAAATGACACTAACAATTTAGTCAATTTACTTTTTCCCATCTCTGTGTTTACAGTTGTGTTATTTTGTTACTGCACGATCTGAATTTTGATATAGTCATTCTGGTAATGAGCCTTTCTGTTCTTCATATTTAAAGATTCATTTGTCACATAGAACAGAATTGGTTTAAATACATTCATTTAATAAATATGTGTTGAGTACCTACTAGGTGCCAGATCCCATGTGGGACAGACAGATGCTGCTTTTAACAGCTACACAGAGGATAGTGAGGAAGACAAACATGTAAATCACAAATCCACAGATTAAAAATGATGTGATATATGTAGAAATGGAAACATGCAGAGAGCATTTTGGGTACTTCAAGTGGGGAGACCTAATCAATTCTTTGGTTCAAGGAGTATTTTCTGAGTTTTCAAGTTTGAGGAAAGTGGCGTTAGAAAGGAAAAAAAATGAATGAATATATAATCTGTATGGTGTTTATCAAGACGCAGAAAACCTTCACACCCATTAGAATGGCTATTACAAAAACACACACATACACACACACACACACCCTCACACAGGCACACACAAATTACAAAAAAAAAAAAAAAAAACAGGAAATGACCAGGTGTTGGCAAGAATGTGGAACTCTCTTGCATTGCTGGTGAAAACGTAAAATCCGTGCAATGTGGTGGTCCCTCAAAAAATTCAGCATAGAATTACCACATAATCCAGCAATTCCACTTCTGGGTATATTATCTGTGAAAATTGAAAGCAGAGACTCAAACAGATATCAGCACACCTATGTTCATAGCAGAATTATTCACAATAGACAAAAGGTGGGAGCAACCTAAGAGTCCCTCAATAAAGGAATGGATTAAAAGTGTGGTAGATCAATACACAATAAAATATTGCTCAGCCTCGAACTAAAAGGAAATTCTGGTACATGCTACAATACGGATGAATGTTGAGTACATTATTCTAAGTGAAATAAGTCAGTCACAAAAGGACAAATACTGTATAATCTCACTTACCTGAGGCCTACAGGGAGTCAAACTCTTAGAGACAGAAAGCAGAATGGTGGTTTTCATGTGCTGGGGAGAGGCAGAATTGGAATTTAGTGTTTAATGGATGGGTATAAAGTTCTGTTTGGGATGATGAAAAAGTTCCAGGGATGGATGGTGGTGATGGTGGCACAACTGCAGTGTACTTAATGTCACTGAAGTGTGCACTTCAAAATGGTGAATTTTATGTTATGTGTATTTTACCACAACAATAATAATAATATGAGGTGCAGAGATCCACACTACCCTTCTCTAACTCTGAATTGTGTGAGGCTGGGTATCCAAGGACAGTCCAACTCCCCACTCGTTTTCTACAATGTTGTCTTCCTGGGAACCGCCGCTGTTTGTATGTCAGCTTTATTTGTAAATACAATTAAAAATCCAGCCACAAAACACCATCATCCAAGGGGTAAATGTTCTCGGGCTCTGAAACTGAGTACTGTCATTCCCATTAACGGTAATGAGAGTCCCATGGCTAAACCTCTGCGCATCATGCTCAAAATTTACCCCCTAGAGTTTGCAGATGGAAATTTAAAAAAAGATTATCTTATGTACAAACAGAAAACAGAAAATAAAGCCAGAAATGGCATTCTGACCACGGAGATGCAACGGGGGCGAATAACAGGCAATCTGGTGAGGGTTGTTTCAGAGAGAGACCTAAAGAGGGCTTATGCTGAACAGAGGGTCCAATCCTGGTCTCCAGAGTTCTTGCACATTCCAGAGCAATTGGGGTTACCAGTGGCCCAAGGTCAGGCACTTGAGTTCTGTTATGTTAAAAACCTATTTTTTAACATAAAATATCCTCTGGAGATGAATGAAAAAAAACATAGATCTATACTTACTGTGCCATCTAAAAGTCCTCAAATGTTCATTTCAAGTGAATTTCTAATCGAGGTTTTTAAGAGTCCTGGTGCATTCTCATAATTAAAGACTTTAAGTTTTTAATTCCTTCTCTCCACTTTGAATTTTCCCTGGAGCCTTTGTCATGTTCTATGTTGTGAAGAAAAGTAATCAAATTAACATAAGGGGCTTTATTGGAAGTCAGTTTCTCTCTCTCCTTCTCTCTCTCTCTCTCTCTCTCTCTCTCTCTCTGTCTTTCTGTGTATTTCTCTCATCTGTATCTCCATCCCTATCTCTGTCTTTTCTCCATAACACTTTACAGACCCTCCTCCTGACTCTTCCCCATACTGCTTCATTTTCCAACTTCTACCTGCAGAAATATACCAGCTTCCTTTGCATCCTTGTCAACATTTGGGTTGACAAAAATGGCTTCCATTCCGTATGGTCCACACTTTTAGTGCCTCTAATGCCTGACTAGGTACAACTCTGTGACTTACTCAAACTCTCCAAAAGAGAGTCTGATGGGCCATCACCTTGCTGATGCATTAGGTACTTTCTAGTCAAATTCTTTCCACTTTCTTAAGCAAGTTGTGGCCAGGATTTGGGGGAAGGAGAAAAATTGTATGGCCTGCTCCCTACACATGAGGAACCAAGAGCTGGAGCAATGCCCTGAGAAGGGCACAGGAGCACAATAGGTCAACCAACCAACCAACCAACCAAAATGTCTAGACTTGAGTTAGAGTGGCAGTTTACAAAGAGTGGTCTATGACAAGGATGCTCCCAGGGTGTCTACAAGATCAAAACTATTCTCATAGAAGTAGTGAGACATTGCTTGCCTCTTTTCACTCAATTGGCATTTGTGCCCATGGCACAAAAGGTGAACTGACAAACCAGCTTTTTTTTTCCCCTGAGAATCAGTCCACATTTTATTTTATAGTATATTCATATAAGTTCCTGCATTTCCAAGGTAACCAGGTCACATTCAGGTTATGACTGCTGGTAACAAAATCGTACAATTACCCTGGCTTCAAAAACAGCATAGGGCAGCAGGGGCACAGTGGCTCACACCTGCAATCTCAGCACTTTGAGAGGCCGAGGTGGACAGATCACATGGTCAGGAGATCGAGACCATTCTGGCCAACATGGAGAAACCCCGTCTCTACTAAAAATACAAAAAATTAGCCAGGTATGGTGGCACGCACCTGTAGTCCCAGCTACTCAGGAGGCTGAGGCAGGAGAATTGCTTGAACCCGGGAGGTGGTGGCTACAGTGATCCAAGATCGTACCACTGCACTCCAGCCTGGGCGACAGCACAAGACTATCTCAAAAAAAAAAAAAAAAAAAAAAAAAACCAAGATAGAGGGATGCACGTTAATACTTCTTTCCCTTTGATACTGCAGAAGACAATATAGCACAAAATAAAATTTCTACAATCACATGCCTTTTACAATCCAGTGTGAAGGCATATTATTTATGTTAAAATTAGACCATATGGAACATGAGAATAAAAAGAGTTTGAAAGCTCTCTAAAATTTCCCCCAGTGCCATCTTTTTAGCAGGAACCAAGGCCGTGGCACAGACTCTTCACAGACCTGCATTACTCACTGCCACACACCTGAATTTAAAAAGCCAAGGCCAGTTTCACTTAACAATGCTCTTGATGGAGCAGTAAAAATTAATTTTATGACATCTGGACCCTTATGGGTACTTCTTTTTGATATTCTGTGCTACAAAATGGGAAGTAAACATAGCACACTTTTGTTGCACTCCAAAGTATGATGGTGTTGTGAGGAAAACACGTGTGTGCTTGCTTGCTTGCTTACTTGCTTGAGTTGCAAGCTGAACTAGCCACAGTTTTCACACAACATTTTTACGTAAGTGAACAACTGACGGAAAAATAATGGCTATTTGAACTAGAGTGTTTAGCAGACATTTTCTCAAAAATGACTGAAACGAGCCTGTCATTTCGAAGGAAACAACTGACAATATCGGAATTCAAATTAAAATATTTGAATTTTAGAAAATGTCTATCTACCACCGTGAGCCGATGGAGACCCAATACTTACAAACATTTTCTGGTGAGATTGCTGGTAATCACTAACGTAGATTTTAAAATATTTTGTAGTTACGTGTATCAACATTTGGAAGATTTGCATAACTCAGTGAACCAATATTTTCCAAAAGACCAATGTATGAGGTTACAGAATCACACATGAGTCTGCCATCAATTTCATTGAAGTTCAACATAGATAATAGATTTTAATACAGAAGTATGAAAAACTCACTGACAGTATTACAGATCTTACGTTACAACTAACCCTTAAGAAATTACTATTTGCCAAATATTGGTGTACTGTCAAAGATAATTATCCAAAATTATCTGAAAAGACTATTAAACGACTTTTGACTTTTCCAACTATACACATGTGAGAGGCCAGGTTTTCTTCATATCCTTCAACCAAAATAACATTGCAATAGATTGAAGAACGTACAAATTCTGCAATTTACTTGTTTGCTCAATATTGTTTGATCTATTCACTGCAGAACATGTGGCTCTAGCTTGTATGTTTTCACTGTGCTATAATATTCTCTTGCAACTACCATATCAGTGTGTATTTTTCCATCCTGAGAATGAACATTTAGGTTGTTTCCAATTTTTTTTTTTTTACTGTAATGAACAATGCTGCTGTGAACATTCTTTTTATCTGTCTTATTACGTTCATTTTTTCCTTGGTTTTATTCTTAGAAATAGAATTGCAGATTTATGGGAGGAAGAGATCTTTTAATTCTACTAACACAAGTAACGTCTTATTGAGTTTAAGAGCTTGGCATAAATTAATTTATGTAATTCTTAGAACAACACGTTGGGGCTTATCTTTTAGCCTTTAAAATAAGGATATTTACTGAGGATACGCTATGGAGAAAGCTGAAACTCAGCTTGAAGAAGAAGTTTCAGAGCCAAAGGGACCTCTCTCCCGACTTCTTACTCAGTTATGAGGCTGCTTATTCAATACCTCCACGGGGATGCCTTATGCGACTGGGCACCTGGCTTACTCCATACCAAGTGGGTCAGCTCAGCCTTTCCCCCTCCTTAATGATGGCATCTCCATGCTTTTAGCAGTTCCATGGATAATCTGAGAGCACCGCCTCCACCTGACCCAAGACACCACCATCCCTTACCTGAGTCATCACAGTGGCCTCCACACTGGCTTCCTATTTCAGTCTGTGAACCCTGGAATCACTTTTCAAAGAGAAATGAAGTGTGCCACTCCTGCTGTGAACCTGGCGATGAAGTTCTGAAGGAACTAGAAAAGCACCACTGGAACATCACATTAATAAATGTTGTGGGCCAGGTCCATGGATGAATGCTAAAGTTAATGAGCAAAGCTTTAAGGAGAAATAGGATATTTTCATCATGTCAAAGTTTCTCCTCCCCAATTTTCTAATTAGTGTGGTGGTTTTAACATACGACTACAAATTTCTTGAAACCCCTCCTTTCTTGGATGTGGGCTGGATTTAGCAACTTAATGCCAAAGAAAAGAGTATGGAAAACTAAAAATAGTAACTTTACAGTGGAGAAACCTGGCCAACGCCACCTTAACCAAGTAACCAAGATTATATCACCAGTGAGGAGTCATGTGGCTCCCAGGTATCCCCTGACATAGTGGAAAACAAGATCACATCACCTCTGTGGGGTTCTTCCTCAAAATTCACACCCTCAGAGTATCCATGAGAAAACATCAGCCAAACTCAAACTGGGGCACATTCTACACAATGCTTGGGTGCTTTTCAAAAGTGTCAAGGTCAAGAAGAGACCAAGAAAGAATCACAGTTTAGAGGACACTGAGGAGACACTGAACAGAAAATCTGGATCCTGAAACAGGAAAAAAAAAAAAGATCATTAATGGAAAACTGGGAAAATCCAAATAGAGTATGCAGTTTAGTGAGTAGTATTGTACAAAAGCTGATTTCTTAGTTTTGATCAGTGGAGCATGGCTATGACAGATGTGAACAGCAGAGAAAGCTGAGTGAAAAGTACAGGGCACACCTGTACACTCTTTGTAACTCTTCTCTAAACCTAAACATTATTTCAGGTAGCAAGTTTAAAAGAAAACAAAAACACAGTAATGACTTCCCATTTTATTCAGAGGAGAAGTCAAAGAGCTTATCCACAGGGGACCCATGTGACCTGCCTTTCCTGCTCCAGCCCTGTCCTCAGTGCACCCTGCCTTCCATAGCTGCCTCAATCTCCCTCACACTGGCCACTTCACTGTTCTGGAACCTTCTCTTGCACTCACATTTGGTTCTGCCCCGGATGTTCTCCCTCTGGTATCTCTGTGGCCAACAAACTCACTTCTTTCAAGTCTTTGCTGAAATGTACCCACCTCAATGAAGCCTCACCTGATCATTCCATTTAGATTACAGCTGCCCTCTCTGCAACCACTCCTGACCCTCCTTACTCTCTTTTTCATATCACGCATCACTTTCTAATATCCCTGATTCAGTTCCCCACTTATTATGGCTTTTGTTTATTATACATCTTCAGCTCTATGAATGTGATTTTGCCGTGGTTCACTCTTGCAACTGTGGTGCCTAGAACATGGGACTGAGCCCACTGTTGAGTGCATAAGCTTGCCTGTGTCAACTCTAGCACTTAACTTGACTTATTAATCATCAACGTACCTGCACCTAAGAGCTCAACAAGTGGTGGAGGGAATAAAGACATGGGCAAAAGACCCCAAATAGTCCCCCAGATCTGGGGCTAAGAGGTGAGTAGAAGCCACTGGCCATCAGCACAAGAATAGCAATGGCTTTCCTTCCTCCACAGAATGTCTTAGTGTGCCTGGAAAGACAGGTGAAAAAGTAAGCCTGCATTTTAGGCAATCTTTAAGCCAAGTTGAAAGTTATGAAAGATTTGGGTAAGCTCCTTTCTAAGCACCTTCAAAATTCCCAGAGGGCTTTTCTTATGTGGTAGGTATTATAATGAAAAAAGACCCAGACATGACAAGAGACACATGGGTAAAGACAGCTATTAAAGCAAGAATGATTGATTTCATAACATTCCAAGGTAGCACTCTTTAACTCCAGATACAGCCACCTCTCAATGTCGGCCTCCCTAATTTGCATAGGTAATTGACAGCTTGTTAACAGCTCATTAAGAACACTGAAAACCATGTGACAACTACAATCGTGTGCATAAATGGGGATAGAATCTGTGACTTGCAGGATGTTGAGAACTCAATCAGATCTCAGATTACAGGTCAGAAAACTAGTGAAAAAACAGGGACATTGACCAACTTTTTTTTAGAATTTTATTTAACAGTTCTGTGGTCCATCAATTCATAAACACAAACCTGGGCCACGATGATTTTCCGAATTCAGCACTAACGGATGTGACACTATAACTTCCAGTTTAATATATAATAAATACTTACCAGCTGATCATTCTCACTTTCTAAAAACACCCATTAAACTGCTTATGCAGTTTTAAAATTTGTTCTTAGAATTCACCTTTTTCATAAACACAAGTCATTTAGACATCACAATCTAATATTCTGCAAGTGAGAAAAATGTAAAGTGTAATTTGATTTTAGACTATAAAAAGGAGATAAGTTTCCTGATTTGCACAGTTACTATCCGTAAATTTGGAGGCTGCGTTTTTTTAAAAGAACATTTGAATATAAATAGTGCAAATAATTGTTACATCAGCAAATCTCTTCTCAGCATAGATGCCTGTGCAGAAACCTTTGTCTGCAAACTGTCTCTGCTGGATAGAATAAGGAGTTTAAAAGCTGTGTGCAGCCACAGTGGAGATCAGGGAGCTCAGTGCCCTGCCCCAATGTCACCTGTGACTGATGCTGACTCTTATGTTTTCTCTAGCTGCCTGTAGATAGCAGATATGGACTGAGGGTCCAGGAATGCTGTCCCAGGCTCAGTCCTCTGGATTCTGAAACCACCCTCCAGTCGCAGGACAGCCTAGTCTGCCATGCTTCCCAGTTCTGGCTAACTTAGCCAAATCCACTCTACACACCTCCTTCTCCCCTGACAGGTACCTTCAACTGAAGAGGACTGATATGGTTGGCTCTGTGTCCTGACTCAAATCTCACATTCAATTGTAATTCCCAGTGTTAGAGGAAAGGCCTGGTGGGAGGTGATTGAATCATGGGGGCAAACTTCCCCCTTGCTGTTCTCTTGAAAGAGTTCTTATGAGATCTGGTTGTTTGAAAGTGTGTAGCACCTCCTGCTTTGGTCTCTGTCTCTCTCTCTTGCTGACTATGTGAAGACGTGCTTACTTGTTTTTGTCTTCTGCCATGATTGTTAAGTTTCCTGAGGCCTCCCTAGCTATGCTTCCTGTACAGCCTGTGGAACTGTGAGTCAATTAAACTTCTTTTCTTCATAAATTACCCACTCTCAGATAGTTCTTTACAGCAGTGCAAGAACCGACTAATATGAGGACTTTCTGACCTGGTTTGTTTTCCCTCCCTCTGTTCTTTCTGTATGGCTAGTTCCACATCATCCAGTCAGGTCCAGCTTAAGGGACTCTGCCAAAACAGTGGAGCCAAATGGGGAGAAAAGAGCACAGAATCAAGATTTAGGAGATCCAGGAGTGCCATCCAGAGCCCCGGCTTCACCATCGCTAGAAAAGTAGTTCATCCTGACTTAGACGTTTAACTGGAGAAAGTCTCAATTTCTTCACCTACAAAATCAGAGTGATACTACTTAGAGATAGGAATGTGGGATATGATGAGATTTCTCTTCAAATAACCCAATCAATCTTTTATTCTTTAATTCATAGTACCCTCCCTTTTTTCCCTTTTTTCTCCTTTTTTTCCTTTTTACCTTTGTTAGATGCCCAGGCACACCACAGTACCAGGTGCTATCAGTACCAGCTCACATTTCTTTCCTTATTTGGAAAGAGGACTAACTTTCTAACTCATTTACAGATATTCCTTCCCCTTTCCTCTCCACTTTCTTTTACGTGCCCATCTTATCTAAAAAAAGATAAAATGTTTAGCCCACCAGGATTAGTTTAGATTGTATGACCCGACCACAGCCAAAGGGGGAAGGGTACAGGGGCAGGACTGGCATCAGGAATAAAGGCTCCTATGCCCCTTTGTTCAGGTGTGCTCTCATGGTGACTGGCCAAGGAGGCACCCCTCTGTGCAGAAGTAAAATTGTTTTGCTAAGAATCCTTTGTCCTTAGGATTTGGAGCGTTATTCCTAACAGGAGTAATACTATCTACAGTTGACTCGAACAATGTGGGAGTTAGGAGTTAGAAAAGAAAATCCAAAGAAAGAGGAAATATGCTTACTATTCACTAACTGGGAGTGGTTCATCATAAAGGTCTTCATCCTCATCATCTTGAGAATGAAGCTACATGTTGAGTAGATAAGGAGGAGGAAGAAAAGAAGGGACTGGTCTTGCTCCCTCAGGGGTGGCAGAAGTAGAAAAAAATCCACATGTAAGTGAACCCTCGAAGTTCAAACTCTTGTTGTTCAAGGGTCAACAGTACTTAGAAATCTTGGTAGTGTTGTTTAATTGAGATAAAGCCATGGTACAAGATAGAATCATGAAAAGATTGAGAAAGATAATTAATTCCAGTCACAAAGGTCTTGGTAGTAAGACAATACCAAAGATGTCAATCAACTGAAGCCAAGTGGCCAAAGATGTCAATTCAATCCAGAGGCTAAACAGAGACATATATCATGGCCTAACAAGAACAGATGAACTGGATAAGGCACAGTCTTCATCTCTGGAGTCTAAACTGAAAAAAGATGATGGTGATGGTGATGGTGATGGTGATGGTGATGGTGATGGTGATGGTGATGGCGATGGCGATGGTGATGGTGATGGCGATGGTGATGGTGAGAGCTGAAGCTGAAAGTCCATGGTGTAGTGAGACCTTTGAGAGTGCCCACCGAAGGCTTTCTGCAAACAGAAGGTGTGAGGAAGCAGAAACCATGACTAAGTGAAAGACATGGAGGGAGAAGACACAGAGTGGAGGGAGGAGATGAGAAGGCACAGAATAGTGAGTGGAATAGGCAGGGAACCATCAACACAGGGGCCACTCCCTCCACCTGAGGTTCTGCTGTGCAATTTTAGTCTAGGAGTTGGCAAATTTCTTCCACCAAGGGCCAGAGAGTAAACACTTTAGGCTCTGCAGCCTTACGGTCTCTGTTGCAAGTACTCACCTCTACTGTTGTAAAGCACTGAAGCAGCCATAGACAATGAACACTTCTGAAACCAATGAGCACACACCTAAAAACTGGAAGATGCCACAAAAGTACATTTCATTTTGTCTCAGGAAACTTGAAGATGTGGCTCCCAGGGCTGTTTTCTCACATAGTGGCAATCACCAGGAGTTGGAGGGAGCCTGATCATGGCACCTGCTCACCAACATTGCCCACCCAGCTCACATGGGCAGCTGAGTTTGGGAACTTGCAAGCATCAGGTACTGCAACCACCACTTTAGAACCAATATCTCTAATCCTTCACCAACTTATAAAGTTAGTATCAGCATGACTATTTCACATAAGAGGAAACTGAGGCTATGGAGTTAAGGTGACTTTTCCAAGATCACACTGTTGATAAGTTGCTGAACAAAGGTAAAACTGCTGGAAACAAAAGCAATGTTTTAGAAAGTTCTGGAAGAATTGTTCTCTTCCCTCCTCTTTCCAGTCCTCTTCCTTCTGATCTGGCCTCCAATTTCTCTCTTTTTGCTGAATCTCTTTAATTTCTTCAGGAAATAACTCCCAATGTGAAAGAAGAATACACATTGCCTTTTTTTCTCTCTCTCTCTAAATGTAATTTTCTTGTCTCAGATGCAACAAATTCCTTTAAGAGTGAAGATAGTGCCTTAGGTTTCCTTTATTCCCCCAGAGAGCTTATCATAGCCAGAGCAAATAATAGATCCTAAATATAATCAATCATGGCGGTGGTGTGGGGAGGGGGTTTTTTAGCTTCAGCGTCTGACTTGAACTTATTACTAATAACATACAATTAGATCCAGGGAACTAACTCCTCAAGCAAGAGATCTGAGAAGAGAACCAAGAGGAGAACGAAGAAAAATAAATTCATGCTATAGCAAAAGGACCCACACAAAAATCCATGTAATCTGCATAGTGGGAAGGATGGAAGAGTTAGAAGACTTGAGCTCAATCCTCAGATCTGCCGGAACACACTCCTGCTACCTGCAGTGTGGTCGGAGCCCCAGCAACCCAAGAATCACCCAGGAACTGGTTAGAATTGATCATTCTGGGCTCCATCCTAGAAGAACAGAATGAGAATCCCTAGAGGTAGGCCCGGAAATTGGTGCTTAATGATCAGTTGGGGTGATTCTTAAACACACTGAAGTTTGAAAATCACTGACTGCATGCATGTTGCTGTCTCTGGGGGAGCTTTAAAAGGCAGTACTGACTGGGTTGGGGTTGCCAGATTTAGCAAATAAAAATACAGGTTGGCCCAGTTACATTTGATTTTCAGATAAACAACAAATAATCTTTTAGTGTAAGTATGACCCAAACTGTGTATTTTATCTTGCATCCCAATCCCTTTTCTACCCTCAGGGATTCTCATTTCATTGGTCTGAGTGAGGCCCGGGCTTTGGGATGTTGAAAGTTGGTGTGCAGCCAATGTTGAGAATGGTGGCCTGAGGCAGGCCCCCACCTGCCATATTCCATCCTGAGGGCTTCCCTACCTCACTGTTTCACCTGGATTCTAGCTCTGGGGTTGGGGAATGGGATGGCAGTGGAGGAAGTCGATTTTCCTAGGTTGCAGCAGGTTGTGGATATTGAAAATAGGCTAGAACGATCAAATAGGAAATCTGCTGTGAAGATATGTCATGATTTCCTTTATTTCACAGCTGAGTACAAATTGCCACCATTTTCTTCAGGAGAGACAACAAAACCCTACCACACAAATACCTAAGAAATCAAAGGTTCTCGATAGCAAGTTACATGGGCCCTTGGGTGGGAGGTGGGGAGTGTTTGGAGGAAGGACGTGGACAATGATACATGACACTGTGATTTGAAATTTACTTGAGCACTTAGGCTAATGAATCAAGTGGACTTGATTACCCCAGAAATCCAAACTCTCTTGATGTGTTCTCCCTTTCTTGGAGGCTGAGACTCTTATTCCCAGTATCTCAGGCTTTTAGAGGGAAGTAAAGCAAGGCATGGGTGGGAGAAGCTCAGTAAACAAAAGGGCATTTCCCTCATGGCAGAGTCAGCTGCTTTACACAAGGTCTAGTCTCACGGCTTCTCCAATGGCCAGGACTTGGTGCAAGCTGAAGGTTCTCCTCCCTTGGACATGAACTTGGCTAAACATGTTGCTCCATTCAGCTATATGAAAGAGGTCATTCTCTCTTTGGAAGGAATATTTTCTCCCTTTATCCAATGATCTGTACTTTACAGGACTGTAGAATAAAATTCCAGCCTGGAGCAATCACAAGGTTTCAATCATTGTGTTCAGAAGTACTAATGGTACCCATGGACTTTTTAATACAGGGATCTACTTTTTATCTTGGATCAACCTGAAAATTCATCTTCTACTTTTTAATTCTTTGTGTCCTATTTTTTCTAACTCTTCTGCTTAAATCCTTCTACATATATAAATATACTTATGTTGCCATCCCTTTCCAAGTATTCTGTTAGTTCTACTTCTTGAGGTGTCCATTCCTCAGCTTGCTGTGTCTAACTCCCTATTCAGTGTCTTCTTTCCTAGTGCAATTTCATGATTTTTTATTGAGTTTGTCTATGAAAGAGCTTTGGTTTGGTTTTGCTCTGTCTTTAAACCTATGAGAATTCCATGTGGCCCAAGTTTGAGAATGTGTTCCTAAAAATATATATATATTTTGCATGTCTTTCTACAGGGACCGTAGACCTGTGTCTAGTGTTTTTGACTTCGATTCTCACATCACAAAGGCAATGTAAGCTTGAACTCTCCCACCTTGCACTACATGAGCTTGTAACTTTGATTTCTCATGAGAGACATTTTTTTCCTACCCAGAAACCAAGCTACAAGACAAGCTTTCTCACTGTTTCTCTTAGTCTATCAGATCTTTTAAAGGTGCATATCTCATGCTGGGGGTTCAGTTCTGGTTCCCACCATATACAGATTCAAAGCGGCATTTCCTGTCTTTATGTAGGCAAGAAATTTCAGACCCAAAGGCCTATAATCAACAGCTCTGAAGGACAATATAGTATCGGCAAACTGAACTTTCATTTCAAGTACCTAAGCATTCCCTTTCTTTGAGTTTATGTGTTCATTTTAAAATTTATACTTCTCTAGTATTTTTGTGTATTTGTATGAGGAAGGTGATGCTTACTGGTTCAGTCTGCCATGTTGCTAAAACCAGAAGCCTGAAAGTTAATCTTGCAACCAAAGAGTCAGAGACAGTGAATTCTTTCCAGTCCACTCAAGAATTGTTGGCAGCAAAACAAAGGATATGGATAGAGAGTCTAAGTATAGATCAACACAATGTAAAGAGCTGCGGTTGTGATTTTGCAGAGATGTTCAAAAGCTACTCAGAGTAAAGCATGGAGCAGACAATTCCAACATGGTACTGGTATTTTGTAATTATAATCAATTATTCATTATAATCGATCAATAGCTATTTCTGCTTAACAAACTATCTCAAAACTTTTGGCTTAAAATAGCAATCATACCTTATGATTTTGTGGTCAGGAATTTGGATAAGGCTCAGCTGGGTGGTCCTTCTGCCCCACATGATGCCAAGAGTGGTGTTCTGCTGGTGAAGGGCTAGACTGAAGAATCTAAGAATGCTTTATTCATATGCATGATACACTATCTGGTTGGGTAAGCTGGGATTGTTGACCAGAACAATAACATGTGGCTTCTCTAGCATGGTGGGAAGATTCAGACTTCATACGTGGCTCAGGCCTTTAACAGAAAGTTTTCAAAGACAGGAAGTGGACACTGTCAGATTTTAAGTTCTCAGCATCTTTTCTGCCCTATTCTTCTCATTGAAGTAGTCACAGAATCCATAGGAGGGGTCTTTTGGCAGGTGATGTACCTAAGAATTTGGGGTCATCTTTCACCTGCCACGGTAAGGCAGAGAGCATGAGCTCTGAAGCCAGGCAGGAGCATGGAAAATGTTAAGCCTTTCTAAGCTCTTTCTTACTTTCTGACTCCAAGATAGTTTCTGAGCTTTTGTTTTCCTCATCTGAAAAAGGGAAATATTAATATGGAATCAGATTGAAATGTTTCAGCTACATTAAATAAAATAATGGTAACCTAAAAGTGAACGTGATGAATTTGAACAGAGAATTGGAAGAAGGCAATCTTTTTTACAGATATTTGAGGAGGAAAGTGCTTAAATTCTGAATTAAAGATTGAGGTCATTTTGCTCTTTGGAATAAGGAACTTGCTGCAAGAAAAAAATGCTTATCCAATGATAGACTAATGTACCGTGTACTAAAAATAAAACAAAAGTGCTACTGTGAAGAGAACTTGCAGATCACTGATGAAAAAGAAAGAAACATCTGGACCATCTGGGTTGAACCACAACAGAGATGATCCCCTTAGATGGTAACTTTCAGTGAAATGGTCTTAAAAGTGAATGTCAGACTCCCACTGCATTTTATTTAGACTTTGAAATTTATCGGCCGGGCACGGTGGTTCATGCCTATAATCCCAGCACTTTGAGAGGCCAAAGTGGGTGGATCGCCTGAGGTCAGGAGTTCAAGACTAGCCTGGCCAACATTGTGAAACCCCATCTCTACTAAAAATACAAAAATTAGCCGGGCATGGTGGCAGGTCCCTGTAATCCCAGCTACTAGGGAGGCTGAGGCATGAGAACTGCTTGAACCCAGGAGGCAGAGGTTACAGTGAGGAGAGATCACACCACTGAATTCCAGCCTGGGTGACAAGAGCAAAACTCTGTCAAAAAATATATATATATATTTTTAAAATATTGCATATATATTATATATATATATATTATATATATAATTACACTTAAATTAAGTGAACAATAAATTATAAATAGAGCCCATCCCAGGGTTTCAGTCACTAGCACCTGATTGCTTTATGATGCTCAGTACAGCACATATCGATAAAGCCCTTCCAGCATCACCTACTGCAATGTAAACTTTCTGTTCATTTTAACACTGGCCATGCTGCTGTAGGGAGGGTTATTATTCAGCCTTGGAGATGCTAAGGGTCACACATCCACCTGTGAAGGCTTTATTTGGACCCAGGACAGATTCTCACCCATGGGCATCCTGTTCACACTTCACCAGGCTGGGCTAATTCCACCCACCTTCTCTCTGCCCTGAAGGACTTATCACATAGTTACACCTATGAGAATTTCAGCAATCTCAAAATGACTTCCTCTGGAAGTATTTGCAAAAATGGGATAATGGTAGAGGCACTAAAACTGTTCCTACACTATAAAACCAGCAACTCTCCTGCCTATAAAATGCAGGTTGGGGTAGGAATGGTGAGAATAAGATAAAGTGTAAGGTCTTTCACCTCCAAGGCACTTGGATATTACATCTTTAGACTGTTTTACTGCCCGCATTATTCCCAAATGCTTTTTGGGGGAGGGGGGACATTTAGAAAAGTGAATTTCTTATGGTCAAACCAATATGTTGTGGTTTATGACAATTTTATACATTTATGGCTAAGAACCTATCTGCAATCACTTCCTAGACAAAAGTTAATTGTCTTAGAATTGAAAAAACATAGTTTATTTTTTACACAATTTCTGGGATTGGATTTCCCAACATGCAGCCCAAACACCTGCTCAGAGCACAAGCAAAATAGAAGAAGTCTCACCCCAAAGTCAGCAGCAATTTTTAGAAAAACTTGACATATAAAAACCACATAAGAGCTATTATGTTGGACATTCTTGCTGTAATGTCTATATATATATGTGTGTGTGTGTGTGTGTGTGTAATAATTATTATTATTAATTATTATAACTATTAACTATTATAATATAATTATAAATATATTATTTATAATTAACTATTATATATAAATATATATAATTAACTATTATAATAATATTATTATAAATATTATTATACACACACACTCACATTTTTCTTTTGAGTCAGGGTCTCACCCTGTCATTCAGACTGGAGTGCAGTGGTAGGATCGCTGCTCACTGCAGCCTCAACCTCCTAGGTTCGAGAGATCCTCCCTACTTCAGCCTCCAAAGTAGCTGGGGCCACAGGCACATGCCAACATGCCTAGCTAATTTTTTAAATGTCTTATTTTTGTAGAGATGGGATCTTGTCACGTTGCTCATGTGAGTCTCAAACTCCTGGGCTCAAGCAATCCTCCTGTCTCGGCCTCCCAAAGTGCTGAAATTACAGGCATGAACCACTATACCTGTCCAGTTATGTATTAATTTTAATTTAAAATATCCATGAAAAGGGGAGCAGATTATTTTTAGTACTTAAGGTCCAAATATCGTGGGCTCCTGGGCTGAAGCTCACGACCCATCCACAAACACCACAGAGGCAGACACAGCGAAAATCAGGCATTGAGGCTCTCCTCACCTGCCTCTGTCTCCCTCCATCTCTGCAGCTCTGCGATGCCCCAAGCAGGAGTTTGCTTTGTATAATGGGCAACCCACTCTTGGCAGGAAACCAAAATTCAATTTCCAGGAAAGGCAGAAAAGAGGGCTCTAAAAACCAGAGGACCTCTGTGGCCTTGTGGTCACCTCTCCTCTCTTGCAAAGGCACAGCTGTCACCAGAACCCCACGTCTCCACCAGCACAATGCCTCTGAAGATGCTGTAAGCGCCGAGGGAAAGCCAGCCGGCTAAAGGACGCACGTGTGCACACACACACCAACTTCAGGATGGCCATCAATTCAGTTCCTCCTTTACCAAACATTGTGACATGCCTTTTCCCTCTTCTCTCTCTCTCTGTCACCAGCCTTTCCTCCCCACCTCTCCCCCTTCACAACTCCCAGTTTTATTAGTATTATTATTCTCTTAAGTGGCACTTGTAGTACCACTTCCTGCTCCATCAGGCCCCGCCGAAAGCGACGGAAGCGCGCCCTCCTCGTCGTGACATCTGTCTTGGCGGCAGCCTCCTCAGGCGGTTCTCTTGGCAGCCTCCACACTGCCACCAGGCCTGTCGGGTGGCTCCACGGCTGACGGGCTGTCACCGCCGCCTCCTCTTGCGGGCTGCCATTTTCTTTTGATTTACCTTTGATTCGGAGGCATTTGCATGCTTTCATCACTTGGTGGACAAAGTCCTCGGCAAGTCCCCCATGGCTGCTTTCTGTGTAGGCAGCCAGGAAAGGGGTGGATCCCTCTGTGACTTTGCTTTGAGGTGTAAATGGAGGCCCGGCTGGCCTATGTCACGGGGAGCCCGGAAGCGGGTGTAGACTGTCACTTCCCGGCTCCCCGGGAGACGCTGTGTAGTTGCTCCTCGCTTTGGCTCGGGAGCTGCTTCCCCAGTGACAAGTGTCCCCCGTGTCAATTAGTTTATTAATCACCCAGCTAGACAACTTGGTAATGTGGTAATTTCAGGGTTAGACTGCACCGAGTTCTTCCTTCTCTGGCTGGGCAGACGAGCTCGTTAAAGGACTTCCCCTGCTCTCCAGAAAACTCTTTCTCTGCCTTTGTGCACATCCCAGTGAAGCCATTCAAAACTGCAACTCTTCTTCCCCCGGCGTGCGGACAGGAGGGAGGACAGGGTTAAATTGCTAATCGAGGTTTCGTGAGGTCTGCCAGAGCCGAGTCTCCAACACTTACATCTGTTCAACAATTATTACAGCATTTTTGTCATAAAAAATTCAACACCCTGAGTGTCGTGCTAGCAAAACCTGAAAATTTATGCAGTGAATAGAATAGCTAATTTCTCTAAGGAAATGCAGGGGGAAAATTACAGATTTTACTTAAATTCTAAACACCAGAGTGCACACATCTGACGCCCTCTTTGGGTTTTTTGTCACACCACCGGACCGAAGATGTCTTCCTGTCCACCAAGAAGCGGGGATGGCCCTGGACACACGCTCCGACCTTGGAAGAAGCCGTACTGTGAAACTCCAGACTGATCTCTGCACCCACCCAGAGTGTCTCTAAAAGACCTCTCTCCCAATTAAAGCCATGCGTGGTATAGAGTCAGACTTTGATTCCAGAGCGAGGTTAGCATGATTGGTTTGCATTTTTCCCACTCCCTTCTTCCAATTTGCCCCCACGCCTTTAAAACAGCTCCTTGGAGAAAACAGAGGGGATGGAGAAGAGCCCCGACAGCATCGAGAGTCTTTAATCTCCTTAATTCATTTTAATGCTGTTTGATGCTTGCAACGGCAGCATTGGAGTTTGCCTCTCTGCTCCATAAAGGTCTGGAATATGGATTTTATGCTAAAACTAAAGCTGTCTAGTTAGGATGCCAGCAGAGTGGAACAATATGCTACAGGCGATCCTCAACTATTCTCCAGGGCCGGAGCCTGACTTCCCCGACTGGGTGTTTGCTACCTTAATCATCATTGCAGTGGGATGAACAGGAATTTCTTGCACTGCTACCACGGTGGCACAATTAACGTTATCCAAATTTTCAGAGATTCTACTGCAGAAAGCAGATACTTGCTCCCCTCTCTTAGTGACTGCTCCAGGGGCCCTGTTTATTTTCCCTGGAATGAGGTGGTCGAAGGGACCTGCTGCCCTCTGCTCACTTACTGTGTCTCATGATAGCTCAGCAAGGTAAATATTTTCTCCGTAGGGGCTAACATCTCCCAGCCATGTCACCTCAGGGCTGGGGAGCACGGCGATGCGCCAAGAGCAGAATCCATCACTGGCATTTATGTCTTAATAAAAGCATGTGCTGTTTTCAAATAAAGTAAACACTGCAGCCATTTCCTCTCTCCAGTGGAGGTTTTTCTCTTTCCTTCTGAGTCATACCCTTCTAGAAGGTGCAATGTGCCTTCGGAAGAACCCAAGGAGGCTGTGATTCAGAGATTCCAGACACAGCTCTCCAGCCCTGTAAGTGGCGGTAACAGAATGAGGAGCCCCCACTCCCTGCAGCCCAGCTCTGCCTCAGGCACAGAGCACCCACCAGGAGGAGGGCCAGCCCCACCTGACTCCCAGGCAAACCACGTCCCCAGGCACTGGTGTCACTGCCCAGGTGCTGCCTCTGGCTCTGTCACACATGGATGCCTCCCAGTGGGTCACATCCCAGCACAGTCCTCCTGCCTGATGTCCCCCCAAGTCTGTCCTGGGGCTGGAGAGCTCTAAGGAGGGCACCTACAAGTGCAATGTTTGCCAGCCAGGGCAGAGCGTAAGTGACCCCAACCAAGTGAGTCCTGCTGCGGCCCTGCATGGAGACTATCAGAAAAATAACACAGACACGAGCTCCAACCACACTGCTGTCAGTGCGTCCCAAGCTCTCGTGCCAAGCACTTTGTCTGGCTTAATTTTCAGAACCGCCCTGTAAAGTACATATGATCATTCCCTTTTTCTTGCTGATGAGCCCAGAGCTCAAAAAGATTAAACAAATTCGCCAAGACTGCCCAGCAAGTAGCCAGTAGGGCCAAGATCAGATGTCAGACAGGTCAGACGTAGAGCCCCTGCCCTCTCCACCGCGCCACCCTGCCCTTGAGGCGGCTTTCCAGTTAAGAAGTAAATTTAGCACAAGATGCACAACAAAAATGGTAACAGGGCAGGACTGAGGAATGAGGCATGTCTGCCTGCTGGGGGCGGGCCATGCCTGTGCAGCCTGCTCTTCAGAAGAGAAAGGCGGAGACAAACCAGAAGGTGCAGGGACTTAGCTTGACTTGAGAAAATGAGGCTTTGGGAGGCACCACTTCCAAGAAATGTTTCTATTGCCGTCTTCTTGCTCCACAGCGGTGGTTTTCCAAGCATGTATCCCATAGAAGAGAAGTTTCAGGTCCATCTTGGTGGAAATGATGCTGCAAAGCTCCCTATGACTGTCAGCATTGATCTTCTCTTATTTATTTATATGCCCGATCTTAACGTCCAGGTCCCAGGAACATCCACCCCAGCGAGATCCCCTTTCTCCACCTCCACCAGCTGTTAGCCAGGCAAGAAGATCTTAGAGCCACACTGTGTGCTGACTGCCTCTACAGCAGGTACCCTGGACCTCCACAGCAACACGAAAGGATTGTAACTGTTTCCACACATACCTCATGCCATTTGTTGCCACATAAATTTTCCCTAAGCATACTGGTTGAATGAAAGCAATGAGTATGTACTGCCCCACAGTCTCATAGGTGAGGAATATTTGGGCACAGCTTAACTGAGTCTTCAGTTTCAGGGTCTCTTGCAGAAGGTAGCCTAGGTGCTTTCAAGGGCTGCAGGCATCTAAGGCTTACCTGAGAACCGAATCTGCTTCTGAGCATACTCACGTGGTTGCCGGCAGGAATCAGCTCCACAAGGACTGCTGGACTAAAGGTCTCAGTTCTTCACTGGCTGGGAGTCATCCCCATTTGCTTGTCCTATGGCTTTCTCCATAGGGCATGTCCCAACAGGACAGCTTGATTCATTCTTGTAACCAAGCGAGGAAACAGTAGGAGACAGGCTGCTCTCGGGACAGAAGTCATATCTTTCATAAACTAATATCAGAAATGATATCCCTTCCCTTTTCACATATCCCGTTCACTAGAAGTGGGTCACTAGGTCCAGCCCAGGTTCAAAAGAGGTGCTCACACAAGGATGCGAATACCAGGAGGCAGAGATCTTGGGAACCGCCTTACAAGTTGTCTGCCTCACACCTCAATCCTACCCTTTAGAATGGACAGTTTTCACAGCGTTGTGGCCTCGTCTATCACTGGGAGGCCTGGAAAGAACTCTTTCAATTCTCCTGCGCCAGGAACCAATGTTTTTTCTCACCTTATGGGTGGTTTCTAAAGACACCGAAATACCTGCTCCTCTTTCTCTACAAAGTCTCTGCCATTACAGGGACCCAGAAAATGTGCTGTAGCGTCATAGCCCTTTACTAAGCCCCTGCTACAGATCAGACACTGAACTAGAGCTTAAAATATTTTGTCTCAATTAATCCTTAAAGCAAGCCTAAGTGGCAGCATTTAATGAACGAATGAGGACTCGGAGGCTCAGTGAGGGTAAGGAATGTGCCCAGTACCATTCATCCACATATGTAGAGGAGTCTGAATTCAAACACAGGGTGTATTTTGTCCATTTAGCCACAGACTCCCAGATTTATTCCTGAAGCTTCATTTCAGAGGAATTACTCATTCATTCTGGGTCCCATTGCATTCAAAGAAATTCTCACACATCCTACTTACATGGAAACCTAAGGTTTAGCATAACTGTATGTTCTGGATTTTTAAGTGAATTATGCCACTTTATTCATTCAATAAAACAATTATAGAAACACATAGATAAACATGAATTGCTTACATTTATTTGAACCATATGGCATTACCATTGCTAGTGGTCAAAATATCAATTACCAGTAATTCTATAGGGTTTAGTCTAATGTATTTTTGCTCATATTGATGCTTACAGATGGACAAATGAGTCTTTTATACTATAAATAATCTTTATACCACAACTTCTATAGACTTCAAAAAAAAAAAAGAAATGAAGGTTTCCTCTCTCTGTAGATACCAGTGTATGGCAAAAGGAACAATACTGACAATGTTTAATGAGCATCTCTGCTTGGACCTTTACTATTAGATTGTATTAAATATTTACAACAGCTCCAGTGTAGATACTGTGATCCCAACTTTTATACTGAAGATGAATCAAGTTTAAAGAGATGGATGATTTGCTCAAAGTCATGCAGTGAACTGACAGAATCAGCCTCATAACCTGCTAAATGTGCTTGATTCCAAAGCACATGTTCTCTCCATTCAATTTTGTCTTACCAAGAATCACGTACTGGGAATTTGCTGGAGGCCATGAAGTTCTGCCTGAGTTAGCTTGTCCCTCTGTGCTGTTGAAACATACATAAACACTAAAATACCAAAACAATTATGGCCACTGGAAGCAAAGCCATCTCAAAGATAAAGTCCCCACTCTCTATTTTAGAGGTGACCAAGAAAGGATTGTCAGTGACTCATGAGTGAATTCTGATGCAAAGCAACTTGACTAGTGGAAGAAGATAGGAGAAAATTTCCAACTATACAATCTGCAGATCCCTTTAGTACCTTGGTGACTGAACCACTGATTGTAAGTCCTGGTGATAACGCCTACCCTTTTGAGTACCTTTATTTTATTTTATTTTTTATTTATTTTTATTTATTTTTTTTTTTTTGGAGACAGGGTCTCACTCTGTCACCCAGGCTTGAGTTCAGTGGCACCATCTTGGCTCACTGCAACCTCCACCTCCCAGGCTCGAGTGATCCTCCCACCTTCCCACCTCAGCCTCCCGAATAGCTGGGACCATAGGCAGGTGCCAGTGCCACCATGCCCGGCTAATTTTTGTATTTTTTTAGAGGTAGAGTTTTGCCACATTGCCCGAGATGATCTCAAACTCCTGTACTCAAGGGATCCGCCCCCCTCAGCCTCCTAAAGTGCTAGATTTATAGGCATGAGCCACTGCACCCAGCCTTGGGTACTTTTTTAACCTGCAGAACTACCCCCAGTTTCATGTCTGCTTGTTGATACCTTCCTCTTCTGCAGCCATTTAGAAGGCTAAAACTCCTCACTGCCAATTAATGAACAGGAGTAGGAATCAAAGCTAAGAGGACTGTGCATGCTAAGACATAAGGAAAGCACAAACTCAAGAAAACTTCAAGACAAGCACTGGGAGCAATGAATTTGACACAGTGTAATTCAAATAAAAAGAGTCATAGATTTCTCAAATAATACCAGGGCCAAGTTTTATCCACGAAGACTGAATTGAGGCCAGAGCCTGAGAGGATCATTTACCTGCATTATACCTGGAATTCGTCAACACACTTTGCGTTTCAGTGTGGCCTCTGGATTAAAATCCAAGAAGATTATTTTGAAAATAGTAAAAATAATAGTGAGGGGAAACTCAATCCTTATTTAAATAATACTAAACATAAAAAAAGCAAACCATGCCCAAAGAAAGCATAAAAATGGGAACCAGCATTATAAACACATAGATGAAGAGCATACCTGAGAAAGGGATTTGTTGTCAAAAACTGAAAACATTTTATGACGTATTTGCTTTGTGTTCTTTCTAAAATAAAATAAAATACATAAAAAATAAGGCGTAATAAGAAATAAACTATTTTTAACACAGCAGGTTCAAACGAAGCCTGAAATCTAGGAAGGGATCTGAAAGAAATTATGAAAGAATCAATAATAGCTAATACTTACCAGGAGCTTACACTGCCTCAGACATTGTTCTATGCACTTTACATCTATTAGCTCAGTCAAATCTTGGAACAAGTGTCCACATTGGCTTTTTGATAAGGAGACTGAGATACACAGAGCAGTTAAATATCTTGCCTAACTCAAAAAACTACTAAACGGAACAGCTGAGATCGTAGCTCAAGCTGCCTGAGCCTGCACACTCAATCTTCGCATGGTACTGGTCTAGAAAAAACAAAGAACAGAGTCTACACAGCAGAAAATTAAATCAGTAAATAGAAAGCAAACAAGAAGGCTTCCAGGTATTTAGAGCAAAAGTCAGAAAACTACGGTCCATAAGCTTAATCTGGCCCACCACTTGTTTTTGTAAATAAAGTTTTATTGGAACACAGCTACACTTATTTATTTATGCATTGTTTTTTGTATTTCAAAGACTGAGCTGAGTAATTGTATCAGAGACTTATGCCCTAGAAAGCTGAAAACATTTTTTATTTAACCTTTCACAGAAAATGTTTCCTGATGCTTGATTCAGAGAAAGAAGACACAGAGATACAACTTATGTGAGAGAAGATGAAGATATGGAAGACACAGGGTAAAGAGGCAGTGTGTGAAGAGAGCTGACATTTCAGAGGACATGACCAGGGTCAACAGAGTAAGTGGCTAATCAAATATATCAAGAAGAATTCAGAGCTGAAAATATCTGAGTTTGTTCCTCAGAAGGGCTCAAATTATTCCAAACAACCATTTTCTAAAGAAACTCCATTCTGAAAAGAATTTTGAATCTCTGGGAAAAACTATTTTAAAAAATTGTGAGAATGGCAGTAGGATGAACAGATTATTTACAAAAGAAAAAAAGTGGGTAATCTCAGACTTCAAAATTTTTCATATCGAGAGCAAAGTGAAAGAGAGTCTAATGAGTTTTGAGAAGAAAATCACTCAATAATTTTACACCCAAAGGATGATTTGTAAAGGAAAAAGAAAGACACTCAGCTATGCAAAAATAAAAGAAGTATACTGCCACTATACTCATGTTAAAAAATGGGATCTGCAGATATACTTGAAATGACTGAGTAATTAATCAAAACAAACAATTCAAGAAAAGGGAAAGCATGGTTCAGGACAAATAGCAATAAGTGTAGATCACAGCTACTAAATACTAAACATAAGTATTAAGTCCAAATCAGTTCAGTAAGTACAGTAACAAAAATTACAATTGAAAAATTAAAATATCATATTAAAACAAAGTATATAGCTTACAAACAAACCATCTCAAGAAGAGCAAAATAAATCTATGAACAAAGGAAACTAAAAACTAAATGCGGTTAAATCATATATAAATTAATTATAGACCAAGAAAACACTGTTAATAAATAAATATAGGAGCTGGTATTTAGAAATATGCAACACAATAAATAAACCACTATTAAATCCAAATTAATAATGTCACAAAAAAATATGCAAATTGGTTGTGGGAAATTAGATACAATGTAAGTTTATAAATTACAAAAATACAGATGCACAGTCCTACATAAAGACATATATATAGAAAACATAATGAGATAAATGAATTTTCTATTTACTGTTTAAATTTTTGCTGTGTAGATTCTGTTCTTTGGTTCCAGAATTGGAAAATTCTGGAAAGTTGAAATAACAAAAGTTAGTGCAAGAAGAATTAGAAAGCTTTTGTAAACCTATAGCCATGGGGAAAATATGGGAAACAAAATCTTTAACATAATTATATACCCAAAAGACTCCTAGGCCAAGTAATTTTGCTAGTTCTTTATGACTTCGAGTAATAGATAATTATTATTACCTATGATTTAATCCAGAGCACACATAATAATGTAAAAATCTTTCATTCATATTATAAAGACACTTTACACCCATATCAAAAGCTAGCAATGGATGGGACAAAAAAGAAAACCACGTATCTAAATTACTCATGAGAGCACAGGCAATATCCTAAATCAAATACTAGTTACATGAATTCACATACATATTAAGAGAATCCCAGGTATCTTATTAAGAATATAAGGAAGTCTTAATATTAGCAATCAATTAATTCATCACATCACATTAAGATGTCAAAGTTGAAATGAAGTATATAAATGATTCCATCTTTGTAGAAGCCAAAATAAATTTTATAAATTCAATATCCATTTCTTAAAATGTGTATATTTTGAAGCATTTAAACAAAAGTTTGTATAATATGTAATGCTTGTGTCCCAGATACATTCCCATTCAAGTTAGGACAAAGACAAGGGCTCCAGTCCCAAACATTCATCCTTGGCATTGTTTTGTACATTCCAGATATTTTATAAGACAGGAAAAAATAAATTCAAGTTATACAAAGAAGAGTACTCTTTGATCATCCATTACCATTAATATTATGAATCAGTAGGCAATATATCTAGAATATCTTACATAGTTAACTGAAAGAAAATATGTATAGCTTTAAGCAGGTTCAATAAATTAACCAGACACAAGATCAGCAGCCTGGTCAAAACTGGGTTACATGAGCTATCTTAGCACACATCACATTCAGAAGAAGCACAAATACAACATCCAAAAAGAAATGAAAAATGTTAACATCTTTACTATTATGCCTCAAGAAATGTCGGTTTTATATTATATTACACAAAGGAAAACTGCTACCTAAAGTAGGTGATATTTCAATTAAAGTTAAAATAAATCAATAGAAGGACTTCTGGAAAACATGAATGAATACTGAAATAAAAATTCTGGGCCAGTAAAAAGACTCCCTAAATGTAAAATATGTGGTATAACCTGCTATGATCTCAATGTTTGTGCCATTGCAAAATTCACATGTCGATATCCTCACTCTCAAAGTGATGGTATTAGGAAGTTGGGCCCTTAGAAAGTGATTGGGCCCTGAGGACTCCACCATCACGAATGGGATTCGTGTCCTTTTAAAAGAGACCCTAGAGAGATCTCTCACTTTCCCACCATGTAAGGTTACAGTGAGGTGGCCGTCTGTGAACTAGGAAGAGAGCCCTTCAAGACTCCAAATCTGTCTGAGTCTTGATCTTGGACTTCTCAGCCTCCAAAATGGTAAGAAATGAATTAATTTTGTTTATAAGTTCATGACGTTTTGTTGTAGCAGCCCAAATGGACTAAGAAAAAACCCTTCACAAAACTGGTCAGTACACCTGACCAGATAAAAGTTTAAAACTTTCTCTATTGAATGCCATCATCAAAAAAATTTAAAATGCAATGCAAAAAAAAAAAAAAAGAATGTTTGCTACAAATATCAGGAAGAACATTAATAGCCTTTAGACACAAAAATATCCAACAAATTAAACACACACATGAATATCTAAAAAAAAATGGGCAGAATGCATAAATATACAACTTGAATTAACAAGCATATAAAGGCAAGTTGCAGTGACTTTTGCCTGTAATCCCAGCATTTTGGGAGGCCGAGGTGGGCGGATTACCTGAGGTCAGGAGTTCAAGACTAGCCTGGCCAACTTGGTGAAACTGCATCTCTACTAAAAGTACAAAAATTAGACAGACATTGTGACATATGCCTGTAATCCCAGCTACTTAGGAGGCTGAGGCAGGAGAATCACTTGAACCCAGTAGGCAGAGGTTGCAGTGAGCCAAGATTGTACGACTACAGTCCAGCCTGGGCAACAGAGCAAGACTCCATTGCAAAAAATAATAATAATAAAAGCCTATATAAAAGGTCAAATAAATAAAATCCATTCATTGATTCATCAGCATTTGAAAAATTATTTCACAAAATTATGGATATGGTAATAGGGTGAACAGATTATTTATAAAAGAAAAAAAGGTGAGTAATCTTAGACTTCAAAATGGTTTTCAAGGTGAGATCCCTCCCCCTTCTACCATGTGAGGTTACAGTGATACAAACCAGAAAGTTAAAACAATAAGGAGTTGGTACTTTGTTCTTGGTTACTTTGGAGAGGCGTGGTGAGACAGGAGCCTTTATTCACCAATGTTGGGAGGTTTACTGGACTCTGGACTCCATGAGGAAGGGGATCCTCCCTTTGAGCTTGCATGCTGGCATCTTGCAGTAATCAGTAGAAATATTCACTGATGCAAAAAGCACAATTAAGCCCCCGGAGGTAGTATGTTTAAGAAGCTTAAAATATTTATTCATTTTTTTCTCAGTAATTTTATTCCTATGAAGGTATTTACAACAAAAACTCAAATGTTTAGTTAAAAATATAGTTACACGGCCAGGCACAGTGGCTCACACCTGTAATCCTAACACTATAGGAGGCCGAGGTGGACGAATCATTTGAGGTAAGGAGTTCGAAACCAGCCTGCCCAACATGGTGAAACTCTGTCTCTACTAAAAATACCAAAAAATTATCTGTGCTTGGTGGCAGGTGCCTATAATCCCAGCTACTTGGGAGGCTGAGGCAAGAGAATCACTTGAACCCTGGAGGTGGAGGTTGCAGTGAGTCAAGATTGCACCACTGCACTCCAGCCTGGGCAATAGAGCAAGACCCTGTCTCCAAAAAAAAAAAAAAAGTGTTACAGGAATGTTTATTGCAGCAAAATATATAATTTAAATAAATGAAAATAGTGAAAATGTCTAATAATTAAAGTTATTTCCATATTAATTACAGTTTAGGTGGTTTTCAGAAAATGATTGTTCCCCCACATATTTAATGGTACAGGAAAAATGTTAATAACATGCTGATTACTGAAAAAATAATAATGCATATATTTGTGTGGTGTGTGTGTGTGTCTGTGTGTGTGTGTATGTGCACATACACACGCACAACCAACTTTCGTGAAAGAAATATATGGGAATATACACATTTTATATACACATATATATGAACAAATAAATGGTGTGCTCCCTTTCTATCCTAGTCCAGCCAAGCCTTCCAAGGGGCAGGGCAGTTTGACTCTCATAGCTCAATTTCTTTATTCCTCGACCTCATTGTAAAGATTGAAGCAAAAATAAATCAAAGTGGGCTTGTTTGATTTACATGTGAGGTAGCCAGGCAGATTTAGCAAATAAAAATACAGGATGCCCAGTTAAATTTGAATTTCAGATAAACAATGAGTACGTTTTAGTATATCTCAAGTGTTCAATGGGACATACTCATACAAAAAGTTATTCATGATGTACCTGAGATTCAGATTTAACTGATCATCCTGAATTTCATCTGGCCACCCTAACAGAGAGTGACTGAAGAGAATAGGATGAAAATGAGGACAATAGAAAGGACCTGGGTTTCTAATGCAGTTTAGGGAGGTTGGAAAGAGAAAGGGCAGGGGTGGGAGAGAGAGGGAGACAAGGAGAGGCCTGGTGTCGGCAGTTGGGAGAGGAGCCTTGGGGAGACAGAAGCCAAACATTAAAAAAGATTTCCCATTTCCTCTTTCGACAGCAGACTGGTGCTTCTTCTGAAAGCCATGTCATGCTTACCCAGTCCAGAAAAAGGCCCCGCTCAATGTATATGACCTAGAAAGGCAAAGTTAAAGGACTGGCAGGATCAATACGGAAATGCCTAGGATGTAGCTGGGTGTAAGGATGTAGCTGGGTGTAAGGACGTAGCTAGGTGTGATTTTGTGTTCCTCTCTACATTTGTTTGCATTTCCCAGATTTTCTACAATGAAGGGCACAATTTGTTTTGTAAACGAGACATACATGGAACTTTTTTTTAAAACCTAACCTCACGCAGACCAGATGTTTGTCTTCTTTGACTAAGTGACCCTAACTAAGGGAAAGGGTCACTCTGGGCATCCTGGCTCCAGATGCTAACACCGAACTGCCCCTGTTGGCCTCACAGGCATCTCCTAAGAGACTGGCCTTTCTGTCAGATCAGGATCTGAAACACCAGGCTTGTCTGTGTGAAAACATGAGTCCACCTACTCCGCTGAATGGGTCACCACAGTTCGAAATCACTCCTGACCCTGAAGAGCATCTGGAGCTATTCTTTCCAAACTGGCTACATTTCATTTCAGATGCTTGCTGAGAAGGAGAAGCCCGAAAAGCCTCCCTTGGTCAAGCCTGGGTTCACTCCTTCTGCACCTGCTCCCTGATCCAACCTATTGCAGCCTCTGACACACCTGGATATATCTTGGCTCCTCCTAACTAGTTCTTTTACCCCCTAAGTTGAAGGAAAAGCTCTGTGAAGTATACACAGTGCACCAGGCCCTGTATCAGGAATTTCGCCTGCATCAGCTCATTGAATCTTCTTAACAACATGTAAGGCAGGTATGAAAACCATCATTTTATAGTTGAGGCTGAGTAACAGACCCGAAGCCAGACAACTAATTAGGTACTGGAGCTCACATTCAAATTTCACCTTCTTTGGTATGAATACTGTTACTGTTTCTCCTGAGTTGGTATGATAAGTACCAGCACGTAGTTTTTTGAATGAAAGAATAAAATTCGTATGTCCAGACAAGAGGCATAATGTAGACATTAATTTGGCTACAACCTTTATGTGGCCTGAAGATACATTTGGTGTATCTTGCATGGTGTCTTTAAAAGATTTTAAATAGTTTTCTTCCCTAAAACATTTGGAATCTGGCATCCTAAGCCAGATGTGGGGCTTCTTTTGAAGGAATCAAATCTGGCAACCGTGGGTAAGAACCTTCTAGCCTTTGAGGTTGCATTGCTTCCCCTGGTGGCCTGTCTGCAATGTTCACGTGCAATACCTCCCTCGACACCAGCGGTATTTGCAACTGCTTTCTCACACCTACTCAGTTTGTTCTTCTTTCTATTTTACTTCATTTCAATTCATTCTGTCCCCATGAAATACACTCTACCCAGGGTCTTCTAAGCCCAATTTTCTTCTGCTTCTGATTGGCTTTCTCATTCACCTGTGAAGTTTCCCTGACTGCCTCACGTAAAGAAGTCATAGCCCCTGGTACACGCCTCCAGAACAGCCCTATAATAACACTGACCCATTATTGAAGGCCTACAGTGTGACGGTCACTCATTCACAGTTACTCCTCAACAGGCTCCAGGTACTTACAGGTTAAAGATGGGAATCATAGGCAGGCCAGCAGCAGGCCTGGCCTGGGCCTTTCCCACTGGGCTCACTGCCACCACCCACACTGTCATGCCACACAAATGGGCTGGTCTGAGCTCCCAGGAGACCAAGACCTGCTTGAGCACCAGGAAGCCCGATCCATCTGGGTGTCCCAGGGCCTGATACTGAGTTTGGTGCACGGTGGGTGCACCATAAATGCTTATGGATAGAAAGAAAGAAAAAAAAGAAGAAAAATAAGAAAGGAGGGTGGGAGGGAAGGAGACTGAGCAGAGGGAACATTTGCATTGACTGCCCCTGAGTATTCAAAGCAGCACCCGAAGCACACAGCCTTGCCATGGCAGTAAAACAAAGGTAGAGAACAGCCCCTGGACGGTGCACGGTGCTTGCGTACTGTTTCCTCCTGCACTGAGTTGACCAGCTGCATGGAAATGACAACATGGTCACTAGACCCACTCAGACCTGGACCATATCCCCCGAGAAACAGATGCAGTCGGCCACCATGGCATAGCAGCTATTCCATAACAGATTAGATGCTGGAGTCCTGGAAAGTCTTTCAAGGAAAAGCTATCTCTTTCTTTCCCCTGGAAACATATCATTAGCCTTCAATTTAAGTCAAGGTGGGAGTAGAAGAGGGCAGTCGTTGTAGGAAATCTGAGCAGTGATGCTTTAATCCCATTTAGGGACACTTTGAGCAATGACTTATAGATAATGAGAGATTTTAAATTCTTTGGTCAGTCTCTAGCTAAAGGCTTTTTATGGGGGGAAGAATGTGTAATTCAATGCAGATGATCTAGCCTCTCATAAGCTTTTATTAGTGATTTGTTGGACATGGATAACATAAATTTTGCGACTAATCTATTAACAACCTGAATTGGAAGTTGGTTTTCCTGCCCTCCACAGAGCATTTCAGGAACAAGTGTAATAACCAGAGGATCAATAATTCCTATTTGGTATAGTATGCGAGGTAAGTGAACAGGACTGAAGTATTTCTATGTATTGAATATCATGTCAACAAATTCCCATTTCAAGGATAATAAAACAAGTTGCAGCCACTGTCAAGGTTGTTTATCCATACAAAGCATAAACAATGTATTTCACTTTAAACAAAAAAAAAAGTGCTAATGTTCTTTAAAATAATCCATATTTTGATCCACTCTGCCAAGTAAAACTAATTTTGCATTGAATCTGTCAGCTGTCGAGACACATTATGTCCCATAAAAAGGACAGCAGCTTTGGGAAGAAAAGCTCCATAGTAGTAGACCTCCTCGTTTATTGAATGAAGCATGAGGTTAGTTTACTCAAGGTATTCATGTAAACATGGACACTTAAAAATTACATAGGAAAGAAAGAAATGGCTAAATTTACCCGATGAGGAAGAAACTTAGCTGCAGAAATATGTCTAACCTATAGTTCTCACACGCAGCATGAGAAGTCTGAAAAATGAAATTTTAGTCATTAGAACCTGACAGCTTCCAGTCATAATATGCTGACATGTGTAACGGGAATTAAGAGATTCTACCAGCGGAATGAACGTTCATAATTTTTTTTTTGAAGCAAATCATTTATTTCAGCTCCGTGAATCACAGTGCAGCAGCAGATCACCGGACATTTATAAATGGCATAATACAACTTTCTCAGGCTTTGTGTCCTTTCTTAAGTAGATTCCACTTACAGACACTAATTATTGGTGGAATAGAAGCACTTTCTGTGAGGCAAAGCAAAGGAGGTCTATTCTGAATGGAAATAAGCTTCCGGGGGCTTCCAGAGGGGCTGGGACCACTGGAATTCTGCCCTTTGGTATCTTTCTAAGGTGATTTTGAGTTTTAATTGGTTCATCTTTTCAGGGAAGGACCACAGCCTCCTCCAATTCACTCATCACCAATAGACACTTATAAGTGTTCTGTGCATCACACATTGTCCCACCTACAGGAACACAGAGAGGGTTACGAGGAGGACTTCTGTCTCATCTATCTCCTTCCGGGGATGGGGAGAAGAAACACGTACACCAGTAAACACTTGGAGCTGTCGACACAGAAGGTCAGAGATTGTCAAACACTGGTGAGCAGGAGCCTCACCGGGAATGCCAAAGTCTTGGTGTGAGCAAAGGCCCTGGGGTCAGATTGGCTGGGTTCAAATCCCAGCAACTCCATTAATAAGCTACATGGCCCTGGCCAAGGAACTTGACCTCTCTGTGTCTTACTTTCTTCCTTGGTCAAATGGAGTTGATCACTGGGCTTCCTTCTTACGGCTCTGGTGAGAATGTAATGAGTTGACTGACACACGGGAAATATTTCTGGAACATGGTGAGTTGTCGGCTCATAGTATTTGCTTGCTGGGAGAATGGTGGGAGATGGTGAGACATCATCACAGAAGCTGCTAGGTAGGGCCCAGGTGGTCCATGGGCTCCGTTAGCAGAGTATGAAGTCAAAGAGGGTTATTCTTGAGCCTTAAGATCTAATGGAATTTGCTTGGGACCTGTGGCCTCTGTCTTCTTTCTGATTTCTCCCATAGGCTGTCTATCCTATGCCTGCCCCACCATTGTATTTTGAAAGCAAAATACAAAAAACTTGTCTGGTTCTACAAGCTTACAGCTGAAGAGGAGTTTTGCCTCAGAATAAATCATACCTTGAGTTTCACCCACATCTGATTTAGATGCTGTTTTGATGAGCTTTTGGACTTAGAGTTGATGCTGGAATCAGTGGAGACTTTTGAACATGTTGAAATGAAGTCAGTAAGTCAGTGTATTTTGCATGCAGGAAGGACATGAGTTTTGGAGGGCCAGGGGACGCAGTAGTATGAGCCAATTGTGTCCCCCCACACAAAAAAAAAAAATTCATATAGAACAAGTCTTCCCAGTACCTCAGAATGTGGCTATATTTAGAGATAGAATTTGTAAAAAGGTAATTAAGTTAAAAATGAGTCCACTAAATCAATATGACTGGTGTCCTTTTAAGAAGAGATCAGGACACAAATACAGCAAGAGGGTAACTGTGGGAAGGCACAAGGAGCTACGGAGGGAGGCCTCAGAAGAGAGCAACCCTGTGGATGCCTTGAGCTTGGACTTCCAGCCTCCAGGACTGTGTTTAAGCCACTCAGAAAAGTGGAACTTGTTAATGGCAGCATTAGCAAGTTCATACAGATTTTTGAAAAGATTCCTCAGATACTTCTGCTGGGCCCCACAGAAGAGTCTTGGTTCTTGAGAATCTTAGTTTCATATCATGTCATGCAAAGATCCTGGGAGGGCAGAGAGATCCGGCCTGTCTCACGCAAACCTCTGAGAGCTGTTGCTTATCCACAGAGTGACCTCAGGTGGCTCAAGTTGCCCCTCTGGGTCTCAGCTTCCTCCCCTGAAAAGGAAGGTGTCAAACAATACCACCCACCGCTACAGAGTTTTCCAGCAGTGGCTTTCTGTAAAATAAATCGAATGAAGTCCTCCATCTTGGCTTTTCCCCCAGCAGTGGGGTTGCATAGAAAAGAAGACACAACGGGTTAGCAAGAAAAGTGTGGTTTCTGTGGGCCAAAGATCCCCAGCCTAGATGCTGAGGCAGTGGGAGGAGGAGAAGATAAAGATTAAACTAGAAATCACAAACTTAGATCCAGAAGTTGCCATGGGGCCCAGGACAGTATTTTACACATCTGAAAATTGTCATCCACCTGTCTAGTTGTAGCTTTTTAAAAAACAGTGTTTGTTCTGCTGGGCCCCTCTCTGCAGTCACCGGTGATGGGGAGAACACACTGAGGTGACTTCCGACCCTGACTTGATGAGAAGGCAAAGACAGAACCAGGGGCACACTGCCCTGCATGAAGTAGTGGTGCTTGTGGGGTGAATCAAGTTTTGGGGGGATCTTGGAGCTGGCACTTGACGAAAAGCCCCAGGGGGAGTTTGGAAACCTGCAGGCAGCAGGAACGAAGAACCAGGGGACTGGAAGCCACTTTGAGGTAGGGTTTACTCACTTAGGGGAGGGGGGCAAACTCAGGTATTGCAGATGCGGGTTTGAGTCACTTAATTTGCATTCTTGCACTCAGTCTCCACCGCAAAGCCCTGGGAGGCGGGTTAAGTCATTTATAGGGTGATTAATTTTCTTGCGAAGGATGTAGGCCTATTCCCAAAGGCCTCACATAATTCAAAACTAGCACAATTCAAGATTAATTCTCTGGAGGAGGAAATGTAAAGTAGGGTTTGCATTAGTTCAAAATCTGTGCATAAACTAAGACGATTAATACATTATATATCACAATTTCAGATTTGCGCTACTCAGATTTGCAAAACACACAACCATACCCTGTACATCTTTTGGGGCTGAGAGAGCTGATTAGCAGGGATGAAGATGAACTCTCTCCATCCCTGGGGTCAGCGTGCCCAAAGCCAGATCACCTCTACTGGGAGCTTCTCATGCGCATTCCCCCTCCTGCAAGTGAGGGTTATTTGAAGATTGTTTACCTGTGGTGACACAGGGCAATTTAGTGGCCAAAGTTTCAGCTCGCACTTCAGACAGACGTGGGTTCAAGTCCTAGTTCAGCTGTAATCTTGGGTACATAACTTCACTTTTTTACCTCTTCATCTCATTTCCTATAAAATAGCAATTATAATCATCACACCTGCTTCAGAGGGGAGCCTTCAGTGTTAAATCAGAAAATGAATCTCAAGCACATACTTTTGTGCCTGGCACATGTATATACTCAATAAATATTGGTGTTGTCTAGCACGGTGGCTTCTGCCTGTAATCCCAGCATTTCAAGAGGCCAAGGAGG
>NW_012104253.1:7051849-7052845 GCF_000951045.1 Mandrillus leucophaeus
CAAAAATACAAAAATTAGCCAGGTGTGGTGGCTTGTGCCTGTAATCCCAACTACTCAGGAGGCTGAGAAAGGAGAATTGTTTGAACCCGGAAGGCGGAGGTTACAGTGAGCCGAGATCACGCCACTGCACTCCAGCCTGGGTGACAGAGCAAGACTCCATCTCAAAAAAAAAAAAAAAAATCTCATAAACCTACCTTTGCAATGAGTGAATGAATGATGGAAGTGCATACACCCACTGAGGACTTAATGAAAGGACATGTGGTCATTCATATTGGAGATGGAAGGAATGGGCAACATACAAAGGTGTGCTTGCAAAAACTGCTAAATAGTTTGGCCAATACCTTATAAGCCAGGTCTTCTTGTTAGGCTTTGGAAGGTTTAATGGAGAAGTCCCAGGGTGTAGGCCAGTTCAGTGAGTCTCAGATAGTGGTCTTCTAATGTGACTTCTGGATCTCCAATCGTTCCGGGTAGTCCCAGAACACATTTGGGATTCCAGTAGAGAAAAATACTATGATCACTCTTCGATTTGTCAACAGGCACACTAGAAAGAAGGAAACCCCTCTCTAAATTTAAATACTTATCCCCAGACAATCAAACTTCTTGAGGGCAAAATATTTTCTCCCTGTCTCCCTGGTACCACTGTATCTCTCAAAACATCTGGCATATATTATTCATTTCACACATTTGCTGAATTCCTGAATGAACAAAGGATTAAGATCCCACAGCAGTTCCTAATCTAAAGAAAATTACAATATTGCCCAAAATGTTGAAAATAATTATGAAATTAGCCAATGCACTTATACTAGCTAACCTTGTTGAGTGTCTACCGATTGCCAGGGACTGCTCAGTGAATACTAAACTGGTTATCCTCATAGCAAGCCAAGAAGATGGTCACCATTATTATCCCCATTTCACAGATGAGGAAGCCAAGGACAGATAGGTTTAATTATTGGTCGGATGATAATTAACAACGAAAGGTAGTAGAGTTGTTCATTC
>NW_012104253.1:7055755-7080146 GCF_000951045.1 Mandrillus leucophaeus
TCTTCCCTTATACAATACAGGAGAGCTACCCCTATTCTTATTCCCACTTTATAGGCCAGAAACTCGGGTGTCAGGAGAGACGAAGAGGTGTGCTCAATTTTTACAACTAGAAAGATAACAAGGAGACTAGAATCCAAGCCCACCCGGCTGCAATCTCCATGCGTACTTTCCACTCCAACTCGCTCCTGTTGGAGGGGACCGTAGAGGACCAGGCTATGATGACAGCAAGGCCGCGGAGCAGGACCGGGCCTCTCCAGCCACTGTACTTTCTCATGGCCCTGCTACCTGTATGACCGGTTAGCACAGATGTGCTCCGTGGATGCTGCTGGCATTTCAATAATGCTGGGATATTATGTGCTGTAAAAACAGAACATCATTGCTTACCAGGGGCTTATAAAAATAATTGCGATCCAGGCTGGCCTCTGTCACTAGTAATTTATCGCATTGCTCCTCTTTTTGTTAATGCAGTTTACACGAGTCAAACGAATTATATGTAAATCCGGAAGCATGTTAGACTTCAAGTCGAGAAGTGACATGCATAGGTGTGAATAAGATATTTTCGAATTTTTCAAATCCCAAATGGAGGTGGTTGATATGTTAGTAATGGGAGAGGGAGGTGCTCAGGAATGGGAAGCAGGAGGCCCTCCCTCTGGTCTGAGAAACCAAGGGTGACTCTCCATGCTTATGGTCCACACAGCGACTGTGGTGGTGGCTGCTGCGGGGGCAACGTCCCAAAGTTGGCCTAGATTCCAGCTGCCCCTCACTGGATCACCAGACTGATCCCAGACCTTTAGACTGACAGTCAGAGTAGCTCCTCCTAGAGCTCCCATCTTGCTCCTTGACATCCTCCCATCAACCATCAACCTGCTATGCTGCTGTCCTGTGCTGGGCACATCACAGCCTCGATGCCTTTGCTCCCGCCAGCCCCTAAGTCTAAAGCACCCCTGCTTCCTCTTCAACATGCCTGCATTCTGGGAGTCCTTCTATACCCATTTACCTCACCTGGACTGAAACCCACTGTGATCTGTCAGAGCTCCCTTGGCAATGCCATGCTTTCTACCCAAGGGTCTGGAAGTTTCTTGAGTGCTCAGGCTGTGTGTTCATTCCTTCCATCATGGGTTCATTCACTCTTTGATTTGATAAATAATCTTTGAACATCTTCCACGTGCTGGATTTTGCATAAGCTTCTGAGACCTTGGTTCAGGTTCCCACCCTCACCTGCTCCTCACTGTGCAAAGTAAAATGCCTTAATGGTTAAAAGGAAGGAATGAACAGGAAGGATTACTGTTCATTAAATCCGCTTTTTGGCTCCTTATGCTATGCTGGGCCTTCTCTTTGGCCTCACACTCGATTCACCTGATAGTCTTATGAAACATTACTTCTGCATTTTGTTGCTCAGGAAATTGAAATTGAAGATCAAAGAAAATAAGTAACTGAGATGATGCCACAGAGCAGGGACTCAACTTCAGTCACCCTCACAACTGCACCATGTTGTTTATTTAATAAAAGTCTCTGTTGGGCACTGTGGCTCACATCTGTAATACCAGCACCTTGGGAGGCCTTGCACCTTGGATCACCTGAGGTCAGGAGTTCGAGACCAGCCTGGTCAATGTGGTGAAACCCCGTCTCTACCAAAAATACAAAAATTAGCCAGGTGTGGTGGCTTGTGCCTGTAATCCCAACTACTCAGGAGGCTGAGAAAGGAGAATTGTTTGAACCCGGAAGGCGGAGGTTACAGTGAGCCGAGATCACGCCACTGCACTCCAGCCTGGGTGACAGAGCAAGACTCCATCTCAAAAAAAAAAAAAAAAATCTCATAAACCTACCTTTGCAATGAGTGAATGAATGATGGAAGTGCATACACCCACTGAGGACTTAATGAAAGGACATGTGGTCATTCATATTGGAGATGGAAGGAATGGGCAACATACAAAGGTGTGCTTGCAAAAACTGCTAAATAGTTTGGCCAATACCTTATAAGCCAGGTCTTCTTGTTAGGCTTTGGAAGGTTTAATGGAGAAGTCCCAGGGTGTAGGCCAGTTCAGTGAGTCTCAGATAGTGGTCTTCTAATGTGACTTCTGGATCTCCAATCGTTCCGGGTAGTCCCAGAACACATTTGGGATTCCAGTAGAGAAAAATACTATGATCACTCTTCGATTTGTCAACAGGCACACTAGAAAGAAGGAAACCCCTCTCTAAATTTAAATACTTATCCCCAGACAATCAAACTTCTTGAGGGCAAAATATTTTCTCCCTGTCTCCCTGGTACCACTGTATCTCTCAAAACATCTGGCATATATTATTCATTTCACACATTTGCTGAATTCCTGAATGAACAAAGGATTAAGATCCCACAGCAGTTCCTAATCTAAAGAAAATTACAATATTGCCCAAAATGTTGAAAATAATTATGAAATTAGCCAATGCACTTATACTAGCTAACCTTGTTGAGTGTCTACCGATTGCCAGGGACTGCTCAGTGAATACTAAACTGGTTATCCTCATAGCAAGCCAAGAAGATGGTCACCATTATTATCCCCATTTCACAGATGAGGAAGCCAAGGACAGATAGGTTTAATTATTGGTCGGATGATAATTAACAACGAAAGGTAGTAGAGTTGTTCATTCATTTATCAAGGATATATTGAAAGAGTGCCTGCGACTTACCAGATAGATCCTGTCCACAGGGATCCAGAGGGCTGAAGACATAGGGAAGGATTCACAAGGATGCAGATGCCCAAGATGTGAGCTCTGCTCCTGAAGAGGTTCCAGTCTAGGGTAGAAATAGGCCTGCGACAATGTTGGGTACGAGTCCTGATAAAGCTCAAAGCGAAGTGGCATGGGAAACCAAAGAAAAAGAATAATAAACACACCTGTTGTGAGACTTCATAGAAAATAAACATTTGAGGTCAGCCTAAAAAACATAGCTATAGGAATTGTGAGGACAGGAAAAGGGGTGGGGGACACTTCCCAGCCAAAAGTTACACCCCGTGAAAAGGGGTAGATTTCTAAAACAGCAGCTCTTAACTCTGTTCAGTATGTTCTCACAAGTGTGACCAGCAGCTTGCTCCCCTGCCTAAACCTTCCCTTGCTGGCCAGAACATTAGGAGGAAAGATCCGAACCCTCATCCTGACCAGCAAAGCCCAGCATGAGCCAGTCCTTGCACCTCTCCGGCTGCATCTTATACCACTTTCTAAATTGTGACCCCCAACCCCAGCCTCACTAGCTCTCTGTCAGTGCCTAATACTATCCCACCCAAAATTGAGTCACATACACCATAAGCAAATATTATCACACTGTAGGACTGCACGGTTTCAAGTTGGCAGGATGGCTCCACTTCAAGGTGCAGTCAGGTTAGCGTTTGCTGTGTGGCTCAACTCCACGTGTCTCTCCTCATTCTGGACCAGTGGGCTACCCAGGATGTCTTCTTTCCATGTCAATAGCAGAGGCACAAGAAGGTAAACTCCTCCAAGAAGGCGCATGCCAAGGCTTTGCTCATGTCACATCCATTAACATCCCACTAGGCAAAGCAAGTCACATGGCCAAGCCCAAAGTCAAGGCAATAGAGAGGAGGTTGTTCAGTCAACTGTGTAGGCCAGTGAGGGAGGGGCAGGCAGTGAATATTTACTGGCCAGTTACCACCGTCTTATCTCAGGACCTTTGAGTGCTCTGTCCTCTGGTCTCTCCGCCTGGAAAGTTCTTTCTTCTCTCTGCCCCTCTCCCACTCACCTACACAGTCAAGTCTTTCCTGACCCAACAGACTAAGTCAGGTCATGCTGTACTCATGCCCTAAGAACACAATGCAATTGTCCCTCATTGCACTTGCCTTCCTATGAGGGCAGAGACCACATCTGTTCATGTTCATCATAGCAGCCCTATAGTCAGCACCCAAAAGCAGTCATTGGATGAATGAGCTCAATAAGTAGACTCATGGAGGATGTCCTCAGCCACATTTGTGCTATTCAGAAGTGCCTGTGGCAGAGCATGAGGCATGGAACAGGGTGTACAGGATGGAAAAGAGAGGGCCACAAAGAGGCTGCTGCAAAGATCCTCCATCAGAGATGACAGTGGCCCATTCGCTCAAATTGCTCATTCATTCGAGCAACTGGGAATTACGTTTGTCAGGCGCTGGGGACACTGCCTAGTAGCACTTACTCCCTGTGGGAAGAGTTCCTCTTCACAAGCAGCAGCTATCAGTTGCTGTGACCTCCAACAGGAGGGGAGAGGAGAGAGAATGTGGACAGTGGGTAGCAAGAGAAAAATGTGGGAAACATTCCCAGGAATACACACATTCCCTCAGTTTGTGGCGGATGCCGTTGTTTAAAATAATGACATAATTACAGAATCAGTGCCATGAACCACCTTCCACAGGAGAGAATAGTACATGGAAGAACTTACTCATGACCGGGAAGAAACTTAAAATCAGGTAAGCTTGAAACTATGATATTGTTCTCAACAGACGGCACAGGGTCCATGGGGAGTTTGTGTTCCCTCAGACGCAGGATTGAGAATCCAAAGCCCCCAACATTCACCAAGATTAATTACAGCTATAGTCATACTAACTATCCATTATCAAGAACATACATTATTTCCAGCCTATCAACCATCATCCAAAGTGGACATTAATTGATCGATGAGGAATTTGATCCTCAAAAAAGTTATATAACTTCTTTAAAGACATACATAGACTGAAAGAAGAACCAGGATTTGACCCAGGACTGTTGTGGTGGACAGCCTCTAAGATGACCTCAATCCCCTCAGTTCCCCAGTGTTCTCACCCTGTGTAATACCCAGCCCTTGAATATGAGCTAGAGTTGAACTTAAGGACTCCCTTCTCAGAAATAGAAAACTGAAGAAACAACAGATGTCCCTTCTGGTATTGGGTTCCAAAAAATCCTGTGGTCTTGGTCTCTCTCTCTCTCTCTCTCTCTCTCTCTCTCAGTCCCTCTCCTCATGATGAGTAAAGAGAACTGCCATGTTGTGGGTAGCCCTGTTGGAAATGGACTAATGTCTGTGGCCAAAAACCAGTGATAACCTGAGGTTCTTGGTCCACTAGTCCATGAGGAACTGAATCTTACCAACTGCCATATGAGTGAGCTTGGAAAAAGAATGTCCCCAATCGAGCCTTGAAATGATTGTAGCCCGAGCAAACACCTTGGCTGCAGCCTGAACTAGAGGCATCCAGCTAAGCCACACCCAGATTCCCAACCCATAAGCACTGTCAGATAGAAAATGTGTGCTGTTTGAAGCTGCAAAGCTTGGGGATAATTTGTTATGCAGCAGTATGTAATTAATACATATGTCTAATTCCATGCTTCCAACCACTAAACCAGCAGCTTCAGAGAGCCTTCCCAGTTATTATAGCCACTAACCCACCTACCCCTGACCTAAAAGATAGAGCAACTCAACAAATATGCACCTAAGTTTTGGGCGAGAAAAAAATGTATATTGGAATGCACATCTCTAGCCAGTTCCTGTGACTGAACTAATAAGTGCAGTTTACTACCTGCTAGGGTTTTACGATCAAAGTTTTAATGAAATTATTGTTATTTAAAATGATTGTTACACCTTAGCCTGCCTCAGTCTGAAAGTTCCCTAAGGTGCCCAGCTCATTAGGAAAACCACAATGAGGAAGTGTGCTTCAGGAAGACCTTCATTCACTTCTCACTTTATACTTGAACATCACATGTGCTAGGCACCAGGAGGGATGACAGAAGAAACATACATGCTATTCTTTTCAATCATATTTTAGGATAAGCACCCAAACAGATGAAGACAGAATGGAATTGACTAATGTGGGGGAATTCTCGAAGGCCTCTTACAGAAAAGGGCTTACAGCTGGGCCTTCAGGAAAGAAAAGTGTTTGAAAGGACCAAAGTGAGGGAGGGGAAGATAATGTTCTTCCCAATTAATTCACCTGCTCATTGTATTAGTCCGTTTTCATGCTGCTGATAAAGACGTACCTGAGACTGGGCAATTTACAAAAGAAGGAGATTTATTGGACTTACAGTTCCGCATGACTGGGGAGGCCTCACAATCATGGCGGAAGGCAAGGAGGAGCAAGTCATGTCTTACATGAATGACAGCAGGCAAAGAGAGAGCTTTTGTAGAGAAATCCCTGTTTTTAAAACCATCGGATCTTGCGAGGCCCATTCACTGTCGCAAGAGCAGCACGGGAAAGACCTGCTCCCATGATTCAATCATCTCCCATCAGGTCCCTCCTACAACACATGGGAATTATGGAAGCTGCAAGATGAGATTTGGGTGGGGACACAGAGCCAAACCATATCACTTAATAATTCTACAAATAGTTTTAGAACGTCCTCTATCCCTATCGTAGAGGTTACCAAGGATACAGAACAAAAGACACTATCAATATAAAGAAATGTAAGCACAATATTTAGAGAATACTTAATTGACCAGAAGGATTGACCAGAAAAGTGAAGAGATGGAAAAATCTCCCGTAAGATTAGTGGAATGGATTCTCAGTGAAAGCCTTACTGAGTAGCTAAGACTAGATATAGCCCCATCATAGGGTGATCATATCTGAACTAGAGCATTTTGAACATGAAAGAGGGCACCACTGATCATTACACAGTAAACTGGAAAAGTCCCAGGCAAGCCAGAATAGTCACTTAGCTTTAAAGAATCGACAGAGGTTTAACGGGACCTCATATGCAGGAAAAAACTCATGTGAGTGACAGCTCTGAAGCAGAAATTATTAATTGCAAATTATTGCAGAAATTAATATAATTATTTAAGTGTGATGATAATAAGGCTTATTACAGTACATGCTCAATGAATATGTGCTGAAAGGAGAAGGGAAGGGAGGGAAAGAGGGAGAGAGGGAGGTTGGTTTCCTAACAATATGCCCAACTTTTGGAAGATGGTTTCATTCTGTCAAAACTCCTAGAATTAGTGTAGCCTCTTAAAATTTTTGACCTTGATTTTGTGTTTTGATTGACCTTTGATGATTAGCACGACCATCGCAAAGATTTTTGTTATATAAGTGCAATCATAGTGTCCTGCAGCCTGGAACTCCTGGCCTCACGCGGTCTTCTCCCTTCAGCCTCCCAATAACTAAGACCGCAAGCACACACCACAGGGCTCAGTTTCAAAGGTGTTTGATGATGAGGCGTTGGTAGAATGCAAAGGCCATGGGCTTTAATCCTCATCTTGAACTACAGTTCCCACATCATTATTAAGTTTCAGAACCTCAGTCTCCTCCATTGTAAAAGAGAGATTACAGCTCCTACCTCCAAAGGCTATTGTGTGGTTTAAATGAGATAATATTTAAATGCACGCAGAGTTCCCAGCATACAGTAACAGGTAACACATCTTCCCACTTTTTTCTATCTCTTCAAAAAGCTAAATGCAGTGTATGCTGAAATTACCCTGATATAACCCTAATGACTGCCTAAATTAACAGAAGCCTCCCTATAAATATGAGGGACTTTTACAAAGAAAAGTGAAAATGACCAAAGACATGTGGTTCAGGAATGAAAAATGTCAGCTTGTTAGTCTTGAAAACACTACAAGTCTTCTGGAGCCAAGAATCTACAATGGTGTGCATATTTTCCCCAATGAATAAAGAACCAAATAGATTTTTAGAAGAAATTTGGATAATTTGGTCATTTGAACAACCAAGTCGAACAGATTTTAATGGCATTTTAAGCCTTGGAAGATAAGACTCCTTAATGTAAATGCCAACAGACCCTTAACTATAGCAAGACATCAATAGACATAGTAATAGCTTTAAGAGGGAGAGTAAAACACCTATTTACATTTTGAGTACAAGCCTATTCCCAAAGCACATTCACATTTGAATAAGAAAAAGGACCAAGAAGCAACCTCAGGCTGACTGACAGACATCCTGGTGGCAGAAGGATGAACAGGGATCAGTCTTTAACACCACTATTAGTGATTGTGCTTCACTTAAAAATCAAATGTTGTTATAACCGAATTATACTTATTGACTTGTAAGGCCATTTGCTACTTTATATTTGCAGATGTTGCACTGAAACGAGTATGTTAAAGATGGACCCAACCAGTGGTTCTCAATCAGTGACCCACGGAGCACCAAACTAGCTAGATGTTCATTTGTTGGTTCTGCACAAAGCCCAGTGTCTAGCACAAAGAAGATGTGCAATGATTATTGCTTGAAAGGCAAAATGGAAAGAAAAGAGGGAGAGAGGAGAGATGCAGGGAGGAAGGAGGTATAGTCCAAAACCATGTTCAAGATTTGAAAGGACAGTTCAGAGGTAGCCTGGCTGACAGACCTACACTGCCCTGGGCCACTCACAGGTTATAGAAGGGAATGCCCCAGGAGTCTGCATTATCACACATCTATCTCACCCAATGTGGAGGTTCAAATGGTCCTTGATTGCTTATTTTCTGTTAAGCTTTGCTGCTTCTTCTTCAAGTTCATGTGTGATGCAGAATATTCTTCATGGGAAAGGGGGTTCTGGTCCTGGAGAGGTGATGCCTACCTCCCTCCCCCACCATCCTCAGCACCTGTCTTGGTTCACTTCCATCATCTTTTGCCAGGGTGATGGCGAATCTTTCCTAGTGTCTCTTCTTGCCCTCTCCAATCCATTCTTCACCTATCTCCAGTGTCAACAATCTACAACGTAAATTTGATATTATGCCAACACCTTCTACTAAAAGCCTGGTTTTTTGCTGCTTCTGCATTAGTGCCAGTGCCTATGGCATGACAGAACCTCCAGGACTCAGATATATGAGGGTGAATTCATCATGGGGCAAACTCTCAGCTATGGTTTGGGAAACTGAGTCCCAGAGAAGTGGAGTGATGAACACAAAGTCCCTAGACAGAAAATAATTAGCTAAACAGACACTGGGGCCCTAGACCCCCCACCCCAGGCAAGGGCCTCTCCATCCAGACCTAGCTCCCTTAGAAGACACCCAATCCTTCCCGGAACCTGAGCCACATTCTGGCATTGCTGTGCCAGCCCAAGTTCTGCCACTGTCTTGAGGAGTGTCAATCTGAATCCCAAATGTGCCAGCCTTATTACCATCGTCAACAGACTTCTTAATGAAGCTGCCAATACTGTCAATGGCATCTTTTAATGACACTTCATAAAGAAAAAGATTTACACAACTCCTTCCTACATTGCCATGTGGGTCCTTTGCTTTATGCAGACTCAAAATGTTCTGTGAAAGAAGACAATAAAAACAGTAATAATAATAATGGCAATTATAATAACAGCTAATATTTACTGAGTTCTAGTCCTGCCCCAGGGAATATTCTAAGCCCATTGTATGTATGTGGAGTAACTGGTCCAAATAAATATGAATTTAAGGGATTAAAGCCACTGCATTTAAAATCCAACTGGAGGCCTGGCACAGAGGCTCATGTCTGTCATCCCAACATTTTGGGAGGCCGAGGCGGGTGGATGACCTGAGGTCAGGAGTTTGAGATCAGCCTGGCGAACATGGTGAAACCCCGTCTCTACTAAAAATATAAAAAATTAGCCGGGCATAGTGACAGGCACCTGTAATCTCAGCTATTCAGGAGGCTGAGGCAGGAAAATCACTTGCACCCTGGAGGCAGAGGTTGCAGTGAGCCGAGATCATGCCATTGCACTCCAGCCTGGGCAACAAGCGCGACACTCTGTCTCAAAACAAAACAAAACAAAATCCAATTGGAGATATTCTCTGCCAGCCCAACACCATAGTCGACCATTTAACTTGATATTGATTGATTGGTTGATGCCTTGGTGGAGCTAATTGTCATTGCCCTTTCTCAACAGATCCCATGTAGAAATGCCTTGAAAAAATGTCCTTCTTCTCTAGTCTTGCCATGGAAGCACCAGTGGCCCCCCTATTACTTAGTGATAGAAACATAGTTTTTAAAACCAGGGAGCACAACTTTAAAAATACAAGCTTCTCACATTTTTATTCTGGCCAAACAGATCTCTGTGATGGCTATTCTCAGGTTAGAATGTTAAGAGGGAAATGATTTGGTACAAAAAGCTGATAATGAAAGGAGAGATGGAAAAAGGGTTAAAATAATGAACAGAGGGAAGAAGAATGAAAAGGAAAGGTTTGGGATCCATTGTTATTCAGTCCTGGATCCAGCTTGGGATTGGAATCCTTCTGTTTCTACTCCCTGAAGTTTGTGTGCATTTTGCTCTTGGTTTGGAGGAGGAGTTGGTTTTTTTCCCCCTCCTATGTGTCTCTTAAAGGGTTTCATAAAGGCCACTCCACAGAGTGGCCCCTATGAAGCCTGCCCCCGTTGGTAGGGTCTCTGTCACTGGAGCCCCGCATCTGTGCAGCTCCTCCACAAAAGCAACAGTGGGCTGCTGCTCCAATTTTATGAATCACTAAACTGAGGCTCGGAGAGGAAAACGACTCGCTCACAGTCACTCACGGGGCTCCAACACCCACAAACGTCACTCAAACCCCACCTGCTTATGTTAAATCACACCATCTAGGACAAAGCCATCACGTCACAAGTCTAAACCACAGCATCATGATGTGAAGGGGGACTCGAGGGACACTAAAACACACACAATTACAACAGCATGAAATAGCACACAGGTGGAAGGAACCTAAGAAAAGACACCAGGGCCAACAACAATTGTCTCAGCTGTGGCTTTATGAGTGACCTTTTTTTCCCCTCTGTTTTACAAAATGTTCAGTAATGTAGTTATACAGTATGTAAATTTATTTTAAAAGTTCATTCTCTCTCTTGTTCCATGGATTTCCCAGGAGTTTCCTTTAGAGTAAAGTAAGAAGTTAAAGACAGTAGGCTAGGTGCGGTGGCTCATGCCTGTAATCCCAGCACTTTGGGTGGATCATGAGGTCAGGAGTTCAAGATCAGCCTGGCCAACATGGTGAAACCACATCTCTACTAAAAATACAAAAATTAGCTGAGCGTGGTGGTGCCACGCCCGCCTAATTTTTTTGTATTTTATCAGAAACAGGGTTTCACCATGTTGCCCAGGTTGGTCGTGAACCCGCTTTGGCCTCCCAAAGTGCTGGGATTTCAGGTGTGAGCCACCATGCCTGGCCTCATGCAGTACGTTTAAAGCACCTACTATGTTGCTAGACCAAGGCCAGGCAGTGTAAGGGGCTGTAGAAGCAGGACAGAATGCACCCATCTATACTGGAGCTGAGGACACAACAGACACAAAGCAAGCCCTTGGAGAAGCATCTGAGACAGTACAAAATTGAACGTCCACATGCAACTCCAGAGTGCCAAACTGCACGGCTCAGGCAACAGAGAATGGCGTTTCTCACCAGCAACCTGCAATTCTTCACCAAACAGACCAGGCCAAGAGGTTCAAGTGGTTTGTGAAAAATTCTCTGTTTACAAGATGCATCAACTCAGACTGTGACTTCTTAGTGCAGTGTTTTTTTCCAACACCTCTTCCAAGCTCTCCACGTTGCATTGTACTAATCAGTAGTGATTTTGGAGTCTTTAAATGTTAGACTGTATAATGAAAAAGGGCAAGGATGTGTTTTTAAATACCAATGAATTCCAGCATCTTGGGCTGCCAGAAGTCTGGTCTCTACCTCCGGTTTCCCACCCAAGCGTTTGGGATTTGCACATGTCGGTAGGAAGCTGAGGAATGGAGGTTGGGCCCTCCTGTCGTTCCTCTTAGAGTCCCGAGGAGGTCAGGCTGTTGGGAAAGTGGCTCACCCTGGTGAGGGGCCACCTGGCTGTGATCACTCCACACTACCTCCCTTAAGTACCACATGGCTCTTTCACCAGCAACCCTGCCGTTGTCTGGCCTGGGCTCCAATGTCTCAATTCTACAGCAAAAGACTCATCCTGGAGGGTCTTGCAGAACACTTACGAACAATGACCAGATCAGATGAAGAATGGAATGAGAAAGAAAAATTTTTATTCTGGGGACAAACTGGAAGCACAGTCATTGTCTGTGCAGCTCTGAAGTATCAACGTGGAGACTATTGCTACCATCAGTTTACTAAACAGTGGTCTTTGTCCAGGTGTTGCAGGATTACCTTAGTCCTCACGACACCCTGAGGGAGAGAGTGTTGTTAAACCCTTTTCTCCTAGCAGGAAACAGAGGCCTGGAGAGTGTCACCTACTTGCCCAAAGCTGTCCCTTTCCTTCATGAGGAGCTAGTGCTTGAGCTTGGGGTGCCTGCCCACCAGCCTCTGCCTTCATCACCAGGATGTCCTGCTGCTGGGTGCCTACAGACACTTTCCATGTGGGCCCAGCAGATTAATGAATGCCAGCTCAACATAATGGGTCTTGCGAGGTAGAACCCCTGGTCAAATGGTCCTCTTAGGAAACAAGGAAATCGACACAGTCATTCTTTCACCTGACAGCTGTTAGATATTCCTGGGACACCTATGGAAGGATGGCAGACTGTGCTGGGCTGGGCAGCAAGCTAGGGGAAAAATACTAAAGAAATGGTGCCCACCCTCAAGAAGCTGGGAACTTGCAAAGGATATTGATGGACAGGTGCTGCGGGAAGAAGACCAGGGGCTCCTGGTTGTGTCTGGCCATCAGAGCTCCAGGGTCGTTTTCTACAGGTCCCCACCTGGAAACCTCATTCTCCAGCGGTGGGCCGTGGGACTATGGATCCAAAGCTTCACAAACACATCTAAGAGCAACTAGTTGGTGAACCTCTTGGCACTTGCTGAGGTTTTAATGATAGCATCTTCTCCAAAATTCATGCTACAACTTAATCTCCAATGCAACAATATTGGGAAGTATGGCTGTTGGGAGGTGATTGAGTCCAAGGGCTCCACCATAATGAGTAGGATTAGTTGCTCTTAGAACAACACCTGACAGAGGGAATTCACCCCTTTTTTGCCCTTCTGCTATTTGAGAACATAGCATTTCTCACCCCCAAAAAAATGCAACATGGCACCTGGGTTACAAGAGTCCAGGACAGAAGACACAAGGCTTCTCATGGCCCCAGAACATCATTTACACTGCGTTCTGAAGGTCAAGTAAGTCCCTAAGGCCGGCCAAATTCAAGGATAGGGGAATTAGACTCTCTATGTCAGTAGAAGTAGACAAGTGTTTGCAACTATTTTTATTCTATCAATGTCCCCTAAAGGGTAACATTGGGGTGCAGGTATCGGACGGGTAAAACATGAGATACAGAGAGTCTTCCACATGCTTCTATGTCCACAATCTCACTCATCTTGTTACTTAATCCCTCTGAGACTTGGTTTTTCCATTTGTAAAATCAGAACAACAGCCCACCTGTAGAATGGCCCAGAGAAGAGTCAATGAATCATGTACACCCTGCTCCACTGGACAGACAAGTTTCCCTTGCTCACTCCTCCTGCCAATCAGGCCTAAAGACACCGAGGATGCCATGACTTTGCACAGAGCCACACTGCAGTCCAGGCAGAGCTGAGGCTGGACTGTGGGGGACTCTCGGTCCTCAGCCTGTGGTGTGCTCTACAGTGTAACAGGACATGAATTAGTTGTTTTATGAGAAACTCAATTTCCTTATTATGGGGCAAACAGCCACTGTTCTATTCTAACTAACTAGACTGATTCAATTAACAGTGCTAAATACAGTTCCTACTTGAAAATAACTTCAGTTTACTGCTTCCACAAACCTCATTACATTTGATTAAACAAAATACATAGTAGTAGACAAGAGATGCTGCAAACTTTTGACCATGGCCCATTGACTCAGGGGCCCGCAGCATTCAGCAGGAAGGAGGAATTATGAGTCTTGGCCTTGTAGTTAGAAGCTCAGCTCTGCCTCCCAACAGCTCTGGGACTCAACTTAAACTTCCAGATCTCAAAAAAGAAGACAGTAAGAGCATCCACTTCTAAGGGTTGTCAGGAAGAAGAATGAGAAACACATTGTTAGTGACCGAATTTTGCCCTACTTCCAAAATTAATATGTTGAAGCTCTGGCCCCAATGTGATTGTATTTGGAGATAAAGCCAATAAAGAAGTAATAAAGGCTAAGGAAGGTCATAAATGTGGGACCTTAATCTGATAGGACTGGTGGCCTTCCAAGAAAAGAAAGAGACAGCAGAAAGCCAGCTCACTCTCTCTCTCTCTCTTTTTCTCTTTCTTCCTCCAGAACCACATAGAGGAAGGACCTGGTAACACAACAGAAAGGTGGCAGCCTACACGCCAATAAGAGAGGCCTCACCAGAAATATAATTTGCTGCATCTTGATCTCATACTGCTAGCTTCCAGAACTGTGAAAAAATAACTACCTGTTGTTTAAGCCACCTGGTGGTATTTTGTTACAGCAGCTGACTGATATCCACCTCAAGTGAGGGTTTTCATGGGCTTCTAGACTGGAAGCTTGCTGAAGGCAGGGATGGGACTGTATGATATGCAGTTTTGTTTCTCCTTGCCTGGCTGGGGCCCAGCATATGTTTAGTGTCAGTGAATGAACCAACAATGAAAGAAGGGTGTCAGCTGGAATTCTACTGGGCAAGCGAGACAATATGGCTTCATTTGGTTGATCCAGTTCTGTTCAATTAAATACTTTTCAAAGTCTTCTTGCTCTGCCAAGAGCTGAGGATAAATAAAAGTGTAGTCTCTGTCCTCAAAAAGAGAAAGATGAAAAACACCCATTTATCAGAAAACAAGATAAGGGATGCTACAGAGAACTTTCAAAGTGCTCCGGGAATTCCAAGGAGGAAACAATAAAGAGTTCCCTAAGAAGAACGGTGAAGCGAAGTTTAAAGCCATTCTGATTAAGTCTAAAAAACAGTGGGTCACTGAAATGAACCAATGTTCGTAAGAATGCCAGATAAACTCTGACAATCAGCTCAGTTCTGCAATTAACTAACCAGGGTTGTGCCTGCTGCAAATATGACAGAAATATAGCCACAGACTTTGCTCTGAGTGTATTTGTATTGCTGATACAGGAAAGAATTGTAGAGGAAGACAATTCCCAAATGGGGAAAAACGAGGTGAGATTCCACTGTCAATCCAGGTGGTCAGCACAGGAACACATGGGGACCACAGAAGATTTTGCTCGGCTCTAGGAAAGGGGCCCGGAATGTCCTTTCAGTTCATTGTCCACGTTTCATGTGAAGGTGCAGAGGCTAAAGCACAGAACAGGTGAGCAGGGAGCATTACAAAAGCATGGTGGGCAGTGGGGCATTGACTCACTTCTCCCATCTCACTGTCCATGTGCTAGGAGCTGGAAATGGATGAGAAGATCCAGAGACTACCCTTGAAAAGAATCAGGGTCTAGAAGCAACACACGTCTGAATCCTCCTTCTTGTCTCCTACAGGACTTTATCTTCCTGCTCCCTGCCTTTGATCAGTTATCTGATCGATCAGCCCATAATTCTGCCTTCTGTGAATGGTGTTACCCAAATCACCCCTTCCCCAAACCTGCATGGTCTCAGATTTCCTGCTTCCCTCATTACCTACCTCCACTCACTGGCCACATCCTCTTCTGTCTGTTCCACAGCCTAGATCTCTCCCTTCTGCTTGTTTCATGTGCCACCCCTCTCATCTGGGCCGACATCATCCTGCATCAGGACCACTCCAGCAGAAGACTCCTACCTGGACCCCGGGGTCCCTGCATTCACCCTCATATTTATTTTGGGTTACCACAACAAAGTGCTACACACTAGGTGGCTTCACAGAAATGTATTATGTCACAGATCTGGAGGCTAGAAGTCAGAGGTCAAGCTGTCAGCAGGGTTAGCTTGTAGGTGGTGCCTTTTGGCTGTGACCTCACACGGGGGCTCCTCAGTCAGTGTGAGACCGTATCCTAAGCACTGCTGCTTCTAAAGATGCCAGTTATACCGGCTCAGGGCCCACTCTAACAATCTCATTTTAACTTAATTAGTTTTTTTTTTTTTTTTGAGACAGAGTCTTGCTGTGTCGCCCAGGCTGGAGTGCAGTGGTGTGATCTCGGCTCACTGCAAGCTCCGCCTCCCTGGTTCACGCCATTCTCCTGCCTCAGCCTCCCGAGTAGCTGGGACTACAGACGCCCGCCACCTTAGCCGGGCAAGGCTAATTTTTTGTATTTTTTAGTAGAGACGGGGTTTCACCATGTTGGCCAGGATGGTCTTGATCTCCTGACCTCATGATCCATCCACCTCGGCCTTCCAAAACTTAATTAGTTTTTTAAAGATTCCATCTCCAAAAACACTCACATTCTGACTCACTGGGGGTTAAGGGCATCAACACATGCATTTGGTGGGAAAGACACAATTCAGCCATAGCAACTACTCATTAATTCATTCCATTCCAACCCCCAATGGAACAACAGGTCTCCGATGTACCACTGACCATGCCCCTCTCCTGACCAAATTGCTTCACTGCAGCCCCAGAAACTATACAATAACATAAAAAATTCCCCAGCAGGGGCTGTGATAGTATGTTGGGTACCTCTCAAACCTCAAAATACCTAACTTCAGCCTTTTGGAACTATGGGCGGGTTCCCAAACCATTCCAAATCACCTCTCTCCTCCCTGTCATTACGGTTCTCCTTATCTTATCAGGTCAATTCCTAAGCACTTCTTCCAGGTAGTATTTCTTTTTTATTTTTTCAGACAAAGTCTCACTCTGACACCCAGGCTGGAGTGCAATGGCGCCATCTCAGCTCACTGCCACCTCCGCCTTCCTGGTTCAAGTGATTCTCCTGCCTCGGCGACCCGAGTAGCTGGGATTACAGGCATGCACCACCACACCCAGCTGATTTTTGTATTCTTAGTAGAGACGGGGTTTCACCGTGTTGCCCAGGTTGGTCTCAAACTCCTGGTCTTAAGCAATTCGCCTGCCTCAGCCTCCCAAAGTCCTGGGACCATAGGTATGTGCCACTGTGCTCAGCCAGGAGGTGTTCCTTATCCCACCGCATCCTTCCAAGACGGCTGGGTGGATGCCCCATAACTCTCCTCTTTCCCACTCTCAAGGCCTGGGTCACACCTGATTGTCATATTCTACTGACCCAAATGTTTTTCTCACTTGCCTTTAAACATAGGAACTATGCCCAATCCCATGGAGCAACAGTATTTGGTATTCCGTATATGCTTCAAAAATAAATGAATCAATGAATGGCATATCCATCTCTCCTAAAGAGAGAGTGTGGACTTCTTGAGGAAAAGGAGAGCTCTCGTTCATCTCTGTGTCCCCCACTCCTTTCCAGAACCTAGCACAGGGCTCATCACTAAGCAGGTGCCTTCCTGACCTGGGGGTGAGGTTGACTTCCACAAAATGACGGCAGGAGAGTGCAGGGGGGCCCTGTCGGGGAAGCTGGAGATCTATCCCCTGTATGTCTGATAAGTTTCTGTTATTTAACCAATTTTACATTATTCTTCGTCATTTCTTTTCCATAGCTAAACACTGAATTTACCTCAATTGTTATAAAAACAAACCTTCATTGTAAAGGGAAACAAATGCTTTAGAGGAAAGAGCATTAGTTTGAAGTCAAAACAGTTGGGGTGTCACTTTAGGAATCCACTTACCGACTATGTCACTTTGAATGTAAGACCCCTAACCTCCCACTTTCTGGTGCCTGACGACACGTAGTAGGTGCTGAACAAATGCTAGTTCCCTTTTCCTTGCCCCACTGCTACACTTTGAACTCTACCCTCACTTCCATTATCAATAGGTTTCAGAGGTTTGTGGGGCTTTTTTGTTTTTTGTTTTTTTAGCTTGGAATGTTTATTAGAAAACATCCTTGGGAAAGGGGGAGATGAAATAGTGGATTTATAAAGGAAGACTCAAGTGTCATTCGCAGGGGTGATCTGAATTTGTCTAGAATTGATTGCCATTTTCACCTAAAAATTACCTGGGAAATTCAGGTAGTAGGAGTTCCCTAAAAAAGATTCTAGCTGTCAGTGACAACTGGCAGCATGTTTGTGCCTCTTTCAGATTCTGATGAAAAGTTCGCAATCTCACGGCTTAGCATAAAAATATTAGCACCTGTACCTGAGGCAGTGTGGACGGCAGAGACGGAGCTCTCTCCAGATCTGATGGAGGCGTGGTATAGAGATACGCTTCCTGTTTTCCAAAATGTTTATCACTTCCCTGCACACAATGAAAACTAACTGATTTTTGTTCAGAACCCTAACAGAAGGCTCTCTCTTTACCGGCTCCCGGACTCAGACGCAAGCAGACTTGTTGTGAGGGATACAGCAAACTAGGCTTCTGTTAAAACTCATGCGTAATCAAAACAAATTGAATATCCCCCCTTATTTCCATAGGGAGTAGCACTATAATGATTAATGCTTGACAATGATATTTAATTAAAGCTTATTTACTTTATAAGTACTTTCCAAGTATTTTTCCTGTGGTATTCCAAGCATTAACATTCCAAGATAATCTAACATATCACAGGTGAAGACAAGGGTTATAATAACAAGAAGAAATGCACACTGGCATCAGGCACAGCCCAGAAACATTTCTTATAATGAAGAATATTTGCAGCATGCAAATTTAAAAATAATTTGATTCTTGAGGTCTGTAGCATTGCCTCTCCTTCTCTGTCTCTGTCCCTTTTTTCCCTCTCTCTTTCCAAACATGCATCACTGACACAAAAGCATATCCTCTCGAAAATGTGTCTACAATTTTGTTTCCTCTGTTTTTGTTTTAAAAGCCCTCACCTGCTCCAACCCAGTCTCAGGCTTCCAACATAATTAACCTTGAAAATTTCAGCTTTGGTATGTTTCAGCTTAGAAATCTAGATAGAATCAGTACATATACATCCCTCACAAGTTTTAGAGAAGAAATTTCAATATTATTTTCAGGTCCTGGTATATGTGATGATGAAAATTATATTGTGAAATTCAAGTCTGGAAAATATATCTTAGATCTTTAATATTTGTCCCCAAATTACAACCAACTGGATCTAATCTTGTAGCACCAATTAACTGTCTTTTTTTCTTTTCTTCTTCTTCTTTTTCTTTTCTTTTTTTTTTTTTTTTGAGATGCAGTCTTGCTTCTTTACCCAGGCTGGAGTGCAGTGGTGCGGTCTCGGCTCACTGCAACCTCCGCCTCCTGGGTTCAAGCAATTCTCCTGCCTCAGCCTCCCTAATCGCTGGGATTACAGGCACGTGCCATCACTTCCAGCTAATTTTTGTATTTTTAGTAGAGACTAGGTTTCATCATGTTGACCAGGCTGATCTTGAACTCCTGACCTCAAGTGATTCACCTGCCTCGACCTCCCAAAGTGCTGGCATTACAGGCATGAGCCACCATGCCCAGCCCCAATTAACTATCTTTAACACACTGAAATTGTCATTCTTTCTAATTAAATTTGATTTAATTTGTGCAATTTCTGTGCAAGGCATGACAAATCATTTATTCAGTTTAAAAAGAAGTTATTAATAGAAACTAGACTTTGGAAAATGCTCATATTTAAACTTTTTAATTTTTCTAATTATTAAAAAACTATAATGAAATAGAAAATAATCATTCATTCTCGTTTACTACAGAAAGCATGAAATTCTTCACACTCTGCTTCTAAACTCATACCTTAAATAAACAGCAATGTTCTCATCCTTTGAAAGAAAACAAATTTTATGTTTGCCTGATGAGGACAGAAACCCTGTATCTTTCATGTGGAAGCCTCAGCACCGATTCCTAAGAGTGATAGTGAGGTGATCCATGGAGATGCTGGATGCCTGAGGCCCTGCGGAGTGCCAGGTGTCCTGCGAACAATTTCACAGGCATTCTTGACAATACTGGAAGTTCCCGCTTTCCCAAAAAGATCTCTGAAGGTCCTCATTCCTGATGAACTTACCAAGTTCAAAACTCACACGATGTGGGTAATCCTGACAAAGGCGGTAGGCATGTCATTTGTCCAGACTAAGAAAGAAGTGCCATGTAGCTGTGACATCCATACAATGTACAATTCTCTTGACAGGACAAAGTTGAAACCCTCCGCTTCATCTGTATTCTGATTGGCATGATTTCAAATTAAGACATGGTGAACCTTCATATTTTATATGGAACCACCTATGTTCTCATAATTCACATGGACATGCATCTCTTGGACCCACTCTAAAATCAGTCCCATTTTACAGATGAGGAGAATCCTAAACAAATTGAGTCCTTCAGGCCCTGTGGTTACTCAGGTCTTGTGCAGTTCCAAACGCTAGCACCTCCTTCTATGCCTGGCTGCCTCCTTAGGAGAAATTAGAGAGTGCTGAGTACGTGTAATATACCCACGGTCAAGTCTGAGCTACCGTTCCCATGCGATAGGTGTAAACTCAGACAAGCTTCAGGAGTGTCACTGCATGGGGTCAAAGACCCATACAGAGGATGCTGTCGACTGTCCTTGTGAACCACATGTAGCCCATCGGAAGTGTTCTCTCTATAGCTGTCGGTGACATTTGGCTTTTGAATCTAAGTTGGTAGCTTGAAATTAATTGAATTTATTTGATTTGGTTTTTAATTCATAAAACTGTATTGCCCTCTGCTCTAAATGAGCTTATATTCCAAATGTGGTGAATTGCTTTCCTTTCTAATCATGATGATGAAAGTATATTTTATTAATATCACAACAAGGTGCTCTATTGCTTTCTAACTATTTAGCCTACATGTGTACGTAAATGTTAAAGGAGCTGGGGAGGCATTAAAGTCATTCTTAATGCTTTTAAAACCAAAGGTGACATCCATTTAGGCTGTTTTCTAATAAATTCTGATTTTTTTTCATCTGGGGAAAGATATATAATTGCTAAGTTTATGCAATTTACGAAGTATTTTTAGCCTCAGACTAATAAAACCCTCTTCAATGGGTGGTCTTTGAACTTGTTACAAAGAGTTAATAACATAAGACAAGTGAAAAATAAGTGTAGTTATGAAACGCCTTATTGATAAGTTGAGACCAAGAGTTACACCAACAGAGAAACTGAGAAGGAGGGGAATGCTGATGAAGTTAAAATATAAACAAATATATACCGCCACTTTGCAGGATTAAGTGCGCTGTCTAAAAGAAAAATTTTAAAAAATAATTTAAATAAATGGTATAATAAGATCCTTTTAAGAGACAGCTGTTCGGAACCAAATTTAGATTCATGCTCTTTTATCCATTCTATGAATAACAACCAGCTTTTGTTATTTTCTTACATGAAACCATTTTTTAAATAAATTTCAAGTGTTATAAATCACTCAGAATGTACGTACCCCTAATTCATGCGGTTTTATTGCCACTAAGGAAATAATCATTCTTTCTCACTTTGTATCTGTCTGTCTTTTTCTTTCAGTGCACTTCTTTATTGCGGGAGCCTAAGCAGTTCAAAGATTTTTAAAATTTTCATGATTAAGAACCCACTTTTTCAAATCAAAATGTTTTAACATTTTTAAAGGGGGAGAAATTTAACACTCTTGGTAAATAGTCTTCACAAAGCCTGTAACAAGTAAATTGATAGACATGCAAACATTGGTATATTTCAAATGACTCTTTATATGAATTTATGAAGCTTTAAAGGGCTTCATTTTGCAAAAAGCAATTTTGCAGGCCATTAGTCCATAATACAGACTAGCCTCTTTGGCATATTTAAAGAAAAAAGAAAAAGTATGAAACAGCCAGGATGTTGAGACTTAGTGTGGTATTGCCAACTGCACACAGGTTCATTCCCACCCAGTGTCTTGCTCAGGCATTTAGTAATGTGTTTTCCTAATGCAGGAATTGCACCTGACACACAAACATACACTATGGTATAAGCATATTACAATGCATTTGCTTTATTATGCACATTGTGAATATGCCCAAAGAGAAGTACACAAACACAGCCAAACACAGCCCTTCTGTCAAATCAATAACACGAAGTCCTCACTGTTATTAATATATCAGAGCCGTAATGATAAACTCTGACTGCATGGTTGAACTGATGTTTTTCACTCATAGACAGCTTAACCAGTCCACTGGCATATTAGTAAGACCTGCTTACTAATGAATCTTGGAGCAATTATTTGTATGTTTAAGGGTTTGAAAGAAGAGTCAAGGAGTAGAAAGGCTGCTGTCCCACTTTACCTGGGATTCAGGGGGTTCCTGGCCTTGAGGCTTTCAGCATTAAAACTGAGAAAGCCCTAAGTAATCCAGGGTAAGTTGGAAGCAGGCTGGAAATTCATTTTGGTTTGAGCAAGAGACACAGAGAAAATGGATTGGGGAAACAAATAGTAATAAAAATGAACTGGGAAAAACAAATTACAAGCCTAAAAAAAGAAAGATTTGAATTTGTTACGTAACAAAGATGCTTTCGCTAATTAAAGGAAGTTTACCTTTAACAGAGGCTTTTAGTCTCAAAAAATGGAAAAGTCCTCAGCATCCGAGGGGATTGCCAACTTCAAATGAATCTTAAGTTTTAATAATCACCTCGCGTGAAAATTGGCTGTGTTTAATGTTACTTTCTGAAAAGAATGAGTTGGTTTCCAAACAAATACAATTTCGGTACTTGTTTTCTGATACTGATTTTCAACGTGTGAAATGGAAAGTTAAAAACGTTTTACTTTGGCTAACAGATTTGAAAATGATAAAAATAGCCATTGTACGAACTCCTGAACTGAAAGAACAGATTAATTTCATAAGAGATTAGAGTAAAAAAATGTTTTAAATTAAATTAAATTTCTACCTGAAATCAGTGAGTGATTAAGACAAAGGTACCAATGAAATCTGATGAAACCAATCCAAAGGCGGGCTTTTGAAATGTTACCCCCATAAAAAGAGCCCATAACATTAATCTCCCTGGATGCTTTCCATGTTCAATCAGTACAGAATAACTTTTAAGCATTTAGGACATTTGTTATGAGGTGCACTCTCTCTAGTTGTTCATATACACCCACCCACGATTCTAAAGATCTCTTTAGCTCCACACACAGAAAACAGACAAAGAAACAGACAAGAATAGAACAGTGGATGTTTTCAGGAGCCTCCGGGATTTGTGCTCATTACAGAGAAGAGTTTCAGGCCGGGCGTGGTGGCTCACACCTGTAATCCCAGCACTTTGGGAGGCCAAGGTGGACAGAGCATCCGAGGTCAGGAGTTCAAGACCAGCCTGGCCAACCAGCCAACAACATGGCTTACAAAAACTAGCCATCGTAGTGGTGGGCACCTGTAATCCCAGCTACTTGGGAGACTGAGGCAGGAGAATCACTTGAACCTGGGAGGTAGAGGTTGCAGTGTGCTGAGATGGAGCCACTGCACTCCTGCCTGGGCAACAGAGCCAGACTTCATCTCAAAAAAAGAAAAGAAAGAAGAGTTTAATCAGGGACCTAGAAAAAGGAGTCAGCAGTGAGGATTGGAAATCCCCAATCATTTACTTTTATTTATTTTTTCCCCTCGTTACCCAGGCTGGAATGGAGCGGCACTGTCTCGGCTCACTGCAAACTCCGCCTCCTGGGTTCAAGCGATTCTCCTGCCTCAGCCTCCCAAGTGGCTGGGACTACAGGCGCATGCCACCTCGCCTGGCTAATTTTTGTATTTTTACTAGAGACGTGGTTTCACTGTGTTAGCCAGGATGATCTCGATCTCCTGACCTCGTGATCCGACCACCTCGGCCTCCCAAAGTGCTGGGATTACAGACGTGAGCCACCACGCCCAGCCGCACACTACTTATTTAAAACTCAGTGCATGTGGCTGAGTCTGTATGTAATATACAGATACCACCATATCAGCAGGACATCCTCTTACCCCTGTTGCAGATGACTGGAGGTTCAAGGAGGCCCCATAGTTTGCCTAAATGGAGCTGGAAAGTATGGAGGGGAAGTGACTTATAGACCATTGATGCAGCTGTCACAGGACAGCAGGCTCAAGGGTCAGCTTTTCGCCTTACAGCTGACAGGTGTCCTCTCCAGGGTCAGGAAGGAAGGTTTTAACTTTGGGAAGCAAGTAGGATGGAAAACAGATACTGAGTTCACACTCTGGCTCAACGTCTGAGTCCTCCAACTGGCTACTTATACAGAATAGACCAGTTATTGAACTTGTCTGAGCCCCAGTGCCCTTTTCTGTAAATAAAATCTCACATTCCTCAAAAAGTTGAACACAGGACCCAGAAATTCCACTCCTCTGAATAGACCCCATAGAGTTGAAAACAGAGACCCAAGCGGACACTTGTACACCAGTGTTCACAGCAGCACAGTAGCCAAAAGACAGGCGCAGTTCAAGTGTCCATCAGCTGGTGAACAGATAAACAAAAGACAGTCTACCATGCAATAGAATGTCACTCAGCCACGACAACAAGCGGAATTCTGACATAGGCAATGATGTGGTTGAAACCTGAAAACATTATGCTAAGTAAAATAAGCCAGACCCAAAGAACACAGCTGTGTGATTCCACTCACCATGAAGTACAGGCAAATTCACAGAGACAGAAGCGAGACCAGAGGCTGAAGGGAAGGGAGACTAGGGAGCTACTGCTTAGTAAGATGTACAATTTCTGTTTGGGGTGATGGAAAATTTTGGAGCTAGGTACAAATTTTGGAGCTAGTTGTACGAC
>NW_012104253.1:7080196-7124292 GCF_000951045.1 Mandrillus leucophaeus
AATTTCTACCTGAAATCAGTGAGTGATTAAGACAAAGGTACCAATGAAATCTGATGAAACCAATCCAAAGGCGGGCTTTTGAAATGTTACCCCCATAAAAAGAGCCCATAACATTAATCTCCCTGGATGCTTTCCATGTTCAATCAGTACAGAATAACTTTTAAGCATTTAGGACATTTGTTATGAGGTGCACTCTCTCTAGTTGTTCATATACACCCACCCACGATTCTAAAGATCTCTTTAGCTCCACACACAGAAAACAGACAAAGAAACAGACAAGAATAGAACAGTGGATGTTTTCAGGAGCCTCCGGGATTTGTGCTCATTACAGAGAAGAGTTTCAGGCCGGGCGTGGTGGCTCACACCTGTAATCCCAGCACTTTGGGAGGCCAAGGTGGACAGAGCATCCGAGGTCAGGAGTTCAAGACCAGCCTGGCCAACCAGCCAACAACATGGCTTACAAAAACTAGCCATCGTAGTGGTGGGCACCTGTAATCCCAGCTACTTGGGAGACTGAGGCAGGAGAATCACTTGAACCTGGGAGGTAGAGGTTGCAGTGTGCTGAGATGGAGCCACTGCACTCCTGCCTGGGCAACAGAGCCAGACTTCATCTCAAAAAAAGAAAAGAAAGAAGAGTTTAATCAGGGACCTAGAAAAAGGAGTCAGCAGTGAGGATTGGAAATCCCCAATCATTTACTTTTATTTATTTTTTCCCCTCGTTACCCAGGCTGGAATGGAGCGGCACTGTCTCGGCTCACTGCAAACTCCGCCTCCTGGGTTCAAGCGATTCTCCTGCCTCAGCCTCCCAAGTGGCTGGGACTACAGGCGCATGCCACCTCGCCTGGCTAATTTTTGTATTTTTACTAGAGACGTGGTTTCACTGTGTTAGCCAGGATGATCTCGATCTCCTGACCTCGTGATCCGACCACCTCGGCCTCCCAAAGTGCTGGGATTACAGACGTGAGCCACCACGCCCAGCCGCACACTACTTATTTAAAACTCAGTGCATGTGGCTGAGTCTGTATGTAATATACAGATACCACCATATCAGCAGGACATCCTCTTACCCCTGTTGCAGATGACTGGAGGTTCAAGGAGGCCCCATAGTTTGCCTAAATGGAGCTGGAAAGTATGGAGGGGAAGTGACTTATAGACCATTGATGCAGCTGTCACAGGACAGCAGGCTCAAGGGTCAGCTTTTCGCCTTACAGCTGACAGGTGTCCTCTCCAGGGTCAGGAAGGAAGGTTTTAACTTTGGGAAGCAAGTAGGATGGAAAACAGATACTGAGTTCACACTCTGGCTCAACGTCTGAGTCCTCCAACTGGCTACTTATACAGAATAGACCAGTTATTGAACTTGTCTGAGCCCCAGTGCCCTTTTCTGTAAATAAAATCTCACATTCCTCAAAAAGTTGAACACAGGACCCAGAAATTCCACTCCTCTGAATAGACCCCATAGAGTTGAAAACAGAGACCCAAGCGGACACTTGTACACCAGTGTTCACAGCAGCACAGTAGCCAAAAGACAGGCGCAGTTCAAGTGTCCATCAGCTGGTGAACAGATAAACAAAAGACAGTCTACCATGCAATAGAATGTCACTCAGCCACGACAACAAGCGGAATTCTGACATAGGCAATGATGTGGTTGAAACCTGAAAACATTATGCTAAGTAAAATAAGCCAGACCCAAAGAACACAGCTGTGTGATTCCACTCACCATGAAGTACAGGCAAATTCACAGAGACAGAAGCGAGACCAGAGGCTGAAGGGAAGGGAGACTAGGGAGCTACTGCTTAGTAAGATGTACAATTTCTGTTTGGGGTGATGGAAAATTTTGGAGCTAGGTACAAATTTTGGAGCTAGTTGTACGACATTATAAATGTACTTAGTAACACCAAGTTGTACACTTAAAAATGGTTAAGATGGCAAATTGTATGTTATATGTTTTTCCAAAATAAAAATAGTTTTTAAAAACCCACAAAAACAGGGGCATCAATGCATAGGTTTCCGAGGAGAATGAAACCAGAGCTCATGTAGAAAAGAGTGACTAAGAGGAGATGCTCAACTAAAGTGATTGTCCTTTGCCTTTCTGTCCCCAGTCCATGCGGCACGTGAGCGCGGCTCTAGTATGGTGCTGGGAGTCCACCTGGCCTCGTGGCCATGTGCAGTGCTGAGCTCTTCAGACCAGAAGCTGCAAACTCATCCCTGTCTGCAGAGACTGTGTTGCCACCAACTCAGAAGTTTAATTTCTTCAAGGGGAGAGGAAGTCTTGGGACATCAGTTTTTGACAAAGGCAATTAACAAGTTGTAGGCAGAGGAACTTCCTTTTTTCCCTCATCATGAGCTTTAAAATTCACTGCATCTAGAAAGAAACTGAATTTAAAATGCAATTATTGTGCAGTAATTAACTTTGTCCAAATGAGGCCCTTTCAGAACTCGGTTTCTTTAGAGACACGTTATTGAGCCCAGTGAGGTGGTGTGTTTTTTGGGGCCTTTTTTTTTTTTTTTTTTTTTGCATTTTTCAATAAAGTATTTTTATGGTCAAACTGGTGGATTTTTTTTTTAAGTCTGATTTGATATATTTGGGCTCTTTCCAAGAACTCTGTCACGGTGTTCAGAGTTTCAGCTTTCTACTTGTGGAGAAAAGAAAAGAGTCTCATTTCTATAAATCAAATGTGTTTGTTGCCACATGAAACAGCCTCTTGGAAATCTGCCTCCAGCAGCCAGTTTAAGACAATGGCAGCAACAATTAGATGTTGTCCTTGCCCTCTTTCCAAAATGGACAAATTTCACCTTAATACTGCGAGAGCAGCTCAGTCCAGAACAGAGCATTGTGCCAACCCCTGGCTGAAATGGAAAGGGGCCTTTGACAATGGGGAAATGTGGTTAAAGGGCCAGCTGCCTTTAATTCACCTGTGTGATGTCAGTTGAGATTTCTTACTTTTCTTTTCTTTATTTCTTTTTTTCCCCTACACACAGTCACCAGGGAGGCAAGACGTCCGATAAGATGCTCACCGTCCCAAACATGCAGGGTGCAGCTAGGCGGACACGTGCTGAGGGCCCACACCTGGATCAAACCAAAGAGAAACAGCGCAGCTAAAGTGGACCTTCTCTTTCTGTTTCTCTCTGGGCAAATATTGGAAGTATGACTTATTTTTAAAAGACTTTCTCAAATGTTCTCTTTATGCATGTTTTTCCATATGCATCTCTAAATAATGCAAAATTTAGAAAGAATAATGGGGCTCTGTCCTTGAAAATTTCACCTCGAGGGGATATTTTGAACGTGTTGAAGGCTTGGAATTCGGGGCTAAATTTTATATGGCCAATCTCATTTCCATCACAACATAAAGAAAGTCCAAAGGGACAGAAATTGACCCTTTCTCCTTCTCCCACAATATCCCAGCTCTGCAAAGCCAAGGTGTTACTGGATTCTGCAGAAATTGCCGGTTACTTTCACGCATTTGGCCAAGAGGAAGAAAGAAAATGAAAGAAGTAAAAGAAAGGGGAGAAGAGAGAGAGAGAGAGAGTGAGAACCTCGGCAGATATACGTTGGCCCTGCCAATGACTCTCTGTTTAACTTGTAATCAAAACAACTCAAACCCAGTTACTGTTTGCATATCTGCCAAGTTTCTCAATTTCAGCAGTCGGCAGCAGGCCCTCGGTATGACAGGCTGTCTTTCAGATTCCAGTAGAATCTGCCAAAGCCCTAGCACAGAGGCAACTGGTAAATTAAATGCCAGCGAGCACGGGCATTCCTACACCTTTCCTCTGTGCACACAAAGCCGCGTCCCGGGCCCCTCATCCTGGCAGAGGCTGTGAAGACCCGGGATGCCCACATCCTGGCCTGTGCCCACACTCCTTTCCCTAGGTCACTACAACCCCGTGCCTGCTGAGCATTAGTCAATGCACGGATGGGAGCAAACTACCAAGTTTTCTTTTTAAGAAGAACCTGGGGTGGAGAGTGGGGGGGCACCATTCTGCCAGTAGATGAAAAAAAAAAATACTCACAAATCAAATAGACTCAGAAAAACTCACTTTCAAGTGCCCAGAGATATCATGCAATCTATAGATAACGTTAGGTATTCAGATTCACCACAAAGTGTAATTGAAAATAAAATAGACCTTAAATGCGTAGAGGCACATCTTTAAATCTTGCATCCTAAAAGCTTCTTGTGAGCTAAAGATAAGGCTTCTCTTTTCCTAGGAAAGAGTAGGCTTCTAAAAGCTAGTTGATTCTTCAGGTGAGGGGTAAGCGCTTAGCTACCTTCGCAATTATCGGTGCTGATTAGCATAACAGATATTAATGAATAAGCATTGTTTTGACTGCAACTTTGACTATAACCTGCTGATTTAATGACTCACACTAAGTTTAGGGAGTGCGGGCTGCAGTCTTAATTATGAAAATGTGGCCGAGCTCCTGATCTCAGCAGCTAGCGTAAAATATCAAAAACACGTGGTGAAGACAGGAGACAAGTTGGTGGGTCCAATGGACACTATATCTATGAGAATGATCTCTTAACTTCACCACTTTATCAAAATCAGCTTCAACACAAAACAACGCATTTTTAAACAATCTTTTAGAGTGGCGTAATTTGCCTTCATACCTGGCCTGACCTGCAGGTGAAGGCTGCCAAGGAGAGAGACCAGGTCTCCTTAGCAGTCACCCGGGTCGTGTGTGCAGAGGGTCTGCGCGCGGCTTTGTTGTCCCTGAGAACATTTGCAATATCCCTGTCTGTGTGCCCGTCCGTAGTGTTTCCACATGTGTCTGGACGACAGCCCCAAGCCTGTGGACGGAAGTCAGGCAGGACTTCACAAACAGCCAGACAGAGCACCACCTCTTTAGAGCAGCAGGTGAGAGGGGCCTGTTGGATCTGGCGCCCCTTTTATTTGCCATAATTTGGCAGGTACTGCTCCGCGCGGCTGCACAACTGAGAAGGTGAAGCCCTTTGATGCAGCCTCTGATGGGCGTCGGGCACAGCACACCATCAGGGCAATTCTAGCCCCTAAGCCCCGTGATGCTTTCTTTTCCAGGCTCAGGAGCTTCCTTTGAGAGAAAACAACATTAAGCCTAATTCACCAACCTGCAGGTTTTCTTTCCCTAACCTAGCAACATTTTCAAAAGAAAACATAATTCTAAATGGTTCCAAGGTTTAACAGTGAGGTCAATTACCTGGTGGACATTTCTGGAGATGCAGCCACCATGAGAAAGCTGCTAAGAAATTCTGGTCGCCAAATTCTAATTAGCTGACAGGCAAATTCCTGTTAAGTTTCTGTTTTTCCTTCGGAGACGCCATGAATGGGTCTGATCACTTTCTGGGAAATTGTAATTGTGCATGTGTATGTTTGGAAAAGGGAGGCCTTCCAGTCCAGATTCTGGTCTTGGTATTTGCAAGGCCAGGCCTTGATTCTGTGCAGAAATACCACGTTCCTCCGAGCTGGCCTCTTGACCCCCGTAGCAGCCACAGCCCAAGGCCCGCAGCACCTCCTTACAATCCCAGTTTGCTGCCGGCACCTAATTGCTATGCTAATGCCCAGAGCTGCCTCAATTTGCAATTCTTCCTTGGAAATGGTATTCAGATCTCTGCATCCCCTCTCTACTAAGAGAAGGGCACTGGGAGATTTTTTTTTTCCCCTTCGCCTGGTCAAACAGGTAAAATAAACTTAACTCTGGTGACAGAAGACACATGTCCCCTCCCTGAGGCCTCCTTTGGTCTGAACAGGAAAAGCGGAAGCCTGGCCAAGTGAAAATACTGATCTTTCCATTTGCAGATGAGGAGGAGGGGCTGGGGGAAAGGCCAGGATCCTTTTACAAACTGTTGTTCTCAATTATTAATTTCCAGCCCTTTGTGAAAACTCAGGGTGACGCGGTTCCAACATCTGTACTTAGAACTTGGGGGGAGGCTCCCCTTTGCTTAAGATAACCCCTTTTCTTTGTATTTGAAAATAAATGTAAAGTTTACCTTGGGAACAAATGATTAATGAAGTGTTTTCAATGTACCCCAGCTGTTCACTATAATAGAAGAATAATTTGATGTTTGAGGTTCTGAAGCCATTTGATGGCAATTTTTTTTTTTTTTTTTTGGAGGGGGCTGAGGGGTGGGGTGATTAAAGGGTTAATATTCAAATCGGAAATTTGCAAGGCCTGCATAATGGGAGCGCCACCCTCATAACAATAGGAATTTTTAACAATATCCAGCCTTGTTAGCAAGAGAGTTACATGCATTGAGGGCAATCAGTGTGTCTTGTCAGTTTCTTTTTATCTACCATCTCCAACCGCCGAGGAGCCGAAATGAAGCACTTTGGAATTATCAATTTCAGCCACATTTGCATAACAAAGCCCCCGAGGAAGAGGCATGATAAATGTGAAGGACCCCTCTTGGAAAAGGAACTGTCAACCGCGCCCCGAAAGATTCTCCGACCGAGCGCATTCTCCCGGACTGCAGTCAGCGAAAATAAAATGAAAGCATTAAAGAAAGTCATTCTCTCAGAGAGAAAAATCTCCCCCTCTGCACAGAGAGAACTGGATGAAATGACATTATGCATATGAAAATGTCCAGAAAGATGTTTGATTTATGTATGCATTAGATGCAAATTCCATTACGGTGCGCGCGCTGTTGTGTGATTTGGCGCTGAACACATCAGCGCCCTGATCAGATCTGATCTCATTAATTCCGACAAGGAGAGAGAGAGGGAATTGAGAAGAATTTATGGCCTGGACACTTGAAAGAAGTAAATTGTAATTCTGTTTAAAGCTGTAGCGAACCTTTTAAACACCTTTTATTATAGGAAAGAAGCACTCACTTTTATAACACTGTAAGGACTTACTTAATCTTGCACTGGGGGCTCTGGTCTTCATTTAGGGGAAAAAAAATCTATGACCTTGTTTAGGGGAAAGAAAAAAGAAGACGAAAATGTCTGTCTTGAACCAAAATTCAGGGAAAACAATAGTAGGATCAAAGGAGAAATGATACCTCTGTGAATAATTGGGTAAACGTTTGGTTTTAAGGATTGTGTGTTTTGTTTTGTTTTAGTGGCTTAATATTTTCAAATAAAATACCAAACAGTGAATGGATATTTTTATGGGACTGGGTAACAGATTTACATTTTAAAATGTCTTTAATTGCATTACAGATAAAAGTGCTACTAACAATATATGACGGGAGATGCAATGGGAAAAGTTATCTTTTGAAACCTCCACTTATTAGAACTGCTTTGAAAGCACAGTCAATTTGAGACCAATATGAATAATAATGATAATAATAATAACCACACTGCCAAAATAGTCTTAAGGGGAAATATATTTTTACAGGGAAAATCCCAGATTGTTTCTCTCTATCAATAATGATTCTTATCTTTCTTTTGCTCCTGAACAAGACCTTAATAAGTCGTTTGCTCCTTTCAGGAGCAATAATCACCCTTCATGGGTGAGATGTCCTATATTTACTTGAAAGCCAAAAGTGTCTCAATATATTATTGCATCAAGGAATCATGGTTCCTCCCCCAGCATTCATGACCCCCTGGGGTGCAGCTTTGCCTGCTAGAGTTGCGTTTCCCTGCGCGTCTTTCATCTTCGCCAGCTATGATTAACTGTCTTCCCAGGGCCGGAGGTGGGGGCAGAGACTGGATTCGGAAAACCTTAGTTACCGGATCATGTTTGATTTTAGATGGAAATGAAGATACGGAGGCGGCGTTCTCCCCCAGTGCAGCCTACAGCTTCCCGGGGTAATCCACTCCAATAGAAGTCATTGTTGGGTTTAGCAAATGTTTATCCAAATTGATGCAGCAAACTTACATGCGAACGCAGATAAACAGCGATTCGGAGGGCAAAGGGTTTCAGAACCAGGTGAACCTGTTTAAATGTCACATTTTGTCAAAGGCTAATCCCCGTGTCGTTCCTCATTTCCACCCAAACCATAAAAGTATCTCATGTGTGCTGTAGATATAATTATAGATGAAACCTGCATATTTACACTATGCATCTGTGTCCCTACCCTTCCATGCTGTATGTTTTAAGGACACGGGCAATGAGTAGTGGCTATTGGTTTGCCCACATTCCAATGCATAACATCGGCAAATCAGGAAAATAATTGGGTTTTCTTTGAGGAGAGAGAGAAGGGGAAAAAATCCTTCTTCCTGTGATGTTTTAAAAATTCAGAATTTCCTCGTTTATCTCCGTGATAGCTCTAACTACACAGTTGAAAGGTATATTTAGACTGCAGAGACTGTATTTTAGAATGTGGAATTTCAAGTCCTCTCACTTGGGGGACTTGAAAGAATTGTGCACATTTTGAATAGCCTTGTCTCCGAGTAAGAGGAAAAAGAACTTACCTTGGCATTATACTAGTGAGATTTTGTGTTTTTTGCAAGGCATTTTAGTGTGTCTGGGTGTGTGTGAAGGCATGCGTTGAAATACAGAGCCAGTTTGTTCACCTTCAATTAAATCCTCCCTCAAATACACACAGAAGGAAATGTACGTATTATATTTTATAAATAATAACGCTTGGGGGTCAGCTTCCTCACACCTTCACATAGTTGGCCAGACCCTAGTAAACGTCTCTCTCTCACACACACCCCCAGTGAATGGGTAAGGCTTGGTGATTAAGGTCGTGCTGTTTGTTCATCTCTGCCCTGGCTAATGTGATTGAATTGGAACAATACCTTTGAACTCCTTGGCTCTGATCTGCATACTAATTGATCCCAAGTCCTTGACAATGACCTTAGCCGCCATCCACCCATTCCTGCAAAGGCTGCTCGGCCCTACTCAAAAGTTGCTATCAAAATCCAGCAACAACACAAAAAGTCCCTTTATAAAGAGCGTCTTTGAGCAGTGTGTTACTCCCTAGCTCCCCCTGCGAGATGCTTTCAGAAATAAAAAGTATTTGTCCAGGACTGGAAAACAGTTTTGTCTAGGAATGCTTAAGCTTCTATGGGGTAACCGCAAGAACAAAGGGGGAGAAATTCGGTTGTCAGAACTTACCCCCGTGGTGATAGGTAACATCTTCTCCTAAAATAAAAATCCGTGATGACAGATTCTTTGCAAGATGTTTCCCAAAATTGTCTTTGAGATATCAGAAGCCTGCACATACATCTCACTCTTCTAAAAATCAGTGGACAGGGTCAGATCCTGCCTTTATTTAAAATTTGACTATTTTGTTCATTGTGAATTTTGGTGCATTCATTTTATTTTTTTAAACGCTGCATCAAATTATCATTTTTCTTAATTACTGGCTTTTTGGCACTCCAGTAAATTTTGCACCCAAGGTGCATGCCTCAATTCTGTCACCCAGATCCCAGCGCCCCCAGCATCTCTGCTGTAATCTTAAGAAAGTTCTGAGGAAAGAAATTCGAACAGTGGAGAAAGTATATTTTTCCCAAATTTACACATATTTACCTATAAATTTAAGTGGGCACAAAAGCAAGTGAAAGTATAATAATTCATGGGGATTCGCATATCTCTTTAAGGTAAAAAGGGGCTGACATAGGCACACACACAGTCACACATGCAAAGAAATTAAAGACAAAGCACCACATCGTCGGTGACTTTTAAAATTGTACTGTGCAGTAATGAATTAACCAGTAGCTAGAAGGTTTCCATTAATAAACCAAAGTTATATTCTTTGTGTGGCCTTGAAAACAACAACAAAAAAAGTCTCTTCTGCAGAGAAAATTTATCAAACGAGTTTATTAAAAGCAATGGTAATATCAGTCCTAAAGCAAACACTTGAACAAAATAAAAACACGAAAACCTTTTCTCGGATATGAAATCATCGATTATATTGGAGTTTAGCGTTTTCTTGAAATCTGCCCGAGGGATAAATTGGAGGGGGCCACCCCATTTGGCTGTGAATAGAATATATGGTATTACTGGAATAATTCATCAACTAAAAACAGGGACCCCCTTGTTCACCTACGCCAGCTTTACCTGGGCCCACCTTGCTTACAGCAAAAGAACACAGGTGCAAAACAAAAAGCCCACCAATTTTCTCTGATACCACACCACCCCCTAACATCCAACACTCCTCTTCCCATGACATAGAGGTCAAACACTGGTCCTTGTCAGCCCAGGGCAGCCATGAGTCACCAAACCACGTCCACCGGCGCACACAGCTTCCACGCTTTTTCATTTTAGTAAGTAGACACTTCTCTAAGAACACGTTGTTCTAAAAAAGAAAGAAAAAAACTGTCTGTAATTTGTCATGAATTTCAATTACCAAAAAACTTTTGATTTTTTTCTCTTTAAAAAAAAAAAAAAAAAGATTGGCATACCTCCAGGTTTTAAGAATGTAGTTAACGCAGAGAATGACAGAAAGATAAAGATGTGTGTGTATGTGTGTGTGTGTTTGTGTGTGTAGGAGAAGCTCCGAACATACGCTGTTCATATAGGCCTAGCTGGGTTTGAAGACCTGAATAAAGGTTCGTGGCAACATGGGTGAGAAGGAGCATTTTGTATTTATGTGGAGCGGATTGTTCTGACAGGTTCCACAGCATTTCCCAGAGCCGACATGTCACAAACGTGACTTGTGGCATCCCAGGGCTGCACACACACACCAGGAAGCCGGTTTACACTCACCAACTCACGGCACATAAAGGGTTTTGGAGAGGAAATAAAGACTCATTTTGCAATTGGAAACTACAAGGGTTTTTTTTTTTCTTCTTCTTTCAGATACACAGAATACTTACCAAACGGGAGCAGAACTTCTTTTTTTTTTTTGAAATGTGCAACTGTGTGAAACTTGTCTGGTTTCAGATTTACACAGAAATTTGGAACCATCTTGTTTTCATCCAAACAAATTCAAACTGAAGAACCTCTTAACTAAGCTGGGAGCATATTTGCACTAAGAAAACTGATGTTCCTAATTCATTAACCTACAAGCATTTGGTACCAGTGGAGCTTACTAAATGTGCACAGCCCAGTGACTTGCTTTTTTGTTCTGTTTTCTTGAGGGCTGACTCTTTACTCCCACTGTCCTAGGTATGAAGTGGAAGATAAAAAAACAAAATCAGCCTGTTATCTGTTCTTTGGTCTTAAGGACTGATTTCAGGTTTCTGAGGTGCTTTGTATACAAAGGTGAAGCTGAATGCATGTTTACCATATAAGCAAATATGTAAAATTAGAACCCTTTAAGTTGTAACATGAGACAGTATATAATTAAAATGCCAAACTGAGCAGTCCAGATCATTCCAGCAGGAGTTCAGAGGTCAGAGGAAGCCAAATAGTGAGAATAATCACTCCTTGTGGCACAGCACCAAATAATTTCAAATGAATTTTGCGTCACTGACTACCTCCATCCTCTGTACAATCCTGCATGCTGGCAACGAGCACAAAAGATACCATCCCTGTCCTCGTGAGGTTTCCAGTCCAGCCATTGGTGGGGCGGGAGATAATATACACCATGCCGCATGGGGATTACACACTATGGGAAAAAATAAATGACGAAAGGAAATGTGGAGTCCTGCGGAGTCTCAAGGCGGTGTGGTGTGTTAGTGTTGTGCACACGGAGGTTAAGAAAGCACTCAGACGATAGGGGAGGTTTCAGTAAGGACAAAAAGAAGCAAGGGAAGAAGCCACATGTCCCTCTGGGGGAAAAGAGATCCAAGTAGAGGGAAAAGCAAGTTCAAAGCCTGGGGCAGAGCCTGCTCCGCGTGTTCAGGAAGAGCGGGGGGACATGTGTTTGGAGCAGAATGATCAAATCAGAGGGAGGCGGAGGTGGAGGAGATCACGCAGGAGCTCGAAGGTCATGGCAAGGACTTCGGCTTTTACACCCCGTGAGATGCAAGCCAGCAGACAGCTTTGAGCACGAGAGTAACGTTATCGGAGGCTAAAGATGAAGCTCCCTCCTCGAGGCATTTGGGAAGGGTAAATGCCAAAACGCAGGCTCAACCACCAGTTTAAGAATTACACGTAAATGTGACCTGCACAGGTCGCATGGGAAGCTGTTTCAGAGACTAGAGACTTTTTTTTTTTCAGTTTACAAAAAGAAGATAAAAAACTATGCAACAAAGAATTAAAAAAAAAGACTGGTGTGTTCTCCAGTTTTTCATTACACTCACATGCAATACATTCATGTATTTTCCAATCTAAGATGATGATTTTTAAAAACTACATTAATGCAGTGGGAGAGAAGAAAAAAGCAACAGATCCTTACTGTGCCCACTGTGGGCATCCCTTTATCCTCCTCCCCGTACCCCTGGAAATGGCAGGGCTCCTTGGAGGGCCTTGCAACAGGGCACATGTGGAATGAGAGGCTGGCAGTCTCCAGATCTCCAGAGTCCTTACTGCTCCCTGGAACCCAGTCCATCAACAACCTAAAACCAAGTTGGCCAACAGTCCCTGGCTCTGACTCATACCCTTCCATTGAACTGGATCGAACCTCAGTTTACTCATCTGTAAAATGGTAATGTTAACGTACATTCTGGCTACCTCCAGAGCAATGTGGCACCCAGAGGAAATAATTAATATGAAATTGCTTTGGCAGATAGAAATGTAACAGTATATTTATGTAATTATGTATAATTATATTATTAGTTTTTTAAAAAACAGGCAGAAGTAAGAAAACTAAACATGAAAACTAAACAGCCTACATAATCTATGCTGATTATATGTGTACACACACACACATACATACATATATATACTCACATATACACAAATAATTACAATTCAAATTTTAAAACATATATATACAAAAACATTTTTTAAAAAGCTACTTATAGTTTCACCACCCAGAGAAAATCAGTTAACTTTTCATTGTATTTTCTTCCAGTTTTTATCTGTTTAGAATATAAATATAAATATCTACATAACTGTTGTGTTGTATTTATGTTATTTTTAATATATATGTACCTAAAATATGACATGACTATGGCTATGGCATTTAATATTAGCCACAGCTGTACATCATACTATAACCATACCCTGTAACATAGCATAGCCAAGTTATGTCCTGTTATAGGTACAGTGTATAACGATAAATTATTTTATGTAGTTATAGAAATACATTTACATATATAAACAATGTAGATTTACATCATTCACTATATTATTATAAAATTAATACCAATTTTTTGTTTAAATAGATAAATCACATATATTGTTTAAAAGAAAAATCGGCAGTACAAAAGTGAAGTGCACCCTATCACTACCATTTTCCCTTCAAAAAAGCAATAGCATTTCCCATTAATGAGTGGTAATATACTGGGCACACTGCTCTGTACATTTTTTTTTTGAGACGGAGTCGCTCTCTGTTGCCCAGGCTGGAGTGCAGTGGCACAATCTCGGCTCACTGCAACCTCCGCCTCCCAGGCTCAAGCGATTCTCCTGCCTCAGCCTCCCGAGTAGCTGAGATTACAGACATGTGCCACCACGCCTGGCTAATTTTTATATTTTTAGTAGAAACGGGGTTTCGCCATGTTGTCCAGGCTGGTCTCCAACTCCTGACCTCAGGTGATCCACCCGCCTCAGCCTCCCAAAGTGCCGGGATTACAGGTGTGAGCCACCATGTCCGGCCTGTACTTTTCTTTTTTTAATTAAGGATGCATCTTAGAGATCATTTCATGTCAGCAGATAGATAGATCTGCTTTTTTCTTTTAGTGGCTGCATGGTATTGCATTGTAAGAATATTTGACATTTTATTTAATCTACAAATGTAAGTTAGATCATTTCCAGTTAATCACTGTCCTAAACAAAGCCAAAAAAAAATCACATTTTTGTGAATTTCTTTAAGCACCTCAAAAAGCTAAAGTGCTAAAGTGGAACTGCCAGGTTAAAGAGTATGAATCATGTCAAGTTTGACACAAATCCCCAATTTGTTTTGCAAAGCGGATGCACTAACTGACCACTCACACACACCACATCTACGAGGTCCATTTTTCCTTTCCCCCGTTGCCATTTGCATTTTCCTTATTACAAACATATTGAGAATCTATTTTAAATAGTAATTTGTTTCCTTTTTGCCAGTTGTCTACTAAAGTTCTTTTAGTATTTTTCCATCAGATTGTTTTGCAATATTAATGATTTGCAGGAGCTCTTTATATATGAAAGAAACTAGTCTGACGCATATCACATAGGTTGCAAGACAGGAATTACAAATGTATAGAAAGAAAACTCCATCAATCTACTTTTTGAACTTCTGGATTTTGCATCGTGCTTAAAAAGTCTTTCCTGTTAATAATTCCAATATTGCTGCTGGAGAAATCACCCTGAAGAGTCACGAGGGCTGCATCAGGGAGGAGGACAATTTTGTTTTTTCAGACAGTCTCACTCTATCACCCAAGCTGGAGTGCAGTGGCGCAATCTCCGCTCATTGCAACCTCCGCCTCCCGGGTTCAAGCTATTCTTGTGTCTCAGCCTCCCAAGTAGCTGGGACTACAGGTGCCCACCACCACACCCGGCTAATTTTTATATTTTTAGTAGAGACAGAGTTTCACATGTTGGCCGGTCTGGTCTCAAACTCCTGACCTCAGGTGATCTGCCTGCCTCAGCCTCCCAAAGTGCTGGGATTACTGGCATGAGCCACTGTGCCTGGCCAAAGGACAGGGCAATTGGTAAAGAAACAAGGCACCTTCAGAGAAGGGAGAGAGGACCAGCGAGGCTGGCTAACAGGTTGAAGGATGACATGAGAGGAGGCTAGAATGGGAAACAGATCAGGGAGAGCAGTCTGTGCGAAGAACGAGAAACCTACAAATAGTTTTATTTGGTCAAGGAAGGAACTTCACCTGATGTACACTCTGAAGACATCACTGCAGTATGAGTAACGGATACATGAGTGGCAAGAGAGGAAGCGAAGAGATCTGGAGCTCAGGTGACTGATGGCGGCATCTAGGCAGGTGGTGAGAACTGGGTGGACTCGTGCACCTGTAATAGGGACCAAAGGTGGGGAGCCTGCCACAAATGCAGGTGGATGGAGATTCTTTTAAGGTGGCAGGAAAAGCTGGAGGTAATGGACAGTACAGACCACCTGCTCACTTTTGGACAGGACGATCTCTAGGGGCTGTGAGAAATGCTCACAGGGGAGGCAGGAAGGCAGGTGTCTCTATGAAGGTGTTGCTCAGAAGACAGCCACAGAGGTGCTCATCCCTGGAAAAGGTGCTTCATCATCCTCAGGCACAGTCTCCTCCTCTGCAAAATGAAAGAGATCACTTGCAAGGAGACAATGACATAAGCCACCCAGCCAAGGGCCTTGCACAGAGTGGGTGCCCCCAAGGTGACCAGATCTCCCCGATCTCACTCCACCACATCAAATACACAAATGCATGTGGGTTGCTCCGTGACCACAGAAACGTGCATCTTGTAAACTCCAGGCCCCTGCCGTGCCCTGAGGATTCAAGGGTAAGGGAGGCTCAAACCTTGCCCTCAGGGACCACTGGGTCCAATGGGGAAGGACAGTCAAACATGTGATGGGGTAATCAATGGGGTACAATCAACCCGGAAAAGCTAGACATGCAAGCTGTAAGGCTCTCTGTGTAAAGGTTCCAGGAAAGTAGAAAAAGGCAGAACTGTGATCCACTATTGGGGCGGGGAGGATAAACACACAGATGAAAGAAAAGAGGCAATGCTGTTTTTACCTTCATCAAAATTTAACCCACAAGGTCCTATTCCACAGTTTGCAAAGCATTTTCCCACCAGTGATTTCTTTCAATCATCTGAAGGGCCTACAGAAAAGAAAAATTAGAGGTCACTATCCTGCTTTTATAGGTAGAGAAACTGAGGCACAGACAGGTGTGATAATGTACATCACCCATTCAGACCTTGTTCCAGACACCATCCCGCCACCCAGGAAAGCAATGGATATATAGAAAAAACTTAGGAAGATCTCATAGGAGATGGAAAACCTGAACGAGGGCACTAGAAATGGCCATGCTGAAAACCAACAGGACAACAGAAAAGCAAGTTTTTCTACCAAATTGCAAAAGGGATTTAGACTCCACTGGCTTCTCTCAGCCAGGAGACATCCTCAGTTCCTGCCCATCACGGTAACTGTCAGGGCAGCAGCGGTCGCACGGGCAGGACCCTCTATCACCAACGAGCACTTAAGGCTTCTCTTATGGCCTAATAAAGTCACTCAAAGAAGAAGAAGGTACAATTAAGCAATAATGACGCTGGCAGAAGTCTTTCCGAGATGCATAATGGCATGTTAAAGGCTCAAGTCTTGACCCTCTAGTTGGCTATTATGAGGCTGGCAAAGACAGATAAACAGATCATTACAGCTCCTATAAAGTTCAGAAGTTAATTTAAAACACTACTGTTCATCACGCTTTAGCCCTGCCTCTCCCCCTCATAAAAACATAGCGCGGCTTGCATGAGACTTAGAAGATATTTCTATCTTTTATTTTGTTTAACATTTTGAGAATTTAGGTTACCATTAGGAACAGTGAAACTAAAGAAGTTGAGGTTGGTTTTGTCTCCAAGAATCCCTGACCCATTGGCTCTGCAAGAAAGACCACTCCCCCACCCCCACCCCAAAGCCCCACCCACCTACCACTCATCCATCTCCTTCCCCAACTTAGGCTCCTGTGGGGAAATCGCTCCTTAACGTAATTCCTGACTGAAGTAGTGATGGCTTCCTTCTCTGTATGAGTGCATGAGTGTGTGTTTATATGTGCTGTTTGGTTGTGTGCAATTGTGTGTTCACTTGTATGAGTGTGTTTTATATGTATTTATGTGCTTGTATGAACGTGCTTGTGTACGTTTGTGTGGGTTTGTGTGTCTTTGTGTGTGTGAACATTTGCAAAATTGTGTATTGAGGGGAAATAGGTGTTGAAAAGAGGGGATCGAATGAAGAAGAGAGGTGAGTACTGAGAAATTAAAAATCAGAGAATCTTCAAGGCTGATCTGAGGCCTCTGCATCCCAGAAAGCAAACCAGAATGCCCAGGCACTTTTTTCCAGTAAATAATTATTGCGTGTCTGTTGCAGGCACTGGTGCTACAAAATGGGCTTGCATTCTCTTTGGGAGAAGAGAGAAAACAAAAATGCAAAGATACAAAAGAACAAGGTCATCTGAGTTTTCAGTAGGTGTGAAGAGGGAAATGATGCAGCATGATTTGGTTGAGAGTAGTTGGATAGTTAGGATAAATTTAGATCTCCTGGTTAGGGGAGTAGTGGCATTGGAGGTGACACCCCAGTGACAAGAGAGACCCTGGCAAGTGGAGATCAGAGGTCAGAGTCCCAGGCTGGGAGCAGCACGTGGCTTTAAAATGAGCACAAGCTTGGAATGTTTATCGAGTTTTATAACTCCTCTTGTTCCTTTCACTGTTACCTTCCACAGCCTTTAAAAATTCTTTGCTGCTGTTGTTTTTGTTAATAGTGAGCCTGATCTCTTCTGTACTACAGAGAATAAACAATTTCCATGACCAAACGTGTTCCATGTGGTGCAGGGGAGCCAACGACAATTCCAGAGCGACTTAGGTCAGCATTGCAATCCAGGAAACTCACCTCTCATACCTTTCATGGAGCATAGCCCAGTACCAGGCCTGCTGTCAGGAGTCTTCAGAGACCTGTTAAATTATATTCCTGCCTTACATTGCAGAAGTTCTGGGTTCATTTCAGGCTCTTCTCTCCTGCTTGGCAGAAACTGAACCATCAGCAGTCAGACAGAGAGAGAGGAACTAAGACAAATTAAGAGAAAAGTAATCGCAGGATACAAATGAAGGCACCTTTGACTGACAGAATGGTGTACTCCCCTGAGCTAGTGCGTGGAGAGTCAACCCCGTGTCCCTCAGGAGGTGACATAGCGTTTGTGGAGGAGGCTGCCACCCCCACATCTCCCTGGCTGACATGCCTCGGCAGAGACACTCCGGAGCACACCCTGCCTCACACTTCGGGGCTCCTAGAAATACCTGGCACTGGAGCCAGCATCCCCTCAGGTGTGGGCAAACCGCAGCCAATCAGGAGATGGCATGATGCTGACTCTTCTGGATGCAAGGAAACTGTGGGTGCGGTGGTCCCAGGTTCTTCCCAGGGGCTCCCAGGCTAGACAAGGCTCTCCCGAGAAGGATGTGGAGTGAATAGAAACTTTAAGGGCCTCTCAGAAGAGAACGAGCTTGTTGACAACTTGAGAAACTCTGAAACTGTAGGCAAACATTGATGTTCACAGGCATGGATCCTAGGAAAGAATCTAGAGTTTTCAACAGATTCTCTGAGGAGCCTGTGATCTCCAAAATACAAAGAACGTCTGTAGACATTGTTCTCTTTGCTAATGAAGACCCACTCTCCTCAACCTCCCCTCTTAGAGACTATTTTTCTTTCAAGACCAAGACCCCTTGTGTCTCTCCCTGAAACCTTTCCTGACCATCCCATCCTTCTGTCTTTGCGTTGACCCAGCACAGAGTTCTCTGGTGTCCACCACTCTATATGGTAATTGATTATTTTCAAAGACCATCTTCCTCCTCAGAATGTGATCCCTCAAGGACCCCCACCATATTTTACTTGCACTTCCACCCCTAGGGAGTGGTGGGGTGGAAGTGCCCTACACTGCCCTATGCTTGCTACGTGTTCAATAAGTGTTTCTGTGAATAAATGAATTCAATCCTGCTTCAATAAAGATACCATTTGGATGAACCACCCTGGATTTGCCTGTCCTCATCCAAAGACATCAGAATAAACACTCATATGTGGCCTCCTTGACTTTGAAGAACAGCCAATGCCCTCACTGTCTCTGGATGGGGCATCTTTGTGGCACCTCCCTGGACTACCTCAGGGCTTTTTCAACACAAAGAATCCTTACGCAATTCCGGCAGAAGTTGTGGCACGTATGCTCCTTAAAGGTCAAATTCCTACCTTCAATTGTAAATTAGAATTGGATTGTTAAGGAGGTGGAAGGAGGTGTCTTATAAGTGAATTGCACTGGTGTTAACTGAATCCTGTCCTAGCAAAATGAACTTTCCCATCATGTTTGTTGTTTGAGACGACAGGTCTGGGGGCCATGGGTCCTGTTTATCATCACCAATAAATATGCCTACCACCGTTGTCATTCCTTTGCTCTGCTAGATAGCATTATTGGCTTAAATTCTTCACTGCTCCCTGCTTCCATGCCTGTCCCATGACCTCCTCAAGGGTAGAATGGACTTGACTTTGATCTTGGCCATCAGATTTACTTTGGCTGATACTGTACGGGCAAAAGTGACAGCATGCCGGTTCTGAGCCTAGGCCCAAGAAGCTTCCTATATTTCTGCTTGTTTCTTGGCTCTTCTGCTACTACCAAGAAAAGAACATGCATGGCCTGGAGGAAAGGAGTGGGGCTGTCCCAGCCAACCCAGACCTGTGATGAGAGGCAGTGCCACCCAGCTGATTCCTGAATGAGCCACAGATGCATGAGCAATAAATGCTTCTTGTTGTAAACCATAAGATTTCATGGTCGCTTGTTACACAGCATTGTTGTTGCAACAACTAAACTGATACATCCCTGATTTCTTAGCCAATTTAGGCTGCTGCAACAAAATACTTTAGACTGGGTAATTTATAAATGGCATAAATTTATTGCTCATGGTTCTGGACCCTGGAAAGTCTAAGACCAAGGCATCGGAAGATTCAGTGTCTGGTGAGGGATTGCTCTCTGCTTCAGAGACTGTGCCTTCTTGCTGCAATCTCACATGGTAGAAGAGAGGGGAGGAAGCACTGTGTCCTTACATGAGAGATAGAGGTAAGGGGCTCTCTCCAGTCTCTTTTGTAAGGGCACGAATTCCATTCATGAGAGTGGAGCCTTCATGACTTAATCATTTCCCAAATACTCCCATCTCTTAATACCATCATGCTGGGTATTAGGTTCCAATATATGAATTTGGAGGAAAAACTGACACACTGACATGATTTGGGTCTACATCCCAACCCACATCTCATCTCGAATTATAATCCCCATGTTTCAGGGGAGGGACCTGGTGGGAAGTGATTGGATCATGGGGGAGTTTCCCCCACGCTGTTTTCATGATAGTGTGTCCTCATGAGATCTGGTGGTTTTAAAGTGTTTGACAGTCCTCCCCCACCTCTCTCTCTCTCTCCTGCTGCCATGTAAGATGTGTCTTGCTTCCCCTTCATCTTCCACCATGATTGAAAGCTTCCTGAGGCCTCCCCAGCTATGTGGAATTGTGAGTCAATTAAACCTCTTTCCTTTATAAATTACCCAGTCTCAGGTTTTTCCTTATAATAGTGTGAAAACAGACTAATACAGACACCAACATTCAGACCATAGTATCTCAATTTCTTTTTCATTGCTATGCAACAAATGACCACAAATTTACCAGCTTAAAACAATACAAATTAATTAATTACTCACAGTTTCCCTCAGTGAGCAGTCCGCTACCAGCTTGATGGGTCCTTTTCTTGGTCTTGCCAAGCTAAACTCAAGGTGCCATTGTCAGCCAGAACTGTGATCTCATCTAAGGCTCAGATTTCTCTTTCAAGCTCATTGGTTGTTGACAGAATTCAGTTCCTTGTGGTTGTGGGGTTCTGCTCATGTCTTTGTCCTCTGCTGTCATCCATAGATCCATCACAAAATGGCAAGAAGATTCTTCCAGGGCAGCAGGAGAATCTCTGTTTTTAAAAGTCCACAGGATCATGTAAGGCATACCTAGGACCATCTCCCTTTTGACTAACCTTAAGTCAACTGATTGAGAATGTTAATTACGCCTATAAAATTCCTACATTTAGCAGTGTAACCTCCTCAGTGAAGCAGCATTCATTGTATTCACAGGCTCTGTCCCATTCAAGAGGAAGGAAGTTTACAGGGTGTGTATGTATGCCAGGAGGATGGGAATCTTGAGATACATCTTAGAATTCTGCCTTTCATAATCCTCAGTATCTAAAGATATGCAGAACCATGCTTTCACCTAGCCAACTGTTGTTTGTGAAAGTTTTATTTTAGTGGTCAAAGGATACTTCCATCTTCAAATGTGAATAAAGTTTGTTGTTGGTTTTTTTTTTTCCTACATCTTCTCCCATGGGAGTTTGACCACATGAATTTCTAGGCTATGGGAATACCCAGCCTGCCCCCAGAGACCAAACTCCAGCCCCAATAGATCTTTGCAGGAGTTCAGGGAAATTCAACAGGCAGAGAGGGCATGGAACACCTGAGAAAAAGGTATCAGAAAAATGTGGATCCTGGAGCTCAATAAGCCACATCCCACAAGGCCCCTGCATTAGAATGCCCTGGGTTTGGTCATTCCCAGCCCCAATAGCTTGTCCACTACATTTGGTGACATCAAAGTGAGTGGAGGCAGAGTAGATCTGATTTTGGAGTCAGAGATAATCCCATCTCCTGGGTTTACAACATTCAAGTTACAACCAATTACATTAGATACACACACACACACACACACACAAAAGATGGGTTCCTAACATTTCTATAGTAAGCATTGATTTTTGTGTGTGTGCTCTGGAGTTGGGCATCCATGGTTTCATCTTGTCTCCACAACTCATTGACCTTGGGAAAGTCATCTAACTTCTCTGCACTTCAGTTTCCTTACCCATAAAATAACAAAAGTAATAGTAGAAATAATAACAATAATAATAACAAGAATGTCTGCTACATACATAGAGTTGTAATGATTAAATGAAATAATAGATGCGGTAAGACTGGAGCAATCTTTAGCTTGTACAGAGATCTTGATCAATGGCAAAAGTGAGATTTCTGTCACTCACCCTTCCTTCCTTCCTTCCTTCCTTCCTTCCTTCCTTCCTTCCTTCCTCCCTCCCTTCCCTGCTTCCTTCCTTCTTCCCTCCCTTTCCCTTCCTTCCTTCCTTCCTTCCTTCCTTCCTTTCTTCCTTTCTTTCTTTCTTTCTTTCTTTCTTTCTTTCTTTCTTTCTTTCTTTCTTTCTTTCTTTCCTTCTTTCTTTCTCTTTCCTCTTTTGTTGATCACAGTGTCACACCATGCTAGACACATTGAGAAAATGTAAGTAAACTATGACACAATCCATACTCTCAGAGACATGAAGTTCAGTGGGGGAGACAGAATAAAAGAACTACTTCAATATAATGCATTGCATTTTATTTATTTCCCTAAAGAGAAAGAAGAAAAAACTTATAAGCTTAGAATAATTCTAGGAAGGTAAATGAACAAGGATGAAAATTCAGAATGGAAGAGAAGACAAGACAAAGAGAAAGGAGTGAAGAGAACCCATTAATTCTATATTTGCATCTCACGAAACTCTGTTCTTGCTCCTGGCTTTCATTTTAAATGAAATCCTGCCATGAGGAATGTACCAGTGGCTTTGGGAGCACAAGAGATGGGTCACCTCTGAGCTGTGGAGGTCACTGAGGAGGGTGTCCCACAGAAAACAAGGGGGATGAGCTTCCACAGCTTAAGGGCTGTTTCTGGAACCTCTTTGTTTATCACCAGCAGTACATAAACTTGAAATTTTAATGCATGTTCAATTAAGATGCAAATGGCTCTGTCCAAGTGGTAAATGCAAAGGAAAGACCAGGGTGACAGCAGGGACATTATTCCTTCCCGCAGCATTTCGGTCTTCCCCAAATCACAGCGATATAAGTTTGGGGAGTGAGCTATCACCTTCCAATGTGAGTAATGAGGGACAATTCCCCATAGTTTTCCCTGTGGACTGGATGGCAAATCCAACTAGTTATCTCTGAGGACAACAGTAAATATTATCAGGACATAAAATATTGCGGGCTTTCGGAAAGAAAATACAGTCATCTAAATACTGATGGTTTTCAAGTGGGAATCCGAATTTTAGAGCAGCCGCTTACAGCGTTACTCACTTAGTCTTTTGGTTCAGAGATGCATGGTTGAGGGTCCAGTAGGTTCAGTTTTGTTCACGTGTTCCTGTAACCATTTATGAGATAAACAGGACCAGAAACCACCTCTCTACCAGATCCTGTGTATGGGGCTGGAAATTCAAAGATAAATAAGACACAGCTGCCGTGATTAAAGACTACACAGTCTACCATGTGGATCAAACACGTACACTGGCAATTTTAATTTTAATTTTAACAGTGATCATTGTTAGGGTAGGTAAGCTGGGGTTCTGAGGAGGATCTGGCCTGGGCTGCCAATCTAGTAAAGTGTATCAGGGAAGGCTGTCTGGAGGAGATGCCATCTAAGACAAACATTGTGCTCACTTGTTTCTGCATCCCTGGCATTTGGCACAGACCTGCCGCCAGGCAGGTATGTTCAACATATGATCGTGTATAAGAAAAGGATTGCTTAGAGGATTTAAAATAACTTTTTGTAATGGCTGTAAACTCAAACACCTCCTTCAAGGGCCAAACTGTTATCTTAAATAAGAAAAAAAGAGAAAAAACAGGTGCAAGACACCAGGGAGGACTGGGGACCGCAGCTGTGTGTAGACTGCCTGCTCCACATAACAGGACCAAGAGTTTCCATGTACAAATGCAGGCTCTGGGTTGCCACAGCCCTCAATGTATTCAGTAGAAGTTCAAACTCTAGGTTTGTCTTGTAACATCTCCACATCTGTATATGTCAGCACCTTATTCAAATATTTAAACATCCTGTGAGGGCTCACCAATAGATACCTGTGGTGCATTTGTGGCTCATAGGCTGCCAAATTGTGATTTCTGAACTAATTGAGTCCTAGGACCTTAATGGAAGTTTGGTTTATGTCACTGAATTCGATATTCCATAAAAGTGAAGCACAGAGACTGGGGACACTGGGCGCACATAGGTTAATAAACACATCCCTGCTCATCCACATCTTTCCACACAGCTTCATTGAATAAAAAAATAAATGGGGCCACATGCGGTGGCTCACACCTGTGATCCCAGCTCTTTGGGAGTCTGAGGCAAGAGGATTGCTTGAGCCCAGGAGTTTGAAACCAGCCTGGGTGACATAGCAAGACCTCATCTCTACCAAAAATAGAATAAAAATGAACCGAGTACGGTGGTATGAACCTGTGGTCCCAGCTACTCAGGAGGCTGAGGTGAGAGGACCACTTTAGCCCCAGAAGTAGAGGCTACTGTGAGCTGAGACGGCACTACTGCAGTCCAGCCTCGGTGATAGAGTGAAACCCTGTCTCCAAAAAAAAAAAAAAAAAAAAAATTGATGAATGAATGGATGAGACAGATAGTAGAGCCAAGGAAGGGGTTTTAGGCAGAGGAAATCACATATGTGAAAATGACACAAAGGGACAAAACACGAATATTCAGGAAACTGTTATGATTACAGGTCCTACGTGGGAAAGGTGTGGGTGGCAAGTCAGAAAGGGAAAGGGACTGTGTTGTGAGCCTCAAATGCCAGGCCAGGGCCTGTGATCTTTACTCTGCAATTGCTTAGCGAGAACTCAGGCAAAACTCTCAATGGTTATGTGACTGCATTTCCCCATCTGTGGAATGGGGACAACAGGACTTCCTATCTCCTAATAGTGGTTGTGAAATTCCCACGAGTGGATACACTGAGAACGGGACCTGACATACACCAGGTGCTCAGTACTGCTCAGCTGTCCTCGGGATGATGTCAGTGCACCTGCCCGCCTCTGTCTCAGAGCATGCTGGGAGCGGAGCCCATGCCACACCAACCCGTCCTCAGACTCAGAAAGTAGCCAGGCAGGTGACAACATGCCAGTGGCAGAGAATGTCTCCTAGTGGGAGATGCGGGGTTATTTGCGAAGGTCTCCTTCTTCTTTCTGTGTGATTAGTGAGCAGCTGATAGAACAGGAGGCTGTTCTGCTTGGTGGCACTCTTGCTGGGGCCATGAGCCAGAGGTGTAGGGAGAGGGGAGGCAGGATGATCTCTTTCCTGCTGGAGTCACACTGGGACATTTTGATGCGTAATTTGGGGATTTGAATTCACGGATCACAGGTGTCTGCGAATCCCAAGTGCTGAGCCATGGAGAGAGGAAACCTGGCCTTCTCAGTAAACACCTACAGAGAAGCACTGGAGAGTTAATGAATGATGCAACAGTTCCAGGCTCTGCTCGCCTGCGGCGGGGGGACCTGGTAAACACACCGCATCCTCAGGCCACTGCTAAAGGGCAGTTGTGATGATCTCATTGTCCAGAGGAGGAGGCGGAGGTTCTGAAAGTTCAGTGACATGCCTGATGCTACCCAGCAAATAGGTGGTTGAGCCCGACTCAAAGGCACTTCTCATTGCCTTTCTCACTATGGCTGAGAGGAGCAGGGTCCTGGTGCCATCCCCAGCAGGTCTGCCCTACAAAGGGCTTAGGTGAGGAAGTGCTCCGATTTAGTTTAGAGCTGGATGGAGAAATACAGCTCCAGAGGAGACAGCAGAAGCAGCCCATTCCGACACAGAGGGGTGCATCATCGCAGGCAAAAAGTGCCTTCACCTCGTGAGGCAGCTGCTCGTACTCCCTCCTCCCCATAAATAAATAAATAAATAAATAAACCAAGAACAGGGGGGGAAAAAGTTTCTGACTTTCCGTAACCTTTTCTTAGAGTTCAGGTTATTTCTTTAATGCATTTGTCTGCTTTAAAATTGTCTCCTTAGCCTCTCAAGGGAAACCAATATAATACACCATCACATTTCTCACCGGAGAAAAAAGAACACTTACTCTTAATAGGTGGCAATTTTGCCAGATGTTATTGACATGGTAAGTGCGAAATTTCCGTGATACTCAATGCAGAGTGCAGCAGATTAAAGAACAATGAGGCACAGTGCAAAATGAAGTTTCAAAAGCCGCAGTGTCAAAGTCAGGGAAGGTGTGAAAAAATTACATCTTCACAACACTATTAAGAGCAAGTTTACTAATTACTCTATCCGGCACAAATTTCAAAGTAAATTCCCCAAGAGTAGGGAAAGTTTTGCAAGTGTTATTTTTTTCCCCTGCTTGTCAGCATTTTATTTTTCTTGGCAGCAGAAAGAAAGAACAGAGGGTCTGGGCTGGGTCACGGATTCCTTCCCCTCTGGTGCAGAAGGACAGGAACTGGTGGGCCAACTTCAGAAAAGCAGAGGCGATGCTCCTTGACTGACCTCCTAGACCTCCTCTGGCTGATAGCAAAGCTTTGTCCAGTGCCAACCAAACAACAGACCAGACTTTATGCTGGAGGCAGAACAGGCACTAAACCCACACAGCAAACCTGTGAAGCAGGGTTCCTTCCTACTCACCTCCCAAACCTGATTTGGAGAGGAGGAAACTGACGCTTAATGAGGAAAATTACGTAGCTAGTAAATCTCAGACCAGGGTCTAAAAGGCGGGTCCTGTCCCCTACATCTTATCCTCGCTCATTTTTTTCTAATGCACCAGTGGATTTTAAACTGCTTTTAAAGCAGAGAAACCCCTTTTCCAAATGAAACCTTAAACAAATATCCAAAATATGAAACCAATAAAAGCCAAGTTATTCCACTTGGGGACAGGGCACTAAGATTGCTGGGGGTGCCCAGGTTTCCCTTGCACTGTTCTTCTCTCTTCTGTGGGGGTGCTTTTGTGGACTCTACTGATGACCCACCTCTGCAAGCATGAGCATGTGTGAGTGTGGGTGCACACACGCACGGGCTCACACACATATACACACACATACCTGTGAGGGGAAAGGGCCCATAAGATTTAATCAAAGAGGTTATAATTCTCCCCCAAATTTAAAAAAAAAAACAAAACAACTCCAGCACATACATTATATAAGTCAATCCTGCTGTGGAAGTTCCCTGCAAACAAGTTCCACCTATTTGTCAAATGCATTTAATTCATTTATATCCTGACCTTAACAAAAACCACAATGCGGTTCTTGGGACCATATAGCCAGTACCAACTATTTTTTTAATTAAATTTTTTCTTTGGACATCATTGGAGATTAGGATGCAGTTGTAAGGAGTAATATAGAGATCCAACATGCCCTTCCCCAGTGCAGTGTCCTGCATAACTCTAACATCATAACACACCCAGGAAATACACATTCATACAACCTGCTGACCATATTCAGATTTCCTCCGTTTTACTCATTTGTGTATACGTGTGTGCAGCCAACTTTTTTTTTTAAATGAAATGTTTCTCAAGCAAGCAAATACCAGTGTAAAACGACTCTCATCCCTAGGGAAAAACCAAGAAAAAAAGGTGGAATGACCCATTTTGTTCGGAACGCAGCAGATCTAAAAGGAGCCTTGACCCAGAGTAAACTGACTCCAGACTCCAGCATGTCCAAAGCCAGAGCATGTCCGTGGGGGCAGCTTCAAGGCCCAGCCTGGGGGTGGCCACTGCTCAGATGGAGGCAGCCCAGAGAGCCCATGCCTTAATCACAGAGAACTCAGATCCCGGCCAGCTTCATAGAGGAGAATGTTGCCCTTGAGTGTTGCTGGGAGGCAAACAGTGAGGAAGCACTGACAGAGTTGGCAAGAGACAGAGTACCCTGCATTTATCAAGCTGTGGCTCTACAACTGTTTTTTTGTTTTTGTTTTTGTTTTTTTTCTGTGATTCCAGAGTCTTCTCTCAATCAGGTGGCAAGAACAGAAATGCAAGTTATTTTTGGTGCTGCTGCCTTCTGGGAAAATTCTTCAGGTGGCATCTCTGGACCAAAATCCCACCAGCTCAGTCTGGTCTTATTCCCATAAGCCACTCTCAGCCTTTCCAACCCAGGGACCCATGGACCTCCAACCACAGAATCTACTCACTGCTGATGGGACATTAGATCATCAGGTCCAACACCTTCATTTCACAGGTGGGGAAACTGAGGTCCAAGAACCAATGGGGAAGTAAACTGACACCAAGTGAACAATGCTCAACGATGGGCAAGGTCTCTGTCTAGAGGCTCAGAGACCTGCATGTGCAGAACAGAAATTCAGATCTTTAGATAAAATTTTGTGTCTATATTTCAAAGGGGCTCTTGATCCAGCAAAGGTTAAAAAAAAGTAGTTATTGCATGTGATTTAACAATACCATATTTAGGGACCTGAAGACAGCTCCAACTTATTAGAAGCAAGGTCAATTCCATATGAAGCTTTCCCTCACCCCAAAAAATTCAGACACAGGCAGCAGCCAAATCCAAGTCAGGTCTCTCTCTGTCACCCAGGCTAGTATTCAGTGGTGCAGTCATGGCTCGCTGCAGCCTTGAACTCCTGAGCTCAAGCAATCCTCCTGCCTCAGCCTCCCGTGTAGCTAGGACTACAGGTATGAGCCATCATACTCAGTTAAGTTTTACATTTTTTTGTATAATTTTGTATTTTTGGCAGGACAAGATCATTCTATGTTACCCAGGCTGGTCTCAAACTCCTGGTCTCAAGCAATCCTCCTGCCTCAGCTTCTCAAAATGCTCGGATTACAGGTGTGAGCCATGAGACCCATATAATTTTATTTTATACCACTAGATGTAATCAGAACTCCCCTTGGTTTAATGGCAAAACACAAGTTTTCCAGTCTTGGCAGAAAAAAAATTCTGCAATATTTTATCTTTGTTTGTAGTCTGACTTTAAGAGTGGTAGGAACCATTCACACTAGGAGGATTCCATTTGTAGTAATTCTCCAACTCTGAACATGCTGGCTGATGCTTTGTCCACAGAGACCATGGTGTTTAGCTGGAGATGTCTCCTTGCCTAACTCCAGCCTCTCTCCTTTAAAGTCTATGCATCATGTTGTGTATTCATCCACTTCTGTATTTCAACATCATAACTGGGCTTGATGCCACCAAAGCATTTTTCAGCCAGAAATAGCATTAATTCAAGTTCCCGACTCTGCTGAGATGCTGAGAGCTTGGCCTCTGCCCCAGAGATGGGGACCAAAAGGAGAGAGGTGATGGAAGTCCCAGCACCTCTCCTGGAAAATGAACAAGATCAAATTTGTTTGGAAAATGTTTGGACATCAGTTGTGAAATGTTCTCTCCTCTGAAATCAGATTTGTTCTCAAGGAATTCCAACTGCCATGAGTGGCCAAGAGTCAATGGCTCAGCTGCAGCCAGGAGATGGGCCAAGAATTGTAAGTTAAAGAAGCTGGACACTCTCTTTCCTTGTAAGACTCTCTGCCTGGCGTCCTTCAGAACATTTCAGCATTGCACATGAAAAACCAGCCTCAGAACAGGGTTTTGTTGTCCTAAGCTCTAAGCAGTTCCCATCAGGGTAAACTATTATAGTGCCACAGACTTTGCCTCAAGAGCACTTTCTGTTGTGTGTTCCAGGTGGCCAAAATCAACTCCTTTGGCCTAAAGCCTACACTTTGCCTTCAAGTCAACAAATTCAGCAAGCCTGTATTGTGTAACCACACTGTCCCTGATGTTCTTGTAGGTACCGGTACCGTGACAGGCAGACAGGCACAATCCCACATTCACGGAGTTTAGAGCAGAGCAGAGAAGCGATATGGAAAAATAACCACCTATGTGTATTTTGAATGAGTCTTCATTGAGTTTTTCCTCCATTTGTTGAGCCAACAAATATTTATAGAGTACCTCCTATATTCAGAGAATTTGGAAATTCTGGTGTTGAAAAGAAACCACAAGAAAATCCTGTTCCGGTGTAGACAGACTTGTTCACTAGAATTCCATCTTGTGAGAACTGGCTGGTGGTGTTGGAGTTAAGTTTGAGCCCACTTGAGTGACTAGATCCAGACCCAGGTGAACACTAGGCCTAGTTGATCCTACCTCAGGTGAGTCCCTAAATCTCCTCAGGTGTCAGTTTCCTCTACTGGAATGCAGAGATTCACACCCCATCTCACCTAACTCTTGTGACGGTCACAAGACCCAGGCTAACCATAGGTTCCCTAAAGATATGATAAAGACAGAACAGCTTGACATGACATTGTGGATTTGTTACTCTTAGCAAACTTGGAGTTAGGGTGACCAACGCTTCCTGGTTTGCCTGGAACCTTCCTGGTTTTACCACTGAAAGTCCCGCATCTCGGGAGTCTGTCCCGTGTGAACAAGGACCCCTGGTCACCCTGCTGGGGTCAAGTGAGGTTGCCTTGTATGTCTCGGAGGATCTCTCCTCTCTTGACCTCCAGTTCAGTGGCTTTCAGATTAGCTGTGCTGGAGAAGCTTGAGAGATGGAAGAACTTGTTAAAATGCTGGTTCTTACTCAGGATCCCACAGACGTGGGGCAAGTAGTCCAGGACCATGTCCTGAGCATCACTGCTTCTGCTCCACCTCTCCATGTAGAATCTGCTCTTGAAGAAACGCCAGGGTGCATTTCTGGAGGGCCTTGTCTGCAGCAACTGTTTTCATATTTAATCCCTGCTACAATAACCCTCTTCCAATACCATTTTTACAAAGGAAAATGGGAGAGCAATGCAGCGGCTTGTTTGAAGGAAACAAGAGGGAAGATGAGAGCTCTGGAGAGACAGAACTACAGCTGTTCTCTGCACTCACCTTTGAACCTGATTTTTGTTGTTTTGATACATTTTCCAAATAGCTAATGAATCCTTGGGCTGGTTTTGAGCCACAATGGAGAGAGGGATCAGGACAAAGGCGGTCAAAATTGTCCTCCTGAGGACTCCATGGGCGCAGACTGCAGCCTTGGGCTTCCTCTTGTGGGACTGCCCTCTCCCCTCCTTGTGGTTTTAGCTTTCTTCAAATTCTGGCTACTGCCTGCTCTGCCACCCCTTCAGGCCCAGTGGGTAGCAGCCCCCACAGTTGCTAGTCGCTGGCTGTGTTGCCATCTCTTACACTGTGAACTGTTCCTTCACTGTCTCCCCCAACTTCTTTCTGGACGTGCTACTGTTTCTTCCCGAATTGGGAGGCTGTGCAGAAGCAGTGCTGTTGGAATAAGTGGAAAGAAAAGAAATAGCATAAATGTCACAGCTTGCAGGTAAACTGCTTTGAGGTCTTAAAAGTACGTGTCGGAAGAGTTTGCAATACCCTGGACCAAATGCATGTGACACATACTGCATGTTTTCATGTGCATTAAGCAGCTCAAACCACAGATTACTTCATGTAGAAGATTAGACTAAAATACAACATGCATGGTGGGTCTAAAATACTAAATGCATGGTGGTCTTTACAGAGGGGTCTCTTCTTTCTCCTTTTCAATTGATTTTAAATTTTCAACTTTGAGTATCTATAGATTTTAGAGTACAAGAAAAACTGCAAAATTTACATTAAAATATTCTTATAAGGAGGGTTTTCTTAAGGTCAGTGAAACTAAAAACAATACAATTTAGGAATGTCTGCAAAGGTTACCTAATTAGGTAGGAGGAGAAATTATCCTAGAAGCAAGGTGTCTGAACTCAGTGAGGGTTTTCTCTACCCAACCATTATGCAGTTGCTTTTTTTTATCCCATATCCCCAGGGATAAATCTTACTCCTAAAACCGTTTTTAAACTTTCTCCTATCTTTTGGAATGCTTCGACTCAATGCATTGCCCATGTACTGTCTACCTTGCTACTTTTTATTCACCCAGCAAGTTCAACTTCAGCTTGCACTGCAGACTACTTAAAAGTTCTTTTGATAACTTAAATTTCCCATCATGCCACAGTTCATTGTCTGACTGGTGCTGCTTAAAGTTTAACTTGGACAGCTTGAGTGGGGCTCTGCAGACTCCTGCTGGCACAGGAGTGGGCGGGACAGTCACAGGAGAAGGTGAGCTGAGGCTGAGCTTCGGGGAGCTTTCCGGGGTCAAGGAGACATTGGGAAACAGGAAGGGAAGCAAATCTGATGGCTGACATCTTCAGAGTCGTGTGGTGGAGGGGAACTGGGGAGAAGAAAGAGGCTAGGAATAGAAAGAGAGACTTGGAGATGAGTCAGAGAGTGAAAAGGGATGGCAGAGGGCGGACGACACCCACACAATGACAAATCCCCAGACTTTTCAGGTGAAAAATGTCAAACACCTGTTGACATACTCCCATTCCCCAAAATAAAAGCTGCCCAGGTAATTTGTAACATTAATGTAGAATTTTGCATTTCAAAAAGCCTAGATTTTGGAGGGAGCAAAAGGACCATTCTAGCTACAGCACTGCCAAATGCATGACCAGGGGTTGATTATTATCCAATGTTGCTGGGCTTAGTGTCCTAGCCTGTGAAATGGAGATAAAGCAAAAGATTACAACATCTTTCTTCAGCAGCACTGAGGGAATTGGAGCTTGCCCTCTGTACTCGGGAGCCCTGGGTTCAAATCCTGGTTCCCTCACTTACTGTGTGAATTCAGAGAAGTGACCTTAATGCCTCCACCTTAGTTTCCTCACCTTTAAAAATGGGAATAGCAATAGTATCAATCTTATAGAGCTGTAGAGAAGCCTAAGTGAGTAATAAAAGCCCTGAAATGGTGCTTGGCAAGTGAGGAAAGCAACACAAGCATTTATTGTCGTTATTGTTATTATTTTTAATGCTTGTGATGGTGAAAATGTACTGGAATTTCTCATATTTGGGTTGTGGGTAGCAAGAATCACGAAAAGTAAGCCCTTGCATTGCTGTGTGATTTGTATCCTAATTTATTGATGTCTTTGAAATAGGAATATGTTTCTAGAATTGTATGATCAAAAAAGGAAGCAACAAACTAGTTTACCTGTGGGCGTGGTATTGAATCTTGCCACCCTTCATCCACCTACAGATGTTAAACCTATAGCCAGGGATCAATATTGTGTCTACTCAGAACAACCATCAGGACTCTGCTCTGAAAATACGACTTTTTTTCTTTTTTCTTTTCTTTTTCTTTTCCTTTTTTTTTTTTTTTGAGACAGAGTTTCGCTTTTGTTGCCCAGGCTGGAGTGCAATGCCGCGATCTTGGCTCACTGCAACCTCTGCCTTCCAGGTTCAAGCAATTCTCCCGCCTCAGCCTCCCAAGTAGCTTGGATTACAGGCATGCTTCACCACGCCTGGCTAGTTTTGTATTTTTAGTAGAGACAGGGTTTCTCCCCGTTGGTCAGGCTGGTCTTGAACTCCTGACCTCAGGTGATCTACCTGCCTCAGCCTCCCAAAGTGCTGGGATTAAAGATGTGAACCACTGCGGCCAGTCTTATGAGTTTCTTATGTTGGATACACGCTACTATTACTACTTCTAACACTACTGGTAATAATAATAATAATTAAAAACAGACACAGCTTTCTAAATATTTGGAAACCCATGTCTATACATTCATATTTGTATTCCTTCTAAAGTTTCCTTTCTGACTTTCCAGCATGTTCTGATGCCATCTTAAAATTTTTCTAAAGTGCCCTACTCGGAATCTCTTGCCTTTCTCTGTCCTTCACCCTGGCCATCTCCTCTTACCCTGGCTAACTCGTACAAGGTCTCCAAGCCCTCCTTTTCTCCCCTTGGCCAGCCTCACTCCATCATATTGGAATCACCTCTTTCCTTGTCTGCATCCTTACTAGTCTGTGAGCTCTCCTAAGGGAAGAGATTGGGTCTTATTCATCTTCCTCTCTCCTACTCGGCACAATACCTGTGAGTAGAGGGTAGACAATAGTTAAATGAATAATTGAGTGAAGAATTGATTTGTCAGGATCAAGGAAACTCTTGAGCCAGGAGATGAATCAAGCCATCAGTAACTTTAAGACACAAACAGAGGTCAACAGCTAAGGGAGTTGAGAAAATGGAGGTGCCAAGCAACTGAAGATAGGTAGTCCAGGTTCTAGATCTAATGATTCTGGGATGCTGGCAGTGCTTTTCACCCTGTGGGTACAGTGAGATTTTCTTGAGCTGGGATCCTGAAAAGAGCCAGCCATTAATCACATATAAAAATAAGGTCTGCCCAAAACCATTACAAAGGCATTTGAAAACTCAAGACGTAAGGGGGGAAAAACATGCCTGAAATCCACCAAGAATCTGAGATTTTGTAGCTTGTCCAGGTTAGAAGTGACCCTCTGCTTCACTGTGAGTCTTGGATATGAAAATGATGCCACATATATACTTTACACAGCATATGTTCCCGAGGAATGTACAAGACTGTATATTTCGTGCAGTCAAGACCCCACTGCTATGCTAATTGTAGTATTTGTGCAAAACTTTCCATGTCTGTCTTCATGCTTCCCAAATTGCCCATTTATAACTCTTAATGCAAATGCCATTTTTTAAATCAATTCTTTTCTCTGTTAATTTAAAGATTCCAACATATGTCAAGACAATATAGGCAATTCCAACCAAACAGCAGTTGGCAAAAGCCAAGATTTATGCTCTGTTTATATCATATTGAGATACAACAATACCAGAAAGGAAAAAGAAAAGAGAACAAGCAAGAGATAAATCCACAAGGTTTTAATGAATCACTTTGTCATCAAACAATACATTGAGATATGGACCAGGCCAAAATTTCAAGCTTAGACTTGTACTTCTCCACTGAGTACACCCAGGGTACCATGTGGTATAGCAGAGAGACAATCTAGAATCCTTATATATAGTGTTATCCATTCATTGATCTCTTATAAAATTTGATTGAGCACTTTCTGAGTGTCAGATTCTGCTGGGTGCTTGAGATTCCTAGTAAATGACACCATTGTCCATTGGGAGAACAGCATCCAGTAGGGTGCTTAAGACCACTAGATTCTAGCTGTGTTGCCATCATGCTTGGAAAAGGTTGACAGAAGTAACCTATTCAGCACACTGCTTGGAGCCAAAGGAGCACTTTTCTTTCCTTTTTTTTTTGAGGTGGAGTCTTGTTCTGTCACCCAGACTGGAGCGCAGTGGCACAATCTTGGCTCACTGCAACCTCCGCCTCCCAGATTCAAGCCATTCTGCTACCTCAGCCTCCCAGGTAGCTAGGACTACAGGCATGCACCACCATGCCTGGCTAGTTTTTGTTTTTTTTTTTTGTATTTTTAGTACAGATGGGGTTTCACCATGTTGGTCAGGCTGGCCTCAAACTCCTGACCTCAAGTTATCTGCTTGCCTTAGCCTCCCAAAGTGCTGGGATTACAGACATGAGCCACCGCATCCGACCTGGAGCATTTTCAGTAGTTACTACATTTGTTTAAGATAAAGTATGGATGCAAGGAACTAGACCCAAAATTACAATGACCTAAGCAATCAGAGCTGTATTTCTCTCACCTATATGGAGGCAGGCAGGCCAAGACTGGGATTGTGCCCTATGGAGTCAGTCTCCTTCTGTGTTGCTATACTCTGTATATGCCTCCATTTCCAAAGTGGCTGGTCCTGTGCTAGTGGAAGAGAAAATTGGAGTTTTCCAGGAATTTTTTGGCCACTTTTGCTTTTATCTAGTAGGCCAGACCCTTAGCACATGGCTTTGCATAGCCACACAGGACTGTGGGAAATATGCTCATTATTAAGGTTACCCTTGTGTTCGCCAGAATTCTGTAACTATGGAAGAGGAGGCATGGATATTGGGGATATTCACAGTCTACACAGGTCTGTTCCGTCCTTCATCACTGGATAACTGGACTCAGTTTATCCATCCTGAACCTTCCTTTTCTCATCCATAAAATAGCACGTCCAAGTAGATGGATTCAAGGGCATCTCTCACTCCCAAAAACTATGAAGTGAAAGAACACACACATGAAAATAAATGAATACCATCTTGGGATTCTTTAGCATATGCAAAATGAGCACCACTTTATCGCTTGTTAAAAACACAGAGCACTCATCCATGCCAGTGAATATTAGTTCTTGGTCACTGGAATCAAAATTTCCCTGACCGCACAGTCTTCGCAGCATTTTGACTGAAGTTTTTCCTGATTCATTCATTTTCAGTACTGGCTTTATCACCTTAAGTGACAGAAGCATTTTGTGCCTTTCTGTGTCTTTCTTGAATTTCAAAACTATTCTCATCAAAAGTTGGCATTGCCTTTTTCCAGGGAAACCCAGCCGAACCAGAGAATAACATCATCAGCAGGTTTCAGAGGAAATTAAAGTCGGATCACTGCCTACCGCACCCCATCCAGCTGCAACGAGACATGCCTTATCAATGTTTGGTTTTTTAATGTTCAGACATGTTAAGTTAAGCCAGCTTGTGCAGGGAAAGAATTTACTGATTAGTTCCCGATTTGCTCCATAATTGGCAATGGCAATGGCTTCCACTATGCTAGCTAAATAAAAAAATAATTTTACAGGTAATTTGTTGCAAGGCATTTGACAAAGATACGGGTCCCATCCCACAAGAATCATAGTTAAACTTGATGATGACTCCATCTAAAGTTTTTATTTATAGCTAATGCAAATGTTTAAAAAAATGTACAGACATTAATTATTAGCAGGCTTTTTTAAAGCCGAAAGTAAGAGTTGAATAAACGTACTTTAAGACACTTAAAGCAGAGGCATTCTTTATAAAATGACTAGCTAAAGAGTCCCTTGGGTTGCCTTTTAACGGCTTTCAAAGCTCTAATAGCACTTTTTCCACCAAAGACACACCCCTTGAATCCTCTGAGAGATACAATAGCATAATTGTTCTTTTAGGTTTCAAGGCCTTGACATATCTGTCAGGGAAAGAATAGTGAATAATAATACCAGAACTATTTTATGCAAATTCCACTTAGAGGTTTCAAGATTTCCCTGAGACGGATCTTGCCCTCTTGTTGACACTTGCATTGTCACATCAGCTTTACATAAGAAAAGTGGTGAGAGTTTGCCTTTTGTAAAATAATTCTCATTTAAAAAAAATCTTTAGATAAAGTTAAAAAACAAATACAAAAACAATGAGATGGAAACATCAATTTGGAGATGTATCAAAGTGAAAAACAGTATTCACTGGAATGCTTTTCGCCCCCTGCAGCTAATCACTTTGCCAATGAAATTCTTTTTTAACTTAAACCATGATGGCATAAAATGGATGTTTATGAAGATGCAATCTATGCAAACGCACCTGTTACATGACCCAGGACAACAGCCACATGGACGTATTTTCCGAAGACCCGAGTTCTTCATTCGCCTTCCTCCTGATGAAAGATGCTTACAGCAATCACATCTCTACAGCACATTGATTAATACAGTTAATCTAAAAAGCAACCCATTAGTCTTGGAAGCAGATCACAGGATCAAATAGCAAAAAGAAAATACATAATGTTAGTGCTAAAAGACACCTGTGAGCTCGTCAACGCCGACAGCCCTCCAGCAATTGAGAAAATTCTTACTAGGCTATCAAAATACAAATCACAAATAAGGTTCATTTCCTTGAAAACAAAGGACAAGAAAACTCCACTCATGTAGAAAGGAGTCCAAATGATTATCAACTTGGCTGCCCATGAAGAGAGATCATCCCCAACGATACATTCATTCACCCATGCATTCATTGACTCATTTATGCTTCAAATCTTCACTGGTCACCCTCTATGGTGCTAGATCTAAAATCAGGTTCTGGAAATTCAAACATATATTAGACATATTCCCTGTCCTCCAGGACTCATAATTCAGTGAGACACATAAATAAATGAATATGTCTCCAAGCCAGGGAATGCCTGGAACCACCAGAAGCTGGAAGACATCAGGGAGGACTCTTCTCCTACAGCCTTTGAAGAGAGTGTGGTCCGGTGGGCACCCAGATAGTCTATTAGGATGGTGCAAAAATAATTATGGTTTTGCCATTACTTTTGCACCAACCTAATAGTTTAGGCTGATCTTAGTGATTCACTGTAGCTAATAGAAGACAACAGATGTGACCATGTGTGACTTCAAGAACAAACAAACATAACAGCAAACACATTGCTTCCACTTTGTTCTCTATAGAACAGTCATGCTTGAAGCCCAGAGTGGCCATGTGAGAAGCCTCAATATCCTTAGGCAGCCATGCCGTAAGGAAGCCCAGGCCACATGAAGAGGCTGTGTGTACATTATCTCATCAACTACCCCAGGTACCAGGCATGTGAATTAAGATGCTTCCAGATGATTTCAGACCTGGGCCTTTGAGTCACCACTGCTGCTTAAGTCTCCCTGGCTGAGGAATAGGAGATTGGCCTAGCTGGTCTCCTTTTCCAAATTCTTAACCAACAGAATGTGTGAACGTCATAAAATGGTGGCTCTAAACTGCTGAGTTTAAAAGTCCAATGGACTGAAAGTGTCCCCCTCAAAATTTATATATTGAAATTCCAGCCCCCAAGGTGATGGTATTTGAAAGTGGAGCCTTTAGGAAGTGATTAGGTCAAGAGCACGGAGCCTCATGAATGAGATCAGTGCCCTGAATAAAGGGACCCTGGAGAGCTCTGTAGCCCTTTTCCCCACGTGTGAGACTATAACAAGAAGACGGCAGTCTGCACACTGTAGGAGAGCCCTCACCAGAACTGGCCCATACTAGCACCTTGATCTTGAATTTCCAGCCTCCAGAACTATGAGAAATAAATATCTGTTTTTTATAGGCCACCAGTCCACAGTGTTTTGTCATAGCAGTGCAATCTGACTAATGTGAGGGGTGACACGTATACACCGATAGTAACTGGAACATCAGCAGCAGAGGTTGGGCAGAGGTGTGGCTCTGGCTCCCCTGGGTGAGTCAGCATAGAGTTGCTCACTGCCGCCTCTTGAAAAGGTCACCTCCTCCTACTCTATTCAGCTGAATCTCAAGGCCAAGGTGAGAGAAACACAGTCACATTCCACGAGTGCAAAATAAAGGGCATTGACTCAAAGCAAGCATTGCCCTGGAGGGCAGCTGAGTATGGTGCAGAGTGGTGATTTTGGTCTCAGAGAGACCTACAGATCTGTATCCAAGTCGCACCTACATATGTCTAGTTTCCCTGGCTGTATGACCTTGGGTATGCAGCTCAACTTCTCTGAACTGAAGTTTCCTCATCTATACAGTGAGGGGGTAATTACTGCCATGACACAATCTAATGCAAGTCTGGGGTCTGGTCTTGTACATAATTGTCTCTCAATAAATGGTGGTTATTCCCATTCTCAATATTTTTCAGCTTGGCCCATCATACATACACCCTAAACCTCTGATGTTGAACATTGCACAGTGCATGTCAGATTCTGTTTCATCCTCACCTGGATGGGAGAAAACCACTTTTGAGCCAGGAAGTGGAGAGACCTGCAAGCTCGTGTATCAATTTAGTATCTCCCCTGGGGGGACCAAGAGGCTTAATGTTTATAAAGTACTTTGAGATCCTGAAAGCAAAGACTTTATACAAATGTGAGGTAATCATGATAATTAAACCACTGTTATTGAATACAGCGAGGCCTTATTGTTCCCTCATCCTGCAGTGAGCAAACTCCTGGCGGACTCTGTAGCACATTGAAGAGATAATTTACTAAATCATATACCACTGCCCTGAAAGCCTCACCCACCTACAGCCAGGGACAGGCTCATACCCAACAATACCGCTAATAGCAGACCCCCCCTTGGCACAGGAGTTTACAGTTTACAAAGCAGCTTCAGATAGCTTCTCCCACTCAGTATCTGTAGGACAAGGAAAGATAGAAATAGGGAAAATTATACCCGCTTGATAGATGGGGAACTTGGGGAACAGATTTGTCTAAGGTCCTACAGAGAGGAAGGTTAGAGAATCTCAAATCTGGAAAACACATTCCACATTTAGACCAATGCTCACATTTTGCAAATGAGAAAACTGAGATTCAAAGAGGTGAAATGACTTGCCCCGGGGCCACATGAGCCTGCAGGGCACCTTTGTGCAAACTGAAAACACACACACATACACACACCCCTGGGCTGACACACACAGTCCAGGTTTTGGCCCAAGGTTGTGTTTCAGCCCCACTTGCCTGGCCTAGGGCCCAATTTGTGATTCAGGAATACTGCTGTGTTTGAACATATAGGTTTTATTCTTATTTATATATGCAGTAGTCAGATCAGGAGATCATTGTTATTGAAAGGTAGCTTGCTATCCTCACAGACCCTAAGAGGAAGGGATGCACCACACTATGGTTGGGGGGCCCATAAGGTAGCCAGGGGCTGGTCAGGAGGTGGAGGGAGGGGTGGGAGAGACAACAGAGGCAAGAATCTCTACTGTGGTGTTCTCTGGAAGAATGGCAAGGTAGGCTAAACAGGGTTAGGAGTGGCTTGTTTGAATAAAGTGGGCTGTGGGGCATGGAGGCTACCCGTAGTTGTTGAGTACCCAGCCGGATGATTAGGGCAGGGGAATAGTGACCATGAGGGTAAGTGCTGAATAAAGGAGGTGGTTGGGAGTGTGAGCTCCGATTGGTTGGTTTGTACATGAAAGCCTGCTCCACGGGTAAGTGACTTGCTCTCTCCGGGACTTAACTAACCCTAGGAGGGGCAGTCTCTCCAGAGCCAAGTATCCAAGATTGAAAAAATATGAAAAACACAGAATAAAGAAACATTATTAGTATAGGCTGAAAAGGACTTTCACAGACCCGGGTAACCAACGCACCCACTTCAGATGACAAATCTGAGGTTTGATAAGTGAAATAACCAGGGCTTCACTGTTCATTGGTGGTAACCACAGTGATTCCAGAAACAATGCTGACCGCTCCCTGTGCTTACAGCCCTTCCTATTTTCATGGTTTGAACAACAGCCTCCAAGCACCTTAATTTAGGGACCATGGTCCTCACCCATTCCTAATCTCAAAGTTTACGCTCTGGGAGTTCAGAGGAGTGGCTAAGACCTTTCTTTCACGGTTTGCTGTTTCATACTTTTGCTCACTCTCTGCCTAAAGTTCCTTTCTACACCTTCCTGTCAGGAGATCTTCTCTGTATCTTTTAAGACTCAGCTCAGAGCTTACTCGTTCTCAGAAGCTTTGGCTGAAGTCCCCGGGGGGTGGACTCAGTGTCTTGACCTTTAGCTCCCAGGCAACTGTGCTCGTCTTGCCCACAGCCTCACCAAGGCAGTGACATTTCTTTTGATGGGTTCCTGTCCTCCAGGAGACAGCCAGCTGCTTGAAAGCAGGGACCACAATCCACTCATCAGTCCATCCTCAGCACCCAGCATAATGGGTAGTCCATAGGAGCACTGAAGCATTCAACGAAAACACAACCTAGCAGTAAGGACTCCTATCCAGTGCTCCTCGCATTACACCACACTGCCATGGCTTCTCTGTTCCTAGATATTCTCCATGAAGTCACTCCCCTGTTCCCCTAAGAGCAGAAGGGATTATACCTTGAGCAACACTTTTCATAAACTATCTACTTCAGACTTGTGCGATAGCTGTAATTGCCTTTGCTTGATTTTATTTTGTATTTTGTTCCTTTGTCAGAGTCAGCTGGATTTTCCAAGGGAGAAAAGATCTGCATTTCCTAACCATCAGCTCTAAATCGCGCTGCCTTAACCTCCTTTATACCTGCATGTGTACGACTAGAACTTGTTTGTCTGGGTGCATTTCTTTTCCTGCTGATTTAGAATCTACAAATAGATATCTTCTTCTAAAACATACCTTTCCTCAAAGCCAACTTACTGAATCAAACTCATTATCTTAAGACACCTCTGTGGCCAAAGGTTATGCTTTTTGGAGTTATATTAATCTTTTTGTCTAAATAACACAGGCTTAATTGGTTTAGATCAGAGTTGTACTGTTTTGAGTAAAAGGGTGTGATTAATGTAAGCTGCAGATGGTTGGACGGGCACAGACTAATTCAGTAGCACACACGAGCCTATTATCATCAGAGCCCATAGGGCTTGGGGAAACCTGCCCCCGTGAGCAAGTTTCCTCTCAAGAGAAACAAGACCTTATTGGTCCCCCCAGACCAATCAGGGCACCAAAGACATTTTCCTCAGCTTCTCTGCACAATGGAGAGGCCCAGGGAGTGCGTGGCGGGATGGAAAGAAGCTTTTGCTGCACAGGAAGTCGGGTTCATTTGGGATCGCCATACAGGAGACAAAGTCATTGCCCCTTACTTTGTCTTATTTACTAATACTTTCAATGGCAAAAACCACAATTACTTTTGTACCAACCTAATGGAACAATGTTTGATGACTCCCTGGCAAAGTTACAGGACTGCCTCTCTTCCTCTTGCCCTCCCCGACCCCAAATCCACTGGCCAGCGCTTTTTACCCTGCACTGAGCCCCTCAGTCTAACCTCTGTGGATTGCCTGTGTGAGGCCCCTGTACCCTGGTCCCAGATCTAGTTAAGGGGGCACAGCAAGAGATGTGAGAGCAAAAGCAGGGCAAGGACAGGAACTTCTTCCCTAGGATGCCGTGGGTTGGATATGCAGCCACAGTCTTCCCCACACAGCACTCTGTCTGGGTCTGGGAAACTGCTCCCTTCTCTTGCCCTTCAGCCCAAGGTGTAGAAACAGCCTCTAGTTCTAGTTCCAGCTACTGCATCATACCTGATGAGTTCCTATTACTTATCACCCATCAGCTTTGTGCTAAAGGTTTCACATACATTCATTTATTTAATTCTCAAAAATCCTACCACATAGACACTGTTCTTGCTCCATTTTACAGGTGAGGGAACTGAGGCACAGAGAGGCTGAGTGAATCAGGGAGCTCCCCCAGGCCACCTGTCACCAGCTCTCGGGCTTTTACCCATATACATGGCAAGGGAGAAAGGGGAAGGAGTTCCAAAGTGAGAAAACAGAAGAAAGAGAACATAAGAGTCTGCCACTGGGAAAAATCAAGAAACACTGAAAAGTTCAGTGAGGCTGGGAACGAGAGTGGGAAGTGGGTCAGAAGAAGGAGTGGCTGGGATGAGGCTAGGGTAAAACTTTGAATCCCTCCTCTGCACTCTACATGTTTCAATCAACATGATTCATACTTGTTGAGGATGTCTTGTGGGGAGATGCAAGCAAATGAGATAATAACCATCCTCCCAGGGTAAGGGTGGAGACACACCTGCAATCCAATTTGGCTGGTGTCATAGGACAAAATGAACAAAGGACTACAGGACTGCAGAGGCAGAAGGTTCTAATTCTATTTGGCAGGTCTAGAACTATGATGAGGCAGATGAGACATTCACCTTGGGTACAGAATTTGAGGGGGCATTGAAAAACTGTAACCAAGATTAATATTTGAATGCACTAAAAAAAAAAAATCAAAGTTAATGCAAAAAATCCACAGTGAACAAAAGATCAAAATTTTAAATAAAGACAGACTCGGCCTCACTTGTTTTTCCTTTTGCCTTGGGCTCCATTATAGCTGAGCTTTTCTGATCCCATATTTATTTAAAATTTTGATCTTTTGTGCGTGATGGATTTTTGTGCATGACAGATTTTTTTGCATTAACTTTGAATTTTTTAAAGAACATTCAAATATTATTTACCTTGATGACTCAGTTGTTCAGTATTGTCTTCAATTTTGCACCCAGGATGAGTGGCTTGTTTTCCTCATGCTAGTCCCAGCCTGCTATCTGGGGCACTTAACCTTGGACTTAACTGCTGCGGATCTCAGGCGGTCACAGGTCACAGGTATAAAGTAGATTTGGTTTGCAGTATGGAACGATCACTCTGCAGAGTGGAGAACTGGCCAGGGAAGGTCAGTAGGAAGAGGGAAAAGACAAGATGTGCCTGCAATATTCCTGCAGGTTCAGAGTTCTAAGAGAGGCAAGCAATTGCCCAGGTCCCTGGACATGGACGAAAAGCTTTTTCTTGTGCGTGATCACGGGCTGTTTCTTCACTTCTTGGCCTATTTCCTCTACCAAATTGTGAGCAGATGCATGTTAAATTAGGATTAATGGAGCTCCTTTGTGATGCATTGAATTTGAACTGTGCACAGTAATAGTTTCATAACACATCATTCAACCTTTCTAAGAGGTTAAAAATTATATACTTAAAGCTTTAGCATATTTGTCTACAGTCTGAATGATTCCAAATGAGAATGATCAGTCCACTTCATTAAGGGAAGACTGGTTGAAAAAACACAACACACAAAACAGAACAGCAATGAGTGTCTCGTGCCAGTTCAGAGCCCAGTGGCATTTTTAATATAAACATCCAGGGTTTTTAAAAAAATATATAGAATTAGCATGGCCTTCCCTCACTTATTGTAGCCGTGGTTTTTGTACTATATATTCGGGTTGGATTCTTTGCACATTACTTAGTTCCTGGAAAATCTTTAGAGAGGTCTGGACTGCATAGTTATAAAAATTATTGTAATGCATTTTCCGTGCATATTACATTAGCTCCCCAGACTGATAAAAGGTTGAAAAGCTATTATTCTTTATTCTTCAGTTTACTACAACCCTAAAGTAATAGCATTCTATTAAAGTTTATTGATTGCTCCCACTGTTAACTAGCAAGTTGGTATATAAAAGTAAAACAGAGAAATCTGCCGTTTCTTCCTCGTTGCTTTTTGCAGCACGTGCGTCTTAAGATTTCAAAGGATGCATGTTGACTGTACTCCGATGAATCACTGCAGGCTGGGGAGGTTTTGGCTTAATTGTTTAGTTTTAACTGTTTCTTGTTTTTCTATTTCTGAGACTTTGGCATTTTTTGAGAAAGATTTTAGTTTTTTTTTTTTTTTTTTTTTTTTT
>NW_012104253.1:7126027-7126981 GCF_000951045.1 Mandrillus leucophaeus
CTATCCAAAGTAATGATCCCAGTCTTGAAATATTTGGGCCCAAGGCGAGCAGAGGTGAAGCAGATGTGGGAAGCATGCACTTCATTATTATGCTCATGTAAAATTCTAAAAAGCGAAAACTGGGTAACATAAAATGTGACACAAAGGGGAGACACAGGTCGAGGCTTCCAGGACACATGCTGAAGGATCATTTGTGGAGAGCAGGAGTGCATCTTGCTTATCAGAGAGTGCCCTGAAATCTTCCATGGTGCCTGCAGTGAAGTCTGTACAGAGTTTGTTCCAAATCTCCAAGTCAATTAATGTGCAACCTGTGGCACTTTAACTTTACTAGGAAGAAGGACCAGATGCTGAATCTTCCCGCCACAACTGTCTGTGATACAGCAGAATAAAACCGGATGAGGTGTCGCGGCAGAGGCATGTTTTCCAAAATGTGAGCTCTTTTTTCCACTGTGGAGAGTTGTCATCAAGAAGCCACTGCCCAGCCAGGGACTCCACTGCCCAGGCTCCTTTGCATCTAGGTGTGTCCATGTGGTCAGTTGCTTTCAATGACATGTAAGTAGTGGTTAAGAAGCCTGTGCACCTTCTCCAGGGTCTCCTCCTAACCACCAACTGCGCAGAGGACAGCAGGGTCTCCAGGTGGAAGGAGCCTGAATCCCTGAATTACCAAGTGGAGGCAGGCCAGACAAAAACACTCACAACAATCTGATGTGTAAGCACAAAATAAACTTCTATTGCGCTGGCCACTGAAAGGTTGTGGTTTGTTAGGGCGATTAGCATCATCCCAAATGATATAGGAGTCAACTAAAGACACTTGCAATTGGGTATTGGTGTTGGTGCCTGAGGGACATCGCTTGACCTCTCTGTCTGGGAAAGCATAATGGATTAAAACACCTAATGGTTGTATGATTCGTCCAATAACACTTGACCCACTTACTATGTGCCAGGCACTGTTCT
>NW_012104253.1:7130306-7135200 GCF_000951045.1 Mandrillus leucophaeus
ATAATGGATTAAAACACCTAATGGTTGTATGATTCGTCCAATAACACTTGACCCACTTACTATGTGCCAGGCACTGTTCTAGGAGTAAAAGATTTAAGAGTGAAGAAAACAAACAGGGCCCACTCCTGTGACACTCATGTCCAGTGATGGCGAGACAGGTGATAAGTTAGCAAGGAAATGCAGACTTACTCGATCAGATGGCAATAATAATAATAATAATAATGCTATAAAGAAAGCAAAACAGGATAAGGAAATAGAGTGATGGGTCTTATTTTGGATTATGAGGTCAAGAAAGCCCATTCTGGTGGGTAGCATTTCAAATCCCAAAGTGGTAAGGGAGCCAGCCATGCAGATATCCATGCAAAGGAAATTCAAGGGGCTTAGCAAGAATGTCACCTTAGCCCAACCATAGCCAACAGGTGCACAGGTGGTTTTTGCACCCCCTGCAATAGAGCATCCATTACACCAGACCCGGGGAATAGACTGATAATAAACCAATGAAACACAGCCTTCGCCTTCCAGATCCCACAGTCTAGTGAGGGGATCGTCATGTGAAGAGAGGATCAGGTAGCCTGAAAGCCTTAGAGGGGTAAACCATCACACACACATTCATCACAGCTATTTTCTGGTACCCTATGGTAAGCACTGGGCTAGGATTAGACGAGAGGCATTGTGGGAATCCAGAGAAGAGATTTTTTTCTGTTTGCTGGAGCTGACAAAGGAAAAGTAGAAATAAGGGAAGTGCCAAGCACAGAGACCTTCCTGTGGGTATAAGCCACTGTGGTGGGTGGATGAGGACAGCCAGAGGCAGTTCAGCAGGGCGGCATGAGGAAAATCCAGCGGGGGACAGGGTTGAGTTGATGGACAAATATCAGCTTTTTTTTCCTGGTGGGTGATGGCAATTGGAAAGATTTCAGATGAGGAAGCAACTTTGTCAGATATTAATATTTACTAATTTAGAAAGGTAGATCTGGCAGCCAAGTGGCAAATGGCTAGAGGAGAGGGTTTTAGAAGCAGAAATGGCAAAGTTCTGACTCAGTATCCTCACCTGTAACAAAAGAGCAATGGTTGAGAGAATCTCTGAGTTTCCAACCAGCTCTAAAATTTAGGAACTCTAATATACTAGTAAGTAACTTAAAAGTGCTCTTTCTCTTTCTCTCTCTTTGGTACAGATTTTAGAATTTTCCCAAACTAGTTCATGCTTTGATCCAATGGGTGGCTATAAGTCCTGCGTATTGACTGTGGAATACAAAATGCCTCTTTTTTTTTTTTTAACAAAATGATGCTTTCCCCTCAGCTTGCTTCAATTGGACGTGCATGTGTGTCTGTCTTTGTTCCCAAGGTTTTGTTGTTGTTGTTTGAGATGGAGTCTCACTCTTTCACTCAGGCTAGAGTGTAGTGGTATGATCTCAGCTCATTACAACCTCCACCTCCTGGATTTAAGCAATTCTCCTGCCTCAGCCTCCTGAGTAGCTGGAACTACAGGCGCGCAGCATGACACCCGGCTAATTTTTGTATTTTCAGTAGAGATCGAGTTTCACCATGTTGGCCAGGCTTGTCTCGAACTCCTGACCTCAGGTGATCTGCCCACCTCAGTCTCTCAAAGTGCTGGGATTACAGGTGTGAGCCACCGCATCTGGCCTGTTCCCAAAGTTAATGTTTATTTTTTTCTCTCCCTTTTCCCTCTCTCTGCAAATGAAAATGAGTTTTGTATTTATTGTATTCATCCAAGTTACACTTCTCCTATCCAAAGTAATGATCCCAGTCTTGAAATATTTGGGCCCAAGGCGAGCAGAGGTGAAGCAGATGTGGGAAGCATGCACTTCATTATTATGCTCATGTAAAATTCTAAAAAGCGAAAACTGGGTAACATAAAATGTGACACAAAGGGGAGACACAGGTCGAGGCTTCCAGGACACATGCTGAAGGATCATTTGTGGAGAGCAGGAGTGCATCTTGCTTATCAGAGAGTGCCCTGAAATCTTCCATGGTGCCTGCAGTGAAGTCTGTACAGAGTTTGTTCCAAATCTCCAAGTCAATTAATGTGCAACCTGTGGCACTTTAACTTTACTAGGAAGAAGGACCAGATGCTGAATCTTCCCGCCACAACTGTCTGTGATACAGCAGAATAAAACCGGATGAGGTGTCGCGGCAGAGGCATGTTTTCCAAAATGTGAGCTCTTTTTTCCACTGTGGAGAGTTGTCATCAAGAAGCCACTGCCCAGCCAGGGACTCCACTGCCCAGGCTCCTTTGCATCTAGGTGTGTCCATGTGGTCAGTTGCTTTCAATGACATGTAAGTAGTGGTTAAGAAGCCTGTGCACCTTCTCCAGGGTCTCCTCCTAACCACCAACTGCGCAGAGGACAGCAGGGTCTCCAGGTGGAAGGAGCCTGAATCCCTGAATTACCAAGTGGAGGCAGGCCAGACAAAAACACTCACAACAATCTGATGTGTAAGCACAAAATAAACTTCTATTGCGCTGGCCACTGAAAGGTTGTGGTTTGTTAGGGCGATTAGCATCATCCCAAATGATATAGGAGTCAACTAAAGACACTTGCAATTGGGTATTGGTGTTGGTGCCTGAGGGACATCGCTTGACCTCCTGGGACTCAATTAACTTGTCATACGTGAGTATTCTTGATGGGTGATGAAGTCTCCATATGATAACTCTGTGAATGTCAAGGTGTCATGGAGACGTGGAAGACAGAGCCAAGTTGAGCAGCTTGACCTTTAATTTATAATACTCTCTTCGGATAATACTCTCTCTCCAGTTGTAATGAAGATTAAATTAGATAATACATAGTAATACATAGAGATGACTTAGCACAGTGCCCGGCAGATTACTGTTGTTGTTGTTTTTATTTTTTGTTATTATTGTTTTAGTATCATTCTGCAGTACTGAGTAGTGGCTGTTATGACTGCTATGATTTCTACAAATCAGAGGAGAAAGCAGAGACAGGCAAATTAACTAAGTTTGCAGAGTTGGTAAGAGAAAGAACCTCAATTCCAAATCCACCTCTAAGTTTTTCCCCTCCATGTGGTCCTGCTGGGCTCTGCCCTGCACCTGCCCAGGCCCTATAGCTCTGAGTTGATTAGACTCCAGGCAAGAGTGAAACACATCCAAATGATGACGTTTGAGTTAATTGGCTTTTCCTCCAAGACAGATTTCTTTTTGACAGGCAGCAGGACATGAAGCAAGAACAACTTGTTCCGCATCCTGTTGTATAAATAGGGATGGGACAAATGGTTTGGCTAAAATAAGCACAGGCTGAAACTTTACCAAAGCTGGAACCAAATCCAGAAGGATTTTTTTTTTCATTTCTTAATCTTGCTCTCTCTTGATTATTATTTTTGAAGAAAAAAATAGTCCATTCCAATTTTGTTCTCTCTGGTCACTCGTTTTGTCCAAAATAAAAGGTCAAAACATATAGCAAACTTGAACGAAGAGGGGAAATGAAAACACCCACCAAAATTTTTAAAACAAAGAAAGAAAAGTCAAGAAAGAAGATGCATTTTGGTTCTGGCTTGCAGAAAGTCTCTTGGAATGGTGATTCTCAGCTCCCTAGTGCGGAGCTTACAGCTCATGACGAAGTTGAAGAAACTCAGCCAGATGAATGGAGGGTCAAACATCTCTGATAAATCTGATAAATGTTGCTTCTTGGCAGTTTAATGATAGCTCTTCCTTTCTCAGGGGAAAAGGGGGTCTTTAGTGACTCAAATGGACATTTTTATTTGCTTGACAGCCCTTGGATGCCCAAGGGCTCAGAGCTCAAAACTATAGAGCCAAGTTCGTTCTCCCACTCTGAACCTTCTTTTTCAGAGACACAAAGCAAGCTTTCCATCTTCTCAGAGCTTTAACTGGGAAGGCAACAAAAACAAGAAATAAGTACCTCATCCTTAAGTGTCCAAGCGCAGAATGGGCAGCTGCTTGGCAGGATCATTGGAAAAAGGAAACAAACCCAGCTGAAACATTAGACTAGATCGGTCATTCCTAGCCACAAGTTTCTGCACCAGTGGTAGATCCTTTTTGAGCTGGGGAAGCACACGTAGAAAAGGTGCACATGAAAGCCCCATGACAGGTGTTCCTTGAGGTCTCTTAACTCTAAGAATCCATGATTCTCATACCTGGTAATAGCATCATGCTCCAGAGAACTAGTGCTTATTGAAATGATAACAACTGGCGAACCCCATGGAAAATGGTCACACAGCAGTGTTACTAGAAGTCAGATGCAAAGATGATGAGATTTATCCAGAAAAAGACAGTTATACTTCTCCTTAGTAGTATTTGAAACCACATCTTGCCTTACCACATGTTAAAACATATTCTAAAATGACACTTACTGAAAAGGTGTGGTAAGAACAGAAAGACTTGACATCCCAATCACTGGGACAAAGTGAGGAGCCCAGATAGCTGGTGAGGGTGCTGAAGATTCTATCCTGTCTCAGTATATTGCTAGGACCAAGCAGGGGCCTGGCATATATTCACAATTAACAAATATTTATTGAGTGAATCAGAAATGAGAAAGTAAAAGGGAATGCTTATTTAGTAAAATCATTTTAAATAATTGCTTATTGATTTCAGAGAAAAATCTGCTTAGATTCAAATTGTATTCTATAATACAGAATAAATTCTAATAGATAGATTTAAATATAAAAAAAATTTAGACCAAGCACAGTGACTCACACTTGTAATCCCAGTGGTTTGGGAGGCCAAGGCAGGAGGATCACTTGAGCCCAGGAGTTTCAGGCTGCAGTGAGCTATAATCGTGCCACTGCACTCCAGCCTAGATGACAGAGCAAAGCCCCATCTCTTAAAAAAATTATCTTAAACTAAATATTGGCTAAAAATTAAATGATCAGAATTCTGGAGGATTGCAAACATTCTGAGCTTTGA
>NW_012104253.1:7135250-7172381 GCF_000951045.1 Mandrillus leucophaeus
CAAATTGTATTCTATAATACAGAATAAATTCTAATAGATAGATTTAAATATAAAAAAAATTTAGACCAAGCACAGTGACTCACACTTGTAATCCCAGTGGTTTGGGAGGCCAAGGCAGGAGGATCACTTGAGCCCAGGAGTTTCAGGCTGCAGTGAGCTATAATCGTGCCACTGTACTCCAGCCTGGATGACAGAGCAAAGCCCCATCTCTTAAAAAAATTATCTTAAACTAAATATTGGCTAAAAATTAAATGATCAGAATTCTGGAGGATTGCAAACATTCTGAGCTTTGACGTGCTGGAATAACTCACAACAGAAAAGACTACTATTTTCCTGTATATAATAAATAATAATCTGTATACATAAATCACTGCATGTAACTGGTTAGAAATAAATGATTCCAATAAATAACTGGGCAAGAGTGAAGGGCAGACTTCCAAAAAAAATTAAATGCAAATACAAATAATAAATAAGCAGGAAAAATTATCTTTTCATTGTAGTAATAAAAGAAATGCAAGTTAAAGTAAGTTTAAACTCCAACACTGAGGAAACTGATTAATAATGCACAATAATCTCCAAATGAAGTATTATCCAGCTCCTAAAAGTAAATTAAGAGTATGCAAAAACATGAGGAAAAGTTAATGATAAAAATTAAGTAATAAAAAGTCAAATAAAAAGTCAAGAAACAGTGTGATACAATCACAATTACATGAAATATTAGAAAAACGATGTGAAAGTGAAAATAATTTTGTTGAAGGGGCTGGCTTGGATATTAAGAATGGAGTTTCTTGTTGTTATATTTTTCAGAATTGTCATTAGTAGTGTTGCAGTCCTAACACACACACACACACACACACACACACACACACACAAGAAAAAAAAAAAGAAAAACAAAAAAGAGGAAATTGTCACATATCAATGTGGATCTCTGCAAAGTAGAAAAAAAATAGGTCATTCCACGTTGCCAAGGAGCACTGTGTATAGACAGTGCCTATCAGCCCAACCCCATGAAATTTAGATATAAAGTGCTCAATTGATAATGAACATCATGGCAGAGGATAATTTAATTTTGATAACCAGCACCCCTTCTTATAGAAGGCAAACATTCTAGACCTACCTGGGTTTGAAGTTGAGCTCAGCCATTTCAGGGCTGCGTGACCATGGGTGAGTCACTTAACCTCTCTGTTTCCATTTCTTTTCCTCTAAAACAAGGGTCATAATGTCCACCTAACCCAGAAAATGGCTAGGAGGATCTGAGATAATATTCAATTAACATCATTTGGCTTCAACTCATCACTGATTTTTATCTCTTTGCCTGCTGGATAAAGATGTGGCATTAATCAGACCTCATTGGAAAGCAAGAAAAATGGGTGGAAACTTGAGACAGATGATCATTTTGAGTTTTCTTTTCTTTCCTTTTTCTTTCTTCCTTTTTTTTTTTTTTTTTTTTTTTTTTTTTTTTTTTGAGACAGAGTTTTATTTTTGTTGCCCAGGCTGGAGTGCAATGGCACAATCTTGGCTCATCACAACCTCTGCCTCCCAGGTTCAAGCGATTCTCCTGCCTCAGCCTCCCAAGTAGCTGGGATTACAGGCATGTGCCACCATGCCCGGGTAATTTTGTTTTTTTAGTAGAGATGGGGTTTCTCCATGTTGGTCAGGCTGGTGTCGAACTCCCAACCTCCGGTGATCCACCCACCTCAGCCTCTCAAAGTGCTGGGATTACAAGCGTGAGTCACAGCGCTCAGCCCAACTCATGATTTTTCAAATTTTGTTCTCCAGACCCAAGAAGGTTTTCATCAAGTAATTGCTGTTGTGTGAGGCTGCCTTAACCTCCTGAGACGTCCGGGCCATTCCACCTGGTCCTGCTCAGAAGAAGAGAGGCCCTTTGGCTCTCTCTCATCCGAGTGCCCTTCACCAACCTGGAACTGCCAACAATCAGCAAATCAGCCTCCCTTCTCCCAGCTAAACACCACTGTGTTAATTGGGCTCATTTTCTAACCCAAATGCAAGTGGTGTACATAATGCAACTTCAGGAGCTTGACATTTGAAATTCATGCTGAGAAAGCAGACAGAGAGAGCTCCAGGCAACGAGAGGAGAGGAAAACCAACCTTGGACCGTCTGGAGAAAATCAGAGCTTCCTGGGGTTAGAGGCATGCACTGAACCGTGGAGTTCAGAGCTGAATATAACCCCAGCCACCTACCGAGCTCTGCTTGCTGGAGAACTGCCTTAGTGCCACCTCCCCGGAGGCCCAGTCCAGGGCTCAGTATTCATCTGTTGAACAAGTCAGTGAATAAAGAGGCTGAGAATCAGAGAAGACAAGCAACTTCCCCACGGCTGCACAGACAGTCAGAGGCCCACAAGGAGGATAGCGCAGCTGCTGTTCCCCCGTGCTATGATAATCTTCCTCTTCGTCATGTGGAATCCTGGCCTGCACCCTGTAAACAAGAAGGCTAGTGTCCACCAAGCCAGCTTTCTTGGGAGTCGGGGGCCACCGGGCTGTTTGGTCCTCCTTGGCCCAGCCAAGGAGGCCAGTAGTACCTCAGCCAGGCGAGGCAGGAACCCAGACGGGGTGGTCACATTTCTCTCAGGTTCTGTTTGCTGAACTTTTCTCCTGATTCCACTGTGAGCTGTCCCTGCTGCTTGCATTTTGACAAATCATGAAGAAGCCATTGCTGGCGCTAAGTGAGGGCCTCTTGTGCTCCTCTAGCCCGACCCACAAAGTAACACGGCGTGAAACATTAGGCAATGGTGCCCATTCCACAGACGAGGAAACTGACTCCCAGAGAGTCAAAGTGCCACCCCTAGGCTCACAGGCAGGCCAGCCACAACCCCAGACCTGGAACACACATTTGCTGACCCCAGACCCGGAACTGTCCCAGCTTCTTCTTGTCTTTCAAGTGCAACATCAAACCAAAGCTGATGAGCTGAATCTGAAATAATGAAACAAATGAATCTTCTCAGACCAAAAGATGTGAACTAGCTCTAATCGGTAGTCAGTTCTGGTGGGTTGGTCCTGTGCGGAGAAAGCGTCGGAAGCCTGCGTGGAGGGTTCTGATTGGGTGTGGGGAAAGCTTCTGAAGTCTGTGTGGAGGGTTCTGATTGGGTGTCGGGAAAGCTTCTGAAGTCTGTGTGGAGGGCTCTGACTGGGTGTGGAGAAAGCGTCTGAGGTCTGTGTGGAGGGCTCTGATTGGATGCAGGGAAAGCTTCTGAAGTCTGTGTGGAGGGTTCTGATTGGGTGTTGAGAAAGCTTCTGAAGCCTTTGTGGAGGGTCCTGCTGCCTAATCAGGTCTTCCTGCTCTGGAAGATCAATTCTGAGAGACGGTGTGCACACAGCCGGTCCGCAAACGCTGACAGGATATTCCTGGGCCTTAGACACTTAAGGCTCCCTGAGCCCCTTCCTCCATCAGAAAAAAATATAGAAAAATATATGTTAGGACTGTATTTGTATTATATTACTAGTTATATTATTCATTAGTATTATAATACGATTTTTCCTTTTTATTTTTAAAAAACTAAAGCATTTTAGTGGTTCCCAAAAAATACTGTAGGCACTGGACACTGTACCTGCTGAGCCTAAGTGTAGAAGTTGGCCCCACTGTGTGCAGACAACACGGGGATTCGGAAATGAACAGTGGGAATGTCTGCGCTGGGAGAGCTATCCGGCCAGAGAGAAGACATGCTCAGAATTAACTGAGTAACAGCCCGGAGTGCTATCCCACAGGCACGCAGGGATCCTGAAAGCTCTGAGGGAGTTCCAGGAGTGAGGGGCCTGCAGGAAGACTTCCTGGAGGAGGAGGGCACTGTAGCCCTGAGGCTGGGGGAGGGGACATTTCAGCCCTAGGCTGGCCTGCATTCCCCTTCAGGGAGCAGCAGCCCCAGAGGCACAAGAAGGCAAAGGCAAGGCAGGAGAGCTTCCTCCACAGGAACAAGAAGACTCAACTCACCATGGGGACGGAGAATGCACCTGCTTTTCTTTCCAACTCTCCTGTCCTTTTGGAAGACTTAGAAAAAATGAACCAATGAAAGAAGAAAGAAAGAAAAAAGAAAAGAAAAGAAGGGGAAAACAGAGAGGAGAAAGAGAGAGAAAGAGAAACGAAAAAAGAGGGAGAGGAAGGAGAGAGGAGGAGAGAGGAGCACCTCGTGCTGGCACCGTTATCATTCATGTTGATGTCAACATCTCTACAAAGACAGGTAGCAGGAAAATATCGCCAGGGAGCCATGGAGGGCACGCAGCGGGGCCCTGAGTAATTACTGTGGCCTAGTTATTTCTCTGGGAAGGGGAAAAAAAGTCCAGCACCCGATCTGGTTTTTTTTTTTTTCTTCTTCTTAATAAGTGAAGTTGAACCTAAAGCACTGCAATTTTAATCAAATCTTTCGCATCTGCGTGTAGTGTCTCTGAGAAGTTGAAGATTTAAGTGTATGTTGTAGGGTTGGTGGAATTGTCCCAGCGGGGGAGGGAAGGGGGTAGAGTGGTGGTAATTACGCTACACTTAAAGGTATTTCGGTTGCCAGGGAAGGCATTTTTTAAAAATTTCCTCTTTTTCTCATTGAGAGTTTGGATGATGTCATGGACAGGAGAGAGGAAAAGGGAATGCAGAAGCCAAAAGGGTGAGCAAGAGGGGAAAGATGAAATTGCAATTTTCAGTTGGGATGAAGCTTGGAACCATTTGGAAAATGGGAGCGTGGTGCTCTGAAGGACATAAGCTAAGCCTAGGAATGGACTAACATCTTTCTAACACAAACACACACACACACACCAAGACCGCACAGCCCACAGTCACATCAAAACATGCATACTGACAACATTCTGCACAGCCTCTCCACCCCCACTCACCCTGCACGCAGACACAGGAAACACACACACTTTATGCACAAGCACACACAAGACTAAGCTCGCACCCCTAGTACACAGCATCACACACAACCCTGAAAGCACCCAAGCCCACTGGCATGCATTTCTACACATGAGAGCATTTTTCTGCCTGTGCGTAACCACACAATGGCCTGGCACACAGAAGTGATTGCAACCGAATAGGCACAATTAACATAACCAGCATAATATAGAGACATGCCACTCACACACACACACACAGCCTGCACAGGTAAGCATGCAGGTAACTCACACCAACAGCACAGCCTTCAAGCATAAGGCAGAATTACCCAGATAAACCAGGCATCACACGATGGAAGGCTGGAGGGCACCAGGGCTTGGCTGAAAGGTAGGTGTGGGTGGGAAGTGGGGATGAGACGATGATCTGTGTACACTTTGGCTTTTTAAAATGAAATTTGTGTTTAAGAACAGATGTAGATGTACAGAAAAATTGCAAAGATAGTGAGGAAAGTTCCTGGGTACCCCAAATCCCATCTGTAACATTATAAAATTAGCGCGGTACATTTATCACAATTAATGAACCAATATTGACTCTGATTTTTAGAATTATGTGGAGAATCCTTTAACCCCAATCCCCGCCCCCCCCACACACACAATGATTTTAACATTTAATAATTCAAACAAGCTGGCATTTGGAGATCTCTTCAGAAACTTCTGTCCTGAAGTGCAGGGCAGCGGATGTTGTCCCTGGCAAGAATGAGCCACAGAAACATTTAGTTGCGGAAGTCCCTCGTCAGCTCAAATCTCCAATAATTCTTACCAAAGTAGAATTTCTAGAGGAACTGACACGTCCGTGGATTTGGCCCTGAAATGTCTGCACATGCCATCACCTTTTTGTTGCAATAGCATCCCCTTCCAAATCAAAACCCTCACAGGAAGGCAGTCCTCATTTGCATCAGGGAATCCCAAGGATGAAAAGGGGCAGTTTATTTTATGATGAGGCACCAGTGCTTAATTTGATAAATTCGGAAGAAAGCAATTCTATCTGAAAAAAAAAACAAAAACAAAAACAAAAAAAAGCGTATAAAAGGCCTCGCACAAACATCCTTAGCGCTAACATTTTTCTCAAGTTTTCTCCCCATCCTACTCAGCCCCACCCATCATCTCTACATATCTCAATCCTGTTGCAGGTGCAACTAGGGCCAGCTTCCTGGGCAGTAAAGAATTTACTAAGACAGTCATAGGTAAAGAAAGGCAGATTTTTTAGAGAAAGTAGGAAAATACGTTGCAAGGTTGCAACAGGCAGCCCAGCAGAGAAGGGGTGTCTGCAAAGAGACAAGGGCTGGAGGGAAGTTTTATGGGGTCGTGCTGGGGGGGGCTACCTACAGAACAAGGTCATTGTGTCTGCAGAAGGAGATCTTTGCTTTTGATTAGCCATTTCTCACAATTGTTCATTGTTCTCCCTGACCTGGGGCCCTCCCCAACTTGGGGCCCTTTCCTCATTGTTGCTTACTTATCTTAATTGGATCCACAAATCCTATCCAACTTTCGAAGCCCAGTATATTGTCACCTCCTCCAGGAAGCCTCCCTGGGGGTCATCTGTTGCCTCCCCTCCTCTCAGAACACTTGATTCCACAAGGCGTTTAACACTTGCCACCTTACGTCAGGATTTGCTGTGCTAACAGTCTTATCTCCTGGCTCCATCTCCTAGGGCTGGTATAACAAACTGAGTGGCTCAAACAATATGCAGTTTTTTCCCCCATGGTCCTGGAGGCTAGAAGTCTGAGATCCAGGTGTCCACAGGGTTGGCTCCTTCTGAGGCTGTGAGGGGGGAGCTGCGCCAGGCCCCTCTCCCGGCTTCTGGTGGTCGCTGGCAATTTTGGGTGTTTCTTGGCCTCTAGACGCATCACCCGGAGCTCTGCCTTCATCTGCACGTGGCTTCTTGCAATGTACATGTGTCTGTGTGTGTTTTTATAAGGACACAAGTCATATGTAATTAGGGCCCTAATGATGTCATCTTAACCTGATCATCTGCAAAGACTATTTCCAAATAATTTATATTCTCCATTACCAAGGGTCAGGACTTCAACATTTTTGAGGAGCACACAATTCAATCCATAACATCCACTCTGCTGGGCTTAAGTTCCAAAATATGTAGAACCCATTTTTACGTGTATTTTGTAGCCTACAACGTCTACATGTGTGCTCAGTATAGAGTAAGAGCTGAGTAAGGTTGTACTTGATTAGCTAACCATTCAGCCAGTCAGTACAGAAACATGATTATAAACCACTGAAAAAGCAACAGTGTTTCCAGTGATTTGAACCAGGAGATGCTGGTGTTCTGAGAAGCAGACTGAAAACAAAATACTCTTCAAAAGAGAGAAGGCTCTCTCAGATGTGGTCCCGTTGAAGGCTAGTTTTCAGACCAAAAAATATCTTCCCATGCATGACACCAGTTGACCTGTTGACCTAGTCTCTGGTTCCCTTGCTAGTAAAAACCCACCCCTGAGAAACTGTAGTAACAAAAACTGACAGTGCTCAGAGATGTACAGCACATGAGCTGAGGCCTGCTGGGCCAGGAAATGAGAATAAAAAGATTACAACCCCACCTTCTTTCATAGGCACTTAGGACATCCCAGCACAAAGAGGTTGCTGAATTTACCCACATCCCTCAGCTAGTGTGTGGTGATACAAACTTGATCATGTTTCTGCCTTCAGAGCCTATACACTTGACCATTACACTTGGCTTCAAAGAATAATTAAAAGCAAAAGCTGGATTTTGATGAAGGAAAAAAAAAGAAGAAGAAGCTGGAAGACACAGAGAAGGAAGAGTATTCCTGGGGAAGGGAAGAGTGCCAGCAAAGATGCACTGACTGGAAAGTAAGAGGGATGCCCAGGGTCTTGGCAGAGCAAAGGGCCCTGGAACATAGCAATGACCACGTCTGTCCATCTGCCTGTTCAAAATAAAAGTTCAAATGCTGGAGGTAAGGTTCTTGTGCTGTCCAGAGCTGAGCTGCCTAGGAATATTCAAGGTGAGTCTACCCTTCTTTATAGTCTACAGGACCTGAGCAACACCTTGGGCCTGAGCTTAGACAGGCTGAGTCCAACAGGGAGGTCTGAAGGACATTGTTCCTAACTCATCTGGGATGTTGGGTCAAAGCCAAAATGATCTCACATTCCAACAAGAAGAAATTGTTTAAAAACAAAAAATGGGATAAATAAAAAATAAAATTAAAAAGTCCTCCCACGGAGCAGCCAATCTGGAGAAAAGGGACCATCCATGACTCTTCCAGCAAACTGGTGTGAACTTTCTCGCCATTAACAGTGCACGCAGCTGGCCCCATTGTCTGCCTCTTTACAAAATTCAATATTTCCCCTTCTGTTATGCTTGGCACAATGACAAGAAAGGAAGAAATAAAAGTTCCCCTCTTTAATGAAGCTGTTGAGGATCCTTTTTTATATATATCAGAATTGACATGACCATTACCATTTTGATTCCGGTTCTGACACAAGAGTCACATAGCAACATGATCCTCTCCATAGCAACCTCCCCACTCTTCACACAAAGACAATCTTGACAGTTTAACATTCAATAAAAAGTACTTTTAATTAAAAGATGACTAAGACTGGCAGCACAAAAAATATATTGAACACATATTTTCAACTGTTGTTAACATTCATTTATAAAGGAAACTACCAACCCAAGCTTGTCTTTTGAAAAGAATGGTCATACGCCTTGAATGAGGCATTAAAAGATTCCTTGAGTTCACCAAGAGATATTAAATTCCATCCAGCAAACCTTTAATTAAGTGCCTGCTAAAGGCTAGGTCTTATCCTAGGTCCTGAGGGCAAATATTTGAACGAAGTTTCAGTGGTGTACTGTGTTGAAATTGCAACAACACCAACAGCATCCTCACAATTACTACCATCTACAGAGGGTTTTCTATGCACTGGACACTGTGTCCTGTGCAACCTTTGCATTTAAGTTTTTGTAAGGCTCACAACAACTGTTAGCAACCTCATTTTTTCACATGGGGAAACCAAGACTCAGAGATGATAAATAACTTGCCCAAGATCACACACGTGTGCTATGGCTGAGTCAAGACCCAAGCCCCATGATTGTAACTCCTGCTGTGCTGTCATTGTGCCTTGTGCTTCTGAAGGAGGTGGAAGCAACCAGAAAGCAAGGGTGAACCACACCCAGGGCATCCAGGAGGCATCCCGGAGGCAGGTATATGTGTGTGCGTGAGTGTGCAGGTATGTGATATGAGAACTTCAATGAGATAGAAAACCATGATGATTCAGAGCACAGACTCTGCCTTACTCTGCTACTTACTATCTGTGCATTTTTCAGCAAATTTCCTGTACTGTAAAATGTGCATAGTAATAGTAACTCTCTATTGCAAGAATGAAACAAGCTAACACATCTAAAGAATTTAGAGTAGTGCCTCACCCATAGTAATCACCATTCATATTAATATTATTATCACTATTATTATCTTGGCTATTACCTTCTAGTGGTGGAAGAGAGGCATTAATAATATTTTGCCTTGGTGGGGAACAGTGGTTCATGCCTGTAAACCCAGTATTTTGGGAGGACGAGGCAGGAGGATCACTTAAGCCCAAGAGTTCTAGACCAGCCTTGGCAACATAGCAAGATTCTGTCTCTTCAAAATATATTTAAAAAATTATCTGAGTGCAGTGGCTCGTGTCTCTAGTCCTAGCTACTCAAGAGGCTAAGGCAGAAGAATTGCTTCAGCCCAAGAATTTGAGACTGCAGTAAGCTGTGACCACACCACTGCACTCCATCCTGGATGATTGAGTAAGGCACTATCTTCAATAATAATAATAATAATAATAATAATAACAACTAATAATAATGATACTTTGCCCAAATTAGGATTGTCTTGGCTATATGGGGACTTCTTTGACTCCATATGAAATTTAAAATGGTTTTTTCAAATTATGTGAAGAATGTCAATGGTAGTTTGATGGGAATAGCATTGAATCTATAATTTACTTTGGGCAATGTGGCCTTTTTTACTATATTGATTCAGAATAAAAAAATCAATGTGCAAAAATCACAAGCTTTCCTTTATACCAACAAAAGGCTAGCAGAGAGCCAAATCATGAATGAACTCCCATTCACAAATGCTACAAAGAGAATAAAATACTTGGGAATACAGCTAACAAAGGATGTGAAGGACCTCTTCAAGGATAACTATAAACCACTGCTCAAGGAAATAAGAGAGGACACAAACAAATGGAAAGACATTCCATCCTCATAGATAGGAAGAATCACAAACCCTTTGATAAAGGAGAAAACTGAGGGTCTCAGGAATCCTCTTGCATGTCCTGCCGTACACCTAGAAACAAAAGAGTTGAGACTTCAGTTGCCTCAGCTCTTGCATCTCCCCTTCCCACCACTGCCTCCCTTGACATGGAGAGAGCCTGGGTAATCCCTAAAGCTGCAAAGAAAGAAGATCAGGCCTCTGACCTAGAACTGGCATGGTGGGAGAGAAGCAGCACTGGGCCTGTTTTCAGAGGGCTGGAGTCCATGCCTGGCTCTGGCCCTCATTATGGGAAGGAAAGTAACATTCATGGAGCCCCCACTGAGCTGGGCACCCAGCATAAGTTATCTCAAAATCATTAAAACATGCCGGTGACCCAGTTTTCATTATGCTCATCGGGGAGACAAAGGAGCCTGAGGGTCAGAGAGGTGACCGCCATTTCCGAAGGTGCTAGCAAACCTGGGGCACAGCAGCAGTTTCAAAGCAGGCTCCCTGATGCCACGCCAGGGCTTTCCCTGCTGGCCTCAGCTACTTGATTGGAGGAAGTCTATGAGCTTGTCTGGCCCCTGCTATTCCCCCAGGCTCTGGAGTCCATTTCAAAACCCCTTAAGTCACTTGGCCTTTAGCTTTCCTCCAAAGGGCAGTGTCCCCAGAGTCATATCAGCCCTGCGGTGCCTGTCCCAATTAGAAATAACAGCCTCCAGGCCAGGTTTGAGCCTGTGCCTTCAGGGTGGGAGGCAGGCCTCATAGCCACCCTTCCAATCCAAAGCAGCTGTCCCCTCTCAGGGCTGTGTCACAGCTTAATTGACTATGGTTTGAGAGCATTGCCTTTATTACCTCTAACAGCCCCATAGCCACTGATTGCCCGCACTGATGGCTAATTTAATTTCTGTCAATACAGCACTGAGTGGCTTTAAAAGAACCATTATCCACAAGGGCGGTGCTTCAGGGGGATGTTAGTGGGATGGCCAAACAGAGCCGGCTTTCATTTTTAGGTTGAGCATGCTTAATGCTGCAGGACCTCAGAAGTGATGAGTCCAATCTCTCAATGTGCAGCTGGGACAGCTGAAGCCTGGTGAGGTCCAGGGCTTTGTCTCCAAGGTCTCACAAGAGGGGATGACCTCTCCTACTGTGATGGGCGGCTCTGTGACAATCTGATATCCTTCCCCATTTTTCTTTCACTTTGTATCCAGAAGGACCCTGCATCACCCACTTCTGCCCTTATGGTCCAGACAGAAGGAGTGGCTTGTACCTCGCTGAGTTCACTGTGGACTTTCCCCTCTGAATATTTGCGCCTCCCTCTCCTCCTGCTAGGAAAGTCCTTTCCAGCCCTGTCAACCTGAACAATGGATCTCTTGATCCTTCAAGAACACAGTTTATCTGCTCTGGGAAGCAGTTCATTTATTTTATTCATTCTATCAACCAATCATTTTTTATTTGTTGAAACCTTGTCATCTGTCAGACACTGTGATAAGTGCTGGAAATTAAATAGTGAGCAAAACCAGACACAGTTCCTTTCCTCATGGAGCTTAAAATCCACAAGGAAAGATAGATGCTAACCAAAATAATAGCACACAACTGTAAAAAGACTTCTGAAGCAGAAAGAGTTACCTAGATGTACCTACTGAACCCACATCAGGCAGACTGATCTGGCTGGGAGAGTCAGAGACTCCTGCTTCCCTTCTTGCATGACTACCTGTACCCACGGCATTTATCGCTTTGCACTATAATAATACTGCCCATAGGCAAGCCCCTTGAGTATCTTAGCAACTAATCCAGAACTTGGGATTCAAAATATGGTTATGAAATGAATAGTACCTTTCTTTCCTTTCTTTATTAAAACATTGTCCAAATTAACAGGAATAATACTCAATACCTGGAGTGATTGAGACTTGTATAATATAACTACCAGAAAATCATTTTTCAAATAGCAATATCCTCCACTGAAAACTGTCAAGGCTAGTAATTGATTCATCATCCATATATTCGCCCATCCTTTCATTCATCCATTCTCCCATCCATTCATTTCTTCACCCATCCTTCTGCCTACCGATTTATTTAGATACCCAACTATCCATCCATCTATCTATCTATCTATCTATCTATCTATCTATCTATCTATCTATCTATCTATCTATCTATCCATTCACCCATTCTCCCATTCTCCCGTCTATTCTCTCACGCATTCATTTATCAAGTTATCCATCCATCCATCTATCTGTTCACTCATCCACCCACCCATCCATCTGAATAGTAAGCGTTGTTGATCCTCTGCTATACACCAGGCATGTAATAGATGCTAGGGAATGTAAAGAGAAATCATAAATGGCTTGTCCCTGGCTAACTCTTTCTTGTCTTCAAGTCTGCCTTAGATCCCTCACTCAGGAGTCTTCCCTTATTCCCAAGGCAAGGTTAGATCTCATCTATCCCCATTTCTATTCCTCTAACTATCACTGGAAGGGCCCCGTTTCCTGCACTCGGTTAATCATATTTAGCACAGTGTTATGTTTGCTAAAATATGTTCATCCTTCTATAAAGCTGTAAGCTTCTGCATCTTGTTGTCTTTATTTCATCATAGTAAGGGCTCCATCAGTATTCTGTAATCCCTGAACGAATAACCAAAGGATAAACATGAATACATTGCATGGCCTTTACCTCAAGGGAGTGAGATTAATAGGCAGAAGCAACACCTGTACAGGTAATGACAGGGTGATGAAGCCATGTTAGAAGTGTATACAGACTTTGAGACTTGGAATCTGTACAGGAGAGAAAAATCCTGGTTCACACTGATAAGTAGTTGCAAATGGTAACAAGTTGTTTGGGGTTTCAGTAACTCACCTAATATACTGAAGATCCTTTTTTTTCCTTAGAAAACACCAGCGCAATTATTTATGATACTTTTAAATTAAATGGACTTCTTAAAAGAAGTGAGGCATTTTTGTTTCAAATTTGAGTCACTAAAGATATTTAACACCCCAAGTTTTGATAGTTGCTAAAACACTGTATATGATATTGTCATGATGGCCTCTTGATATCCCAAGGCTGACCTTTCAGTGAGTCATGCATTGCACCCTCGTGTCTCAGCCTCACCCCAGTCAGTGCAGGTGAGGAGGAAGGAGCAGCCCACGAGAGATTCAGATAGCAGAATTCTGAAGGATTTTGTGGCCGAATGAACATCAGGCAAGAAAGGCCTTCCAGGGATACCAACAAAATGTTTTATAAAGTTTGATGACACACACCTCTTCTCTAAAAATTTCATTTCTTGGCAAATACAGTTTCAAGACTAGATATGAAACCCAACTTATGTAAAAATTCTCTATTATAAGGTGGAGGTTGAGGCAATGGGGTGAGTGAAACAAAAAGAATTGGTTTCAGGAATGAAGTTCGGTTGGTTCAAGACTTTGTGAGTTTGGGATGCCCATGAGACCGTCTGATAGTTTGCTGGAGTCAGTCATAAATGAAAGGTGGGTCTGGAGCTCATGTGAGAAGCAAGAGGTAGAGGCAGGGATTTGGCAGTCTCTGGCTTGAAGGTGAAAGCTGAGGTCATGGAAGTGGATAAGGTCAACAAGGGAAAGTTTGTTGTGAAACAAAATAGTCAAGGACAGAGTAGCAGGGGCGTGCCTCTGACATGCAACTCTTCACTAATTGTCCACTAACCATTCCTCATCTACTCTGTCTTCCCTGTTCACAGAACTCCAATGTTTGGTTCAGTGAGTAGAACGGTCTGTTAGTTTCCCAGTCTGCTATAGCACAAAGTTGGTGGCTTAAAATAACAGGAATTTATTCTCACAGTTCTAGAGGCCTTAAGTCCAAAATCAAGGCATTGACTGGACTACACTCCTTCCACAGGCTCTGGGTGAAGGTCCTTCCTTGCACCTCCTGGCTTCAGGGGCCTCCTGGCAATCCTTGGCTTGCTGCTATGTTGCTGCAATCTCTGCCACCAACTTCACATGGTCTCCAACCTGATATCTCTTCTCTGTGTCTATTTGTGTCTCAAACATCCTTTTCTTTTTTCTTATAAAAACAACAGTCGGCCAGGGGTGGTGGCTCATGCCTGTAATCCCAGCACTTTGGGAGGCTGAGGCGGGAAGATCACGAGGTCAGGAAATCAAGACCACTCTGGCTAACACGGTGACACCCCGTCTCTACTAAAAATACAAAAAAAAAAAAAAAAGTAGCCAGGCGTGGTGGTGGGCATCTGTAGTCCCAGCTACTCGGGAGGCTGAGGCAGGAGAACGGCATAAACCCAGGAGGCAGAGGTTGCAGTGAGCCGAGATCGTGCCACTGCACTCCAACCTGGGTGAAAGAGCGAGACTCTGTCTATAAATAAATAAATAAATAAATAAATAAATAATCAGTCATTAGATTTAAAGTGTGTCTAAATTCGGGATAATTCTTCTTGAGGTCCATAACTTAGTTACATCTACAAAGATCCTATCTCCTTTTAAGATCACATTGATACCTACCCCACAGGTAGAAGGTTAAGATGTGGACATAGCTCTTGGGGGGACAAAATTCAACCTATTACACATAGTGGCACTTTGATTTCTAAAAAGATGAACCCTTCTTCCAGCCCCAGGGAATGCATCTTGATTGATTCTTATCATGGCAATCCCATTTCCATTTGCTAGACAACCACTTTCTAGCCTCTCTTACATGTGGAGGGGAGCAGATTGACCTGTGACACAGTTCTATCCAACAAGACACAAGAGAAGTTCTGCTGGGGCTTCTGGGAAAACCATAGAAAGGTATGGTTTTTGCACCTGTACTTCCTTCCTGCTTTGGATGCTGCTGTGAGGACATGAGGTTTAAGGTGGCAGCCATTTTATAGTCAAGAGGTAGATAGCATAAGAATAAAACCACCTGCACTTCCTTCGTGCTTTGGATGCTGCTGTGAGGACATGAGGTTTAAGGTGGCAGCCATTTTATAGTCAAGAGGTAGATAGCATAAGAATAGAAGCCAGCCCACTAAGGAGTACAAAATGGCATCACTGAACTGCAAAGCAATGCCAGCCTCTGCTCACCTTCAGACATCTTCTTCCTCCTCTTTGTTTAAGTCATTGAGAGTTGGACATTCTGTTACTGAATGCATTCTTAGCTGATATGAAACACTGACTTAAGGGGCAGATAGAGAATGAGGAGCCAGTAAAATAAGCAAAGAGGCTGCCGCAGGAAAAAGGAGGAGAAGGTGATGTTCCAGAAGCCAGGGAAAGAGAGCATATGAAGGAGGAGGATGTCAAATGCTCCTTTGGAAGGTAAATTAAGATGATGAGTGAAAGAGGTGAGTGAGTATATGTTGATTATTGAGATGGCAAGGTGAGCTAGTGGTACCTTAGGCATGGCTAATTGGAGTTGCCAGCGAGAACCCTTCAATCAGCAATTCAGGGAAGCTGCATGTGTTGGAGAGCATGGGCTTACCCCAGTGAAGCAAGTTCCTAGAGAAAGATGAAGGGTCTGTATCAGCAGCACAAGGACAAGACTTCGGCATGGAAAGTAGGAATAGACCCCTTACTCAGAGACAAGGGAGAGAACATAAGGAGAGATGCAGAGTGAAAACGATACCTGACCAAGGAGAAAATTGGAGGAGGTAATAGATGAGAGGTAAAAGCATTGTTGGGGGAGAAGAGTCTGATAAATGATTAAGGAATATGGTTTAGCTCAGTTGAGCTGCTATCTATGAAAATAAGGATACCATGAAAGGAAACCAAGTTTGATTGCTGCTTGAGGAGATAAGGCAGTTCTCCATGCTCTTTGTTTTCCAACAAACAGGTGGCAAGTGGAATCTTCTGCCCTCTTCCTACCAACTTCTTTTCTGCAATTGGCAGTATTCACATCTTCTGCATAGAGAAAGAGAAATTACCTAGAAGCTGATCTCTGTTATGACATATATCCTTATAGAAGAGGAAGGGAGGAAAACTCACCAGTGATAGAGAGACCAGAGAAATACTCTCTCTTTCCTTGTAAGTGAAGATGGATGACATAATAGAGTATCAGCCATGGTCTTATGTCTGTGCATGCAAACCTGCCATTCAGCAAGGCAGAAACTTCTTTGGATAACTGTTATGGAAAATAAAACTGCTAGTAATGTGACTTCTGCCGTCATTGCAGTAATATATGGGTGAATGTTTGCAAGGAAGGAAATATCACCTGGAAAAATCTCCTGGTTGGTTATGTATTAGTAGTGTCTCTGGCTTAGGTGAACAATGAGTGCCTTTTATTTATGTCTGTGTACACATGTGCATATATGTTTAATATTTGAGAGGGGAACTTGCCATTTTGAGATAGTAATCCAGTTTTTCATTTCAGAGTGAGGTAACCAGAGAAGCCACAGTGACCTGCAGTTTTATGACAACTTTCTACCTATTTCTCCTTCACCTAGAAGAGGCCCCACATCTAACAAATCAACCTGCAGGTAGGGGGTGGACACCAGTATGGCAGGAAGAAAATCTACAGCCAGTTCAGTCACCAGAAAAGTAATTTTCCATGTCATGCATCAGCCCTTCTTCATCCTTCATTGGGAAATATCTTGCAAAGGAAAGATGAGACAAGTGACCTTAACAGAGGAAGTATTAAAATGTGGCTGAGGAGGAAGAAAGGAGAAAAACGACAGTTCACGCAGATCTATGTCTCAGTTTGTTTTTGATGTCTTCAGACAACATCTCCTTTAGGTCCCTAAAAAGCCATTCAAACTGCAGGCCACCTTTCATGCCCACTGTGAGGTTTCTTGTGGCTTCTTGAACTGAATTTTGTCTCACGCAATAAATTCCCCTGTCCACCCTGAAAGTAGAATTCCTGCCACACCTTCAGCCAGTTTGAGCCTTGTTCATCCAATGTAAATTCCTAAATACTTGAAAAGTTTCTTAGAATCTTCCTGCTTGAACCTTGATGAGAAAATGAGTGGGAAGCAGAGCTAGCCTGTTTGTCTCTTGTGAATTCTGGACCAGGCACAGTACTGGCAGTTGGAGAGATGGAGTGGTGAACAGCAATAGAGCAGCCAGGAAAACCCGAGGGGCCAGAATGACAGATTCACAAGAGGTGAGGCAAGTGGGGCCCCAGGCAAGGGTCCAGCACTAAGGTATATGTTACAAGGGAACTCTGATGGAAGGAGGGACTTGGGAGCAGTGCATCCAGTCAAGCTATTTGGAGAATAACTTGATTAATTACAGAGATGGGGGAATGGGACAACAATGATTTTTGGCAAGAACGCGCGTATACTTCCATTATGTAATTTTACAGAGATTTCACTTAAATTTGTTGAACAATAAGACAGTCCAGTTCTAAAACTATCAGAATCATATCAGATCAAGTATTGACTCTCAGAAAATGATGCCATGATCTTTATTATATATAATAGTTATTAAAATTGTTATATATAATTTAACTGGCTCCAGAAATAATTTCAATCAGTTTATTTTAAAAGCCACAGATAGAAGAGGACCAGAAATAAAGTTGGTAATACAGAGAACAAAGAATTGAACTAACAATCTAGAACAAGTGTATTAGTCTGTTCTCACTCTAGTTATGTTTTTTTTTATGGAATCTCATTCTGTCTCTCAGGCTGGAATGCAGTGGGGTGATCTCAGCTCACTGCAACCTCTGCCTCCCAGGTTCAAGCAATTCTTCTGCCTCAGCCTCCTGAGTAGCTGGGACTACAGGCTCACACCAACATGTCTGGCTAATTTTTGTATTTTTAATAGAGATGGGGTTTTACCATATTGGCCAGATTGGTCTTGAACTCCTGATCTCATGATCTACCCTCCTCAGCTTCCCAAACTGTTGAGATTACAGGCATAAGCCACTACGCCCAGCCTATTCTCACTCTGGCCATAAAAACATACTCAAGACTGGGTAATTTATAAAGGAAAGAGGTTTAATTGATTCACAGTTCCACATGGCGGGGGAGGTCTCTCAATCATGGAAGAAGGTGAAAGAGAAGCAAAGTCACATCTTCCATGGTGGCAGGCAAGAGAGTGTGTGCAGGGGAACTACTATTTATGAAATCATCAGATCTCACAAGACTTATTCACTATCATGAAAACAGCATGGGAAAGACTCACTTCTATGATTCAGTTACCTCCTACTGGGCCCCTCCCATGACATGTGGGAATTACAGGAGCTACAATTCAAGATAAGATTTAACTGGGGGCACAGCCAAGCCATATCAACAAGTATGATTATGGTGGTGATGTTCTCAATTTAATTAAGTGGGAATTTCCTAGCAATTGAAGCAAAAACAGAAGCAGAATAAGTCACAAAGTCTCATGATCTGACAAAAGTTTCAGCAAAGCATTTAACAGGACAGGAATTTTTTTTTCCTGGCACTAAACTCTTAGAAGAATTTATTGTAGGAACTTTTATGCACTAGGCAAGTCAATGAATACTATCTTCAACAGAAGTTTTACCAAAAAATGCAGAAATACATCTTCTCATCTTTGTTTTATATGATCCTGTAGTAAAAGCCTTGTTGAAAATGTGGCAAGAAAACATAGCTCTTTAAAGGCATTTCTGTGAGGACACGAACTCAGATGACAGTGGCTCCAGGTTGGCAGTACCACAGGGTGTACACCTTTAACTGTCCACCAGACTGAACTGCAGTTACTGGAATATTCACCCCTCTTTTCCTGACATGTCAAGGTCTGGAGGGCAGCATTTGTTTTTTGTTTTTCTTTTTACTTATATTCATATCCCAGTGTCCAGCACTGTGCCTGGTCCACAGTAAGCATTTGATATCAGCTGTTGCACAGAGGATTTAAGTGAATGTATTGATAGTGCTTAGCTTGGTGTGTCTCTCAAGCAGGCGCTGAGCAAATGAGGCCTCACACCAAGGTTCTCACCTGCCAGCTTGTGTCAGCACCACCTAGTGACTTTCTTACACAAAAAACATGATCAGCTTGGGGTTCTGAGTAGAAGAATATCACCTTCTACACAACCTTCCTTTTGCAAAGCCTCGTGGCTCCTGCTGCCTAGATCCCCAGCATCCCCAGTGTCCTGCCTAGGACTTCCTCCCTAGATACCTAGATCTGCATCATCTTTCCAGAAAAGTGGTTATTCAGCCTTTGCATCATTCCTGTGACCTCTCCCATAGGCTTCCAGCACATGGCTCTTTTGCTGCATTCACCAGGGTCAATTCTGCAGCTGCTGACAGGTTGTCTGACCAGAAAGTGTCTGAAGGGCTAGTGCTCATGCCAGACAGGAAGCAAGTGGCTTTCTGTGGCTCTATTGTACATGAGACTTTCCAGGATTGCTAGTGAATTACTGAGCCTCTCTATAGGGGATGCCAGGTAGGATGTGTTGGACTCAGCTCATACGGTCCTCCAGAGCAGGCTGTGCACTTCTCTTTTACCGACTCTGCCTTCAGTGACTTCACCTGGTAGTTTGAGATCAGCCATAGTGAAAGTATTTACACCATAGAAATTGGTAAACTCTGTACTTCAGGTTTGGTGGATTTTTCTTCCTCCACAAAGAGCCAGTTGTTAAACATTTACCAGCACACCACTGATAGGCAAAGAAGCAGAGAAGAAAGAGTAATGGGGAAATGGTCTCTGAGCCTTCCCCATCCAGTTCACCTTAGATAAGCCCAGATTATTCTTTTCACTCAAAAGTTTCCCCTGCCCTCCCAGTGACTAACAAAGGGGCCAGCAAACATTTTCTTAAAGGGCAGGGTGGCAAATATTTTAGGCTTTGCTGGACACAGTCTATGTTACAACTGCTCAGTGCTGCTGTTGTATTGTGACAACAGCCATAGACAATATGTAAATTAAAGGGCATGTCTGTGTTTCAATAAAACTTTATTTATAAAACCAGGTGGCAGGCCAGATGTGTGCCCCAAGCTATAGTCTGCAGACACCTGATCAAATACATGAATCCAAACACCAGCATTGCAATCCAGGACCACTGGTATTAATTCCTACGCTTGCCAGTGTCATTTTTTTTACATCTCCTCTACCTTCCCGAGGAGCAGAGTGGGTTCTTCCTAAACTCACCTCTCTAATTTGATAACTGTGTGCTTTTCACCTCTCAGGTCTTTCCACAGGAATATCTACTCCTGAGACCCCCACCCTGTTCTTAGGTTCATCTTAAAACCTGCTGACCTGCATTGCCCTTGCATTTACCATACTTCATTATCTCCAAATATACAGACTCTCCCTCATTTCATTGAACTCTGCCCCCCAACCAGACGCACAATAGATGTACTTTTTTCTGTTTTGTGGTTATATAAAGGGCCTCCTTGACCTCAGGGCTGCTGTTGCACTGTTAACATCATCTCCACATCCTCTGGGCTCAGCCCAACACAGTCAGGCATACTGGTAGGTGCTTAGGAGTAACTAGAAACACAAATTAAGATTATTTTATTATTTATTATTTTATTATTGTTCATAAGTTTTCCTAAGTGTGATATCACAGTGAGCTGTGCCACAAAACTATCCTGGACATCATTTCCCTGAACTGTCTGTGCAGCCCCTAGACGTGACATCTGCCTGCTTTGAGCTTCATTTATTTTTATCCACTAAAAAGAAGAGTTATGATCCTTGATCTTTCTGGTCTCTACAATCTAGAAAATATTTTTCTGGATCAATTCATGACATTACCTCTAAACCTTGACTTCTTCATTAGTGCAAGCCCAGGGACAATAAATAGAAAACTGCCTCTCTCATGCTGGCCCCTCACGTTATGCTCCATAGATATTCTTAAGGGGCCAATATGTGGTCTTAAATGCACTTTATTACTGATAAATACTTGCACTATTGTCATGTCTCTGTAATATATGAATCCGAGCAATCTCTTAAATTGAAGATCAAACTGAGTTTGACCGATAATTGTATAAATGTCACTAACATTTTTATTTTCTTTGAGGTTTTAGTTGATTGTTCTTTCAAGAAGTTGAAATGATTTAATGTCAAGTCCACATGGCTTTTCAAAAGGAAGATAGAAGATTATATTCTTCCACTCACAACCCCAAGCTGATTCACATGTTAAATTTCCAGTCTGATATCAACTGTAAACTATATAGGTTCTGCTGGCTGTGGTATTTTTCTTAATGCTCATAAATCCAGAGGTTATAAATCCCTCAAATTCCCATTTCTAAATGAAATGTCCATGTTATGGTCATTTTTCAGATAGTGTTTTAACCTCCATAGAACAGCAATGCCTAGAATTGAAGTCATAACAATTTTTTAAGTCAAAGATTCTTTAGAAACTCAAATGAAATCGTAACGTGTAGTTAATTTCTGGAGTTACATAAATATATATAATAAGCAAAGTAAAAGTGGTATTTGTTGAAATAGATTGGGTGTTGGGCTTATTTTGATATACTCCCTTTAGTAAATCCAGGCAGTATAAGAGATGATAGGACCCTCCTAATAATATCACATTAGGTCAAGAAATGCCCAATTCCATTTGAAATCTGAATTCCATCAGCAGAGCCCTGGGCTCATCCTCAAAGAAGGGGAAGTTGGTTTGAAGAGTAAATCAGCTCCCATTCAAAGGCTATCTGCTTGATCCTCAAGGAATCAAGGATGCCGCCATCTTTCTTTTTTGCCCATCCTACGCTCTCGTGAAAAGGCAGTGCCAAGCCCTACCTCTCCCAAAGTGGAAAGAGCATTGGATTTGGAATGAATAAGTCCATGTTCTGATCAGAGTCCACAACCACCAAATTCAGAGACTTGAAGCAAATTCTCTGGGCCCCAGTTTGCTTGTCTATTAAAAGAAAATTTCTTTTATTTTCTCTTATTGAAGAGCCTTTCCCTCCCAGGTCAGTTGTGGGAATCAAAGTGGATGATGATCTTTCTTGCCTGGTTTACCTTTTCTAAGTCTTTAGTCTGAGCTTCCTCTGAGAAATCTTCCATGACCTCCCCTGCCAGCCCTAGTACCAGGTTGGATCCCTTCCCTTCCTCTGGACTCCAAAGCCACCTTTGAGTTCTGCTGCCCAGAATGTGGCTATCCTGTGTCATTGCTCGTTTATTGGCATGAATATTCCTTTAGATTACAATCCCCTTAAGGGCAGGGATGTATCTCTCTGCATTATACCTTCAGTGGATAGCAGACTGCGCTTTTGAAAAATATTTTCCAAGGACACGTTCTCTCTTTTCTGCCAGACCCAGCTCCATGATCTTAAGTGGTGGCAAAAGTGTGAATGAAATAGGTTTAATACTCCCAGAAACACAATTTATTTTGCAATTGAGTTTCTAAGAGGTAACCATTCTGCTTCCTGCAGGCTCCAAGGAGCCAAGGTCCTTGTTTCTTGTGTATTCATGGATCATTGCCTAAGAGCAGAATTTACTGGCTAAAGCACCATCAGGGATGCAGAGCTGGAGCAGAGGTATAGGAACATGGCGTATAAGGCAAGGACGCGAGCTGCGAGAGGAGCATGAATGTGAAGTGCGAACACCTGAGCTCTAGCCCTGGTGCTTCTAGAATCACAGCCCCTCTCCAGGTCTCACATTTTTCCTCTCTATAATGGTCACATGCTACATCAGTTTTCTTCAAGTCTAATTTTGCCTTGTTTTGCATTGTTATTGGCCAAAAGTCATTGTTCAAAATGTAGCCTAATACAGCAGAGTCACTGCTTAAAGCAGGAATATAGAGCCCAAAGCTATGTCCTTGCCACACACTCTCTCACACCTCCCCTGTTGTCCCTGAGAAAGGTTAGTGGACTTTCTAAGGTTCTTTGGGACACAGCTTGAGGACAAAAATGCCAGGTGATTGGTGGCTCTGGCGGCCCTGACAGCCTCCCAGTTGTGGTTTTTATGACCTGTGGCTCGGATGAGTAACTCCTCCCTTGCCCTGGATGAAGAAAGCTATGGGACACAAGACTCGCAGCACTGAAATGGGAAAGTTCCAGGAAAACTGAGCCGAACTGGTTACCCTGCCTGTGTCCTACTCAAACCATTTCTCCACACTTTGGAGAAGGGCAAGGCCCTGCATTATGCACAGCCAGGAAGGTAGGCTGGGACATAGTGCCGTCAGGACCCATCATGAATGGGTCCTGCCAGAACTGCCAGAACAACAATTTGAGAGGTTGATTGAATGTTCTTTTTCTTATTCTCTTTGTTCTTTTGTCTTTGCTCTCCTTGTTCTCTTTGTCCTTTCTACCATCCTTCAGTGACTTCCACTGCCTCGGAAGAAGGATCACATGGCAGAAAAGCAGACAGAACACTAGCATGTTTCAAAAGCCAACACTGTGGACTCGCAAACACCTGAGTTTTGGGGTTTAAAAAATCTAACATACAAAGAACTCAGTCTACATAATATATTTACAAGCAACAGGGTTTTTTAAAAGATAAAGAGCTGTGTTCATTTCCTACTGTTCCTGCAATAAATTACCACAAACTTAGTGGCTTAAAACAGTGCAAATGTAGTATCTTCCAATTTGAGAGGTCAGAAGTCTCATGTGGATTGCACTGTGCTGCAATCAAGATATCAGGAGGGCTGTGCTCCCTCTGGAGGCCAAATGGGAATCCCTACTTCCTGGTCTTTTTCAGCTTCTAGAGACCACTTTCATTCCTTGGCTCATGGCCCCTCCCTTCGTCTCCAAAGTTAGCAGTGTAGCATCTTCAAATCTCTCTCTGACTCTGACCATCGCCCTATCTCCTTTGCACCCTCTGCTTCCATTGCGATGTCACTTTCTTCTCTCTGAACTTCCTCCCTCTCTTTTCTAAAGGCCATTGTGGTTACATTGGGCTTATCTAGGTAATCCAGGATATTTTCCCTCATCTCAAGATCTTTAATCACGTCTGTAAAGTGTCATTGCCTTGTAAGATAACATATTCACAGGTTCTGAGTATTAGGGTGTGAACCTCTTTTTGTGGGAAGAGGAGGTCAATATTTTGTCTACCATGAAAGTCAAGCATCTTAGCCAACCTCAAATATTCTCCAAACTGGAGAGGGGGGAGAGACAGCAGGTGACAGGGAAGCAGAGGTCCAAGGGGACCTAGAATAATAGGACTCAGGGAGGTGATGTAGACAGAGTCAGCATTTAGACCCTACCCAGCCCCAACTCGAAATGCCATCTGTTCCTATACTAGAGTTTCATGGGAGTCATGACCAGGTCCACAGATGGTCCAGTCTTTAAGAGTACTATGCCTGATGCCAGTGTCCAGAAGACTTATTGATCACCCTTGCTACCAATGGCCAGCAAGAGCCTCCTCCCATCAACTACAGTCAATATGGTGCCCATCAACCATTCAGTATGGGTAAGCCCATCTGGGCTCCATGGCTAAATCAGGACCCCTATATAACTAACCCTATATGGAAAACTTCCAGACTAAAAGACTGAGGTTGATTAAAAGCTCCCCTAAGAAAGTGGGTGGCATACTAGACACAAAAGGAAGAAGAAAGAAGTTAAAAAGCAGAGAACAATATAAGAAAGAAGGAAAGAAGTCCTACTACCTCATGCCTCTATTTTGTCTTGGACTGAATTAAACCAGCTCAGAATCTCCCCCAGATAATGGTGAAATGCTCTTTTATCACAGCATCATTGGGTTTGTTAAATCTGAGTCTTTATAACCTCAAAAATATTAGGTTTCGTCTTCTTTTCTTATTCCCCTGCTTACCCTACCCCTTAAAACTCAGTCCTCATAATGTGCTTATGTCAGATACCACAGTGCTAGGATGAAAAAGTAGGGAACTGTGTGTGTTAGGGGCACTGAAAGGCAAAGTAGATCAGAGAAATGCCTTAAAATTTTACAAACTATGACTCCTGGCCACTGAATTTTATTTTATCTTTTAACAAACAGATGACAATCAGTAGAGAACACCAATGGGAATGCATCTCATGCTCAACACACCTTGGAGAAGAAGCTCTTGGTAAGTTCAAGGTGCTATTCTCCTGTCTTATTTTCACTGAAATAAAAATCTCAAATGAAAAGCATCTGTCCTTTTCCTTGTATATGTCAAAATGTAATTGGCAATGGTTGGGGTTTGTTGCCTTTATTGCTTTTAATAGCTATATAGCCACTGATTGCCCAAGCTGATGGTTAATTTAATTTCTGTCAATACAATATTGGGGCTGTCTGCATATTCAGACCATGATTAACTGCTGCAGAGTCCATAACACTGGTGTTATTATTACTGCATTTAACTACCTCTCGGGAGAAGACAAATTAAATTATGTTGAAAATGCTGTTGATTATCATTACGAACTTATTTGTAGAGCACAATTACTGATCTGTTGTAAAATAAATCAAATTTTTTATCATCTTGGTATAAATTAACTTTACTGTAGGAGAATGGAGAGTAGAGGCTAAAAGAATGTGGGCCACCTTGTATAAGTCAACAGAGCACTGAATTAAAATAATAATCACACGTGAACATAATATTATATTTTAATAACGAGCTACTTCATGACCATGAGTGCCTCATAGATTATGGGATTTCAACAATAAAGCAGCAAGCACCATGTGTGTCGTGTGCTGTTGACTCAAATGCAGGGTGAGGCCTGGGGATGAATTATTCCTGGGCTGTGACTCCAATTCAATCTGAAATCACCACTCGAGTAAATTAAGGAAGGCGGCTTTAAGAACACAATTACATTAATAGCTTACATGTGATCATCATTTAGCTTTTGCCATTCCTTTACAATTTACTAGGTGCTATTATACCATAATGCAAGTTAGGCCAAATCTATGGCCTAGGATCAATAAGCCACAGCCTGTCACCTTTGCATCTGCCAGGAGAGCCAAAGACACCAGGCCTGTGGGCTGAGGCCTCCTAGACTCACCATCACATAATTAACTAACGAGAAAGCTTAGTCTCAAGTTACCTGTTAAGTGCCAACAAAGGTAATAATATGGCATGCTCCTTTCTCTATTATTTTGAGCAATTTCCGCACCTTTAAATAACTAACTGGATCAAATGGTTGAATAATTTGAATAAGAAATATATACCACAGAGCTCTTCTATTTAAATACACATGGCTGTGTGGCACAGCACAGTGATACACTGGGAGTTTAGCAGAATACAGTTCAAGTCCACACCCTGCCATAGACAGCATGATGCTGGGCAAGATGACCAATCCTGCTGGGCCTCAGTTTCCTCATTTGTAAAATGGGAATGTTTTGGCTTGTGGTTTATCTGAGTGTGTTAATTTTCTGTGCTGTGTAACAAATTAGCACAGACGAAGCAGCTTAAAACAATAACCATTTATTAGCTCACAGTTCTGCAGGTCAGGAGCCTAGGTGGGCTCCACTGGGTTCTCCTCTTAAAGACTCAAAAGACTGACACCAAGGTGTCAGCCTTGGCCAGGCTCTTATCGAAGGTTCTAGGGAAAAATATGCTTTCAAGCTCTGTCAGAATTTAGTTCCTTGCAGTTGCAGGATTGAAGTCCTCGCTCCCTTACTGACTGTCAGACTGGAACAGCTCTCAGCAGCTGGAGGTTGGTTTCAGTGGCTCACCTGTGGACTTCTGCCACATCTCAGAGCCAGCAACCAAGGGTGGGATCCTTCTTGCTTGGAATCACTCTGACTTCCCCTTCTACCACCAGCTGGAGAAAACTCAGAGCTTTAATGAACCCTTAGGAATACAAAATCAATGTACAAAAATCAACAGCATTTCTATACACCAATAACATTCCAACTGGCAGCCAAATCAAGAACACAATCCCATTAACAGTGGCCACACAAAAATTAAATACCTAGGAATACGTCTAATCAAGGAGGTGAAAGATCTCTACAAGGAGCAGCTACTATTTGCAGAACAGTGATTATTCCAGACAGTTCAGTGGACAATGTGATAAAGTAGGTTTTACACAAACAATAATCTATGACACAGATTCTAAGTATTCCCATTGTTCACAGGTAAACACTGAGCCCCACAGTAGACAGGTCACCTATCCTAGGGGTTGCACTGCCTGTGTCAAGGCTGACGTTCAAACTTCAATTTCTTGAACCACTAGCTGAGTCACTGCTCATTCCCCATGACACATTTACATCAAAATCCTTCATGAGGTCATCCACCTGAGGCACAGAGTCTAATTCCCTCCAACTGTGTCTTGGGAATCCTGTTCGCATTTCTGTTCTTTCCTTAGGTAGATGTGCCCACCGCTTATTTTTCTCTTACATCAACTAAGTTGTACATGAATCCTTTCATTAATTATCAAGCACTCCATGAATATTCAGCCACTTTTTGCAAAGGCTTTTATCCTCACAAGATTGGGCCAACAGCCCAGATGCTGCCCATATGATGGTGGAGAACCAGGGCCATTGAAGTCCTCCTCACCAGGATGAGGTCTTGCCTTCAGGTGACGGTCCTCCATGTAACTCAAGGAGTCATCTGGATCTCTGCACTCCCATTCCCGGTCTTTGAAGTGCAAAGTACTGTAACACCTTTCAGTGCCAATTCCAGCAATACCAAAACTAACCAAAGTTCACAAAAAGCAAATGTTAAATAAACCACACACTGGATAGTAATGTCAAGTAGAGAAGACTGGAGTATCTTTTAATGGAGTTCTATCAAGATTTTCCAAGCACCTATTATGTATATGACACTCTTATTATCTTGTCGTTAACCCAAGCTGAGATGTAGCCAAACCATTTGCTGGAGCTGAAACTTGGCATGCATTTCCACCCTCCACGCATTTGCCCATGGTGTTCCCGCCACCTAAAGCACCACTTCCAGTATTCTTATCAGGTGAATTCCTGCTCATTCTTAGGGCTCCTCTCCTGGCCCTCCCCACAGAGTGAGGGTTTCCTCCTCTGTGCTTCTGTGGTGGGCTCTCAGACCTGTAGGATAACTCCTGCCATATAGTGTTGTCATTGTTGGCTTTCTCATACTGAGTTTCCTAAAGGCAGGCACCACATCTCCTTGTCTTAATAGAGAACCTGGCTCAGAGAAGCTTTCAGTAAGTGTGTGCAGAAGGAAATGGAAGGAGATTGGGTACCTGGGAAGTGGTCCATGCACCATAGGTTGACAATTGGCAGTATTGCTATGCCGCTGATAAAGACCAGAACCTAACCATGTTCAGTCATTCATTCCTCCCTGCTTTCCTTCATTCAACTGTGTTTACTGGGCACAGTCTTTGAACCAAATATGGTAGAGTGCATGGAGAACTGATACAGTGAGGAGTGGAACTGGACCCAGGCCCTCACTTCACAGTCCAGTGGGGAAGATGGACAACAAATAAATGAAATAATCACAGAAATGATTATAAAATCACCACTGGAACAAGGGCTACGAAGGAAGGGAGCAGAAGTTATGCAATGGTGATGTGGGAATTTGACACATTAAGGAGGTATAGGTCGCTTTTCCTGAGGAAATGGCAGTGGAGCTCAGAGTTTAGGCAGGTGTGAGCATAAATTAGTGTGGGTGCTCTGGAGGAAGAGTTCAAGGTTAACATAGATGGGTAAGATTCAGGAAGCAAAATGAGAAAGGCTCAAGAGGAGGTTGGTCGGTGTGAGTGGATGGGCAACTTGTAGGATATGGAAGGCTTTTCTGGAGAGCTGATGAAGAGTTTTTAGCAGATAAAGTGACTCCTGCTGCAACACAGCAATTGAAATGAGTAGTAGAGGAGGCAAGGGAGCAGCTGGGAGGCAATGCAATGGCCCAAGGTGAGAAATAGTTTCTTGGACTAGGGAGTTGGTGATACAAATGAAGAGATACAATATTTTGAGAAAACATTAAGAGGTGATGGTGCAAAACTAATCAATGGTGAGAAAAATTAGAATCGGTAAACTGAGGGCTGAGGTAATCAAGAAGGGGAGCAGGGAACTTTCTAGAGACATAGAAACATTTGATATTTTGATCTGGGTGGTGTTTACGCAGTGTGTACAAGAGCAGAAATTCTTCATCCTTTACACTCATAATTTCTGCATGTTATTGCATTTGTTAAACCGAATTGAAAACCCAAGAAAGGATATGGTAGTCCAACTTTGAGGGGCAGGAGAGACAGGGTCATTTGGAAATTCTGGTTTGTATAACTTACCTGGCAGGAAAGGAACAAGTTTGGAGCAAAATACTTCTCCCAGATCCTCCACACAGGTGTCCAACAGCCCTGGTGACCAACAACCCAACAGCTGCATCACCTCCCTGGACTGCTTCTGAGAGGAGAGATGGACATCAAATTACACAGTTCTATCATTCTTGACCGTTCTCTTTCCACATTCTTCTCCCTCGTCTTTCCTCCACTGACTCATTTCACCAAAACAACTGTTTTCGGTGAGGTTTGATTAGTTGCTGGCTCTAGTTTCACCCTCTCTTTTCTATACTCTCATCTTCATTTAAATATCACCTCCTTGGAGAGGTCCCCTGACCCCTAGCTAATATAGTTCCTCCCTTTTCATCTCAGTCATTTGTTTTCTTTGTAATTTGAAATTAATCTCTGTCACTGACTGTCAAGATTGTGTGGGCTGTATAATTCATAGGCTCATTCATTCATTCCTCTATTAATTTATTCCTCCACTCTTAAACACTTATTTGGAATCCAGATGTCATCTAGGATAAACCAACTTTCTTGCAATCTAGGCAATATCTATGCACCCTATTCTGAGTCCTTGATGTCTTCCTTCTCAAGAATTTCTGTAAATTCCTAGAGGGATTACATTTTAAAGCTCTGACTTTCTGCCACTTCCATATTCCTGTTCCTTTCCCTGACACACCGCAGATACCCTTCCGGATCTGAATGCATAGCCCCTTAATTCCCCATCCCCAAGCCACTCAACTGGTCAGAGTTTATAGTTGTTAATTATCATTCACATCACCTCTTAGTGTTTTCTCAAACTTGCTCAAACTTGAGCAAGTTAAGAACTTATTAGAAGAGGAGAGAGAGGCTCATGGAATTAACAAGAAACCAGAAGAACCAGGCTCAGGCAAGAGCTTTAGAAGGAGGACATAGCCAATGACCTTTCACCATAATTATCTTCTTGGAATACCTGAGCCACTGCACCCTCACTTCTATGCCACTGGGCTCACAGTTGCTATATTAGCCCATTTTCACACAGCTGATAAAGACATACTTAAGACTGGGAAGAAAAATAGCTTTAACTAGACTTACAGTTCCACATGGCTGGGAAGGCCTCACAATCATGGTGGAAGGCAAGGAGGAGCAAGTTACGTCTTACATGGATGGCAGCAGGCAAAGAGAGAGCTTGTGCAGGGAATCTCTGACTTATAAAGCCATCCGATCTTATGTGACTTATTCACTGTCATGTGAACAGCATGGGAAAGACCTGCCCCCATGATTCAACTACCTCCTACCAGGTCCTTCCCACAACTTGTGGGAATTCAAGATGAGATTTGGGTGGGAACAAAGCTAAATCACATCGATTGCTAAGGATAAATGAGCTCACCTTACCTTTGAGCATGAATTTCTGCTTAGCTCCCATGAGCCAAGCGAAAGGAGAAGGGATATATTTTCCACTCTAGCTGTAAAAAGGGAGACATGGCTCTGACTCTGCTCTTCCTTCCTTGTGATTCCCCTAAACCAAAACAATGTTTCTACCCTGAGCACCCAAAATGACAAATGTTCTCGACAATGACCCAAAATACATCAAAACTTCTCTGGGAGAGGGATCATGGGGAAAGGAGCTATGGCATGTGCAGTACTAATGTTCATTGGTGATTTGTCATTCAGGTCACCAGAAGGAGTCTTTTCAATAGCCAATCCGCCTCTTGAAGCCCCTAGTCTCTATGCTGCTGGCTCAAGTTTCACCCTCCCTTCTCTACGTTCTCATCTCCATTTAAATATCACCTATTTGGAGAGGTCCCCTGACCCCTAGCTACTATAGCTGCTCCCTTTCCATCTCAGTCCAGCATTTGTTTACTTTGTAATTTGAAATTAATTTATTTGTGCATTTATATCTTGCAGGTCTGTATCTTCCACAAGAACATAGAGCTATAGGTCCTAGCCTGAAGGCTGACCCACGCATGCATTCAAAAAATGTTTTGGGCATGCCTAGCAGGTGCCTGGGAGTGAGAGTCAAGGCAGGAAGACTTGTCAGAAGGCTCTGAAAATAGGTCAGGTAAGAGATGAGGACTTAAATCAAGGCAGTAGGGATGCAGGAGAATGAGAAGGGTCAATATGAGTCAGTGTGGGTTGATGTGGAGTCTAAAATAAATGTAGGGTATGCACAGAGGAGTCGAGAACAGTCCAACTCCCATAGTAGGAGCAGGTAAATACTCTTTAAGTAAATGAATGGGTGAACAGTGGCAGGGTCATCTTAGGGCAGTGATGGGTCACAGTGACCATCTCAGAAGGAGTGGGAAGCCCTGGAGAAGAGTCCATGACTGTCTCTGACTTTTTCACATTTCAGGATTTTTATTTCTCCCTTACTTTGGTTTTGTGATCTTGGCTTGACCACTGTGGAACACCCTGAGGCCACAAAGAATGGTCTGAGACCATAACCTTGCTGGACTACTAGGAAACATCCTGAGACCATGAAGAACCATCTGAGGCCATGACCTTGGGTTGACCACTGAGGAACATCTTGAGACCATGGAGCTGAAGGCCCCCAACCTGAATGGTTCTTGAAGGACACATCTACCTCCAGGAAAAAATTATAACCACCACACAAAGCTGTCCCACTGCCCAGCACATGTTGCGTAACACAGACCTTGGACAGTTTTGCCACATGGGGGCACAAGTCACAGACAGCCTACCTCCCAGCCCTGCTGCAGTGACACCTGAACAATTGCATTATTATTTTCCGGGATGTGTTCTCAGTGGCCTTGCAAGGGCTGGAGCCAGATTAACTTAGCTCTCTGTCACAAATTGGAACTGACGTGTCATTCATGTGAGAGCTGTACGTGATAAAGAAATATTTCATTTGGATAAAACAAGTGCAATCTGCAATATTATTTTTTTGTCAAAGGAGACTCCTCAGTCTTCACTTGAGCTGTAAATGGTGCTGGTGGGTTCTGGGGGTTGGGAGGGAGAAGTGCTATATTACATAAGCTACTGGCTGTTTTGAAAACACATAGTGCTTGGTTCATAGAACTCAGGTACAGAAAGGAACCAAAAGAATCAACTTACTCTTGCTTTTTCTTGGAAGTCTGGGATTGTCACACAGCTCCTCATGTCACTGTAGGAGCTGATACAAGAGTGTTGGCATCTGCACTCTGGCCTATTAGTGTACCCATATCCCAGCCTTTCTTCTTGGTTCCAGGAAAATCTCTCACTCAGAGAGAATGGAAGATGCTCCCTTCTATACTTGGTTCTACATGCCCTGTTCACCTGCTTACTCCAGTGCACCTTGGGATCCCAGGAGAGAATTTTCTTCTCCTGCAACATCTCCCCAGTGCACAAAGACAGGGCTAGATGCATCCTCTGGCCCACTTCCTCCCTACACACATGCCCTGCATGCCTGGCCTCCTTTCTCACAGCATTTCTGACACCACGGCAATGACCAGCTCACCCACCTGTCTGGACAGCTACACTGGGAACTGTGCCACTTCCTTAGCTGATGGATACACCTTTCCACTGAGACACTGATTGAATCCATACGTGGAGAGCCTACTCCTTGGAATTTAGGAATTAACTCCCAGATATCTCTATCCCTCGGCAAACTGTGCTCTGTGAGAATAACTATTAAAGGAAGAATTATTTTTATCCACCATGCAGAGACCTCACAATTCATTCACAAGATCTCTAGCCCTAACTGTAAAACCATGAGGTGTCAACCCTGGACCCCCTCCCACCTCTTCCAGGGTCTCCTCTGAACCTGCAGGAGAACATCCTTCTGTCCTGGTCCCGGGTCCAAGTCAGCCATTAAGAAGGCAGGACAGCAAAACTGCTCCCCACGAGCAGTTGCAGAAACAGAGGTGGCCTGGAGGTCAAGGTAGGTCCAGGTTGATTTCTTGAGAAGTCACTTACTTCAGTGCAGCCAAATGAGGACATTAGTAGGAGCTTTGCTGAGACTCTTGAGGTTTTTAACAGTCTCTGGACAAGTCCTGCATAAGCCTCATCTTCAGCAGTTCTGTGAGACGTCCAAGATGGCACTGCTGCCCTCACACCCCCAGTCCTCCTCATGGTTTTGTGACCTTCTCATTTCTCACATAAAAACACCTCATATAGATTTTTTTAGACATAGACAAGCTAATTCCCAATTTATGTAGAAAGGCACAGGCCCAAGAATACCTAAAACAACCTTGAAAAAGAAGAACAAAGAGGGAGGAATCACTCCACTCCATATTAAACCTAACCATGTAGCTGGAGTGATCCAGACAGTGTGATATAGTCTGAGGAACGGCTACATTAACCAATGGAACAGACTAGAGACCCAGAAATCAGCCCATACAAATATGCCCAGTGGTTTTTGTCAAAGGTGCAAACGCAATTCAGTGGAGGGCAGAATCTTGACAGACAGTGCTGCAGCAATTGGATGGCCAGAGGCAGAAGAAAACTTCACAGCTTATACAAAGATCAACTCAAAATGTGTTATGGACATAAATGTAAACATGAGAAACTGTAAAGCTTTTAGGGAAAAAAAAGAAAGAGAATATCTTCAGGACCCAGGACTAGGCAAAGAGTTCTTAGATTTAATGCAAAGGTGTAATATATAAAAGGAAAAATTGATAAATTGTACCTCATCAAAATTATAAACTTTTGCTTCATGAAAGACACCATTAAGAGGATGAAAAGAAAAGCTATAGACTGGGAGAAAATATTTGCAAACCACATATCCAATAAAAAACTAGACATACCTTGAAATTTTTAATTTTTAATTTCCAAAATTCAACAGTAAAAAAGAAAAAAAATCCAGCTAGAAAACAGATAAAAGACATGAACAGACATCACCCAAGAGCATGTTTTATATTGAACATCAAAAGATGTCCAACATCATTAGTCATTAGGGAAATGCAAATCAAAGCCACAGTGAGCTATCACTATACACCTACAAAAATGACTAAAATAAAAAATAGTGACAACATCAAATGCTGGCAAGGATGTGGAGAAACAGAATCATTCATGTATTGCTGATGAGAATGTAAAATGGAACAAACATTCTGGGCAATAGTTTGGCAGATTCTTATAAAACCAAATATGCAATTACTGTACAATTATATGCTTGGGCATTTATCCCGCAAAAGTAAAAACACTTTTTTTTTTTTGAGACAGAGTCTCACTCTGTTGCCCAGGCTGGAGTGTAGTGGCGTGATTTTGGCTCACTGCGAGCTCCACCTCCCAGGTTCACGCCATTCTCCTGCCTCAGCCTCCCAAGTAGCTGGGACTACAGGCGCCCACCACCATGCCTGGCTAATTTTATTTTTTTATATTTTTAGTAGAGACGGGGTGTCACTGTGTTAGCCAGGAGGGTCTTGATCTCCTGACCTCGTGATCTACTCCCCTTAGCCTCCCAAAGTGCTGGGATTACAGGCGTGAGCCACCGCACGCAGTCGAAAACATATGTTGACACAAAAATGGACACAAACATATTTACAGCAATTTTATTCCTAATAGCCAAAAAAGTACCCCATTGCCCTTCAATAAGTGAATGTTTAAATAAACTGTGATACATCAATATCATCATGGAATACTATTAAACAATAAAATGGAACAAACTATTGATACATGCAACAGCTTGGATGACTCTCCAAGGAATTACGCTAAGTGAAAAAAGCCCATTTTCAAAGGTTACATACAGTAGAAATTCATTTACACAATGTTCTTGAAATAAACAAATTATAGAAATGGGGAAGAGATTAGTAGTTACCAAGTGTTAGGGACAGCAGAAATGGCAGAGGGTCGTGGGAATGGATGTAGCTACAAAATGGCAATACAGAATTTTTGTGATGATGGATTGTTCTAGGTCTTGACTGTCGTGGTAGATGCACACACCCACACGTGTTGCCAAAATAGAACAAAGCATACACATATGTACAAAAAAATGAGTACAAATGAAATGGGAAATCCGAATACGATCTGTAGGTCACATGAAAGCCAAAAACCCAGTTGGTAATATTGTACCGTAGTTTGCAAGATGTTACCGTGTCAGGAAACTGGCTAAAGTGTACATGAAGTTTCTCTATGTAATTAGATATGTGGTTTGCAAATATTTTTTCCCAGTCTATAGCTCTTCTTTTCATCCTCTTAATGGAGTCTTTCATGAAACAAAATTTTGTAATTTTGAAGAGTAATAATTTATCAATTTTTCCTTTTATATATTACGTTTTTTAATTAAATCTAAGAACTCTTTGCCTAGCCGTGTCAGGAAACTGGCTAAAGGATACATTGAGTTTCTGTATATAACATATACATAATATATGTTATATATAATATATAGTTTATATTACATAATTTATATACTACATAAATATATATAACATACATAATATATATTTTATTTATTTATTTATTTATTTTTGAGACAGAGTTTCACTCTTGTTGCCCAGTCTGGAGTGCAATGACATGATCTCAGATCATTGCAACCTCCGCCTCCCGGGTTCAAGCAATTGTCCTGCCTCAGTCTCCCGAGTAGCTGAGATTACAAGTGCCCGCCACTATGCCCGGCTAATTTTTTGTATTTTCAGTAGAAACGGAGTTTCATCATGTTGGTCAGGCTGGTCTTGAGCTCCTGACCTCAGGTGATCCACCCGCCTTGGCCTCCCAAAGTGCTGGGATTACAGGCGTGAGCCACCATGCCTGGCCATGATATATATTTATATATGATATATAATTGTATGTAATGTGCTATATATGTGATATATAATTATCTATAATATGCTATGTGCATAATATATATTATATATAATAATATATGTATATGTTATATATTGTATTTATATACTGTATCGTATATAATACAGAGAGACTCCATGTGTGTATGTGTATTCGCATCTATATTTGTGAATCTGCAATTATTTCAACATAAGAATTTAATTACTAAAAAAGCCAAACACTTCATACATGGAATTTATGAATGACTGCTCTTTTCTTTACTAAATTCTAAGTGCTGGAAACTGTTCCCCACTCCAATTCCTCACAAAAAAAGAAACTTTAATAGACACGGTTAAAACAGAAGGGTTTCTGTTGAGATGAACATATGCCAATAGAAAGGCACTGAATTCTTTGTTCCCTCCTAAGAGTCTTCTAGATCCATACCATCAGTGGAAATGAATGAAAGATAGCAGTTGGTTTCTTCTCTTGGGCTGATGTGCTATTTATTGCTGCTGGATATTAAACATACACACACAGAGAGAAAGAGGAAAATGAAAAAGAGGTCTTTCTCTATGAAAAGCAACAAAAAGTATTAGTCAATATCTGCTTGATGCAAAACCCCAACATTTTGCTTCTCATTTCTCTGTGCAAAACCTACTGAGATGCACAATAGATTTGAGCAAAGTATAGATTAAATGCAGACTTTGAACTGTGTGTAGAAACTTAAATTGGATTTCTTTATGATTTAAGACATGTTAGGTCATTCATAATTCATCACAAGCACATCTTCAGTTAATGTAGTAAAACCAGCCCCTCCCAGCCTTTTCTATAATGTGCCAGAAAGATGTGTTTCATGTTTGCTAAGTGGAGGAGGAGCAGCAGTAAAGAGGAACTGTGTATGAGTTTGTGTATGTGCATTTACACACACATGCCTATGTGGACAGATAAGCAAATAAGCACAGGGCCATGACCTCCAAACCCTCTCCAAATCAGGATGAGCTGAAATGAATCAGGATCAAGGGAATGCACAATCTCAGATTAATCTCAGTAAATATTCAAATCTAGAGATGCATGCAATACTTTGCCTTCCTAGGACAAGGAATGGGGTGTTTTGGGGTGGGTCATGGCTCTGAGCCTGTAAGTAACGAGGCTTTTTCTGCAGACAGGAAATCCGAATGTCAGAAAGGGAAGTGGGTTTACCCTGATACACCTTGACATGAACAGACATATCACCACAAAAGACTCTCAAAGGACCCAGTCTACATTTCCTAAATTTTTTTAATTTTTAATTTTCTAATTTTTTGAGACAGAGTCTCGCTCTGTTGCCCAGGCTGGAGTACAGTGGTACAATCTCAGCTGAGACCTCCACCTCCCAGGTTCAAGCGATTCTCTTGCCTCAGCCTCCTGAGAAGCTGCTATTAC